>NC_140947.1:98873888-99448888 GCF_014529385.1 Adiantum capillus-veneris | reverse complement strand
ATAAGATACAACGGATCTTGATACAAATTGACCAATGCATACCTCTCATTGCACATGGAACTGGGTCAATTCCCTTAGATCTTAACAATCGAGCCGAATTTGTCTATTGCATGACTTGCACACGAACAAGTTGTGTAGGTTATCGTGAGCAGCTTTGCATCCCCTCTCGACTCTGTTCTTGCTCCTGCTCCTGCCCTGAGCATCGAAGAGAGGGAAATGTAGTCTTTCTCTTGCAGCTCCTCATACACACGGCATGCGTGTCTTTTGTGTGCAGAGGAAATAGCACGACAGAGAGAGAGAGAGAGAGGAGAGAGAGCAGCTCTGGCGATCAGGGAAAATGCGCCCACCCTCCTGCCATGCTCCTTTTCCTTGATCGGCACCACCCTCTTCCCATGCTCCCTTTCCTGCTCTCTGCGTCAATTCCGACTTCTCAGCATCTGTCCATGCTGAAGCCTGCGCGCCTCCCTCTCTCTGCTCTTGTCTCGGCTCTGGGAGAAAAACTCCGCGGCTGCACCTAAATTCGACGAGGCAGAAAGACTCGGCTCCTATTGCATACGTCCTAAAAAAAAAGATCCTCACCTCTCACAGAGTTGCTGACACGCGGCCTTTCCCGCTTTTTTTCCTCTTTCTCTCTCCCCGTCACTGCAATTCCAGGGTATCTCACGAGATACCTTCTAAGTTGACCTGCTGCCAAAATCACGACAACATACTAGACCAGTGTCCACATATCCCAAATTCTAATGTAAACTTCTTGGTTGAAAATCATAAATCTCGATTGTAATTCCAATGGACCTTAGTTTTCAAGGTTAAAGATTGGGCAATTTAGTATTAAATCCCGGCAAATACCCTTCGATTTTGGCGTAACTCTAGGTTGTGTGACTAAGTTGTCTTTAAAAACCAAGGCGAGGAGTCACTAAGGCCTGGTGAAAATTAAGGGGGGGTGAGAGTTACGGGGAGTACATCTAAATAAGTACCCACAATCACATGTCATTTTTGTTCTGTTTCAATACAAAATTGTATTGTCCATATACACATGTAATCATAAATGCCTTATATATTTTATTTTATTTATTTTTGCAAAACTCACAATTGCGAGTGATTGTATTAGAAAGCCACCAAAAATTTACAAATGAACCTCAAGCTCATGATGTTACATAAGAGAAGTACCTACTAACGTTATTATTGAAAGCCCATTCCTTCACACCGCAAGGTTCAAGCGAATGGCGAGGGTCACCCTAAGCCACTCATTCAAGCTTTGCCTTTTCCCTAACACAAATATGAACTCCTTGCTTTTTTGCACTATCTCTAAGAAGCTAGCCACAAGGAGGACGTTATCAAAGACACGGCAATTCTTGGCCTTCCAAATATTACTGAAGAAACACTATCTGACAATTTGTGTGCAGATTAGAAGTGTAGGGCTTCGAAACTATTTCCTACCAAGGCACAGATCCTTCTTGGAAAACCCTATCTTCCACATTCTTTGTACCCATTTTTACGCCTTCCCTCCCAAGCCTATAATTGTCGGGCATTCCATGAAAAGGTGGGTGAGGTCTTCGCTAGCCGATATGCACCCTGAACATCGGATCCGATACCACGTGCCTGAATCTTGATGCCTATCGGTGGAGCCCCCCAAAACACCTTCCACATAAATACCTTCATAAAATACCGCCATTGTGGACTCCAAATGTTCTTTGTGGCCTCATCCCATCGAGATTCCGGCCATTGTTTCTTCCACTGTTTGTTCAAAAGGGTGAACCAATCAGCCTCGTGCATTAACGCTTGGTATATTCCCTTGGCATAAGGTTTAAAGAAATGGCCACACATGGGCCATTTCCAAGTTTTCCACTCAAAAGTAGATTCCCACATCAACATCAGAATGTTGTCCATGCCTTCTATCACTACGTTGGCAAGCAGCCTCTCCATGCCATTGAGTTGAAACTGGGAAGCCAATTGGTCATACGATTTCAAGCACTTGTTGTCATTATCCTAGAAGTGGATCATTAGATGGAGTCCTTTATTGTTCAACCTTCTCCCAATTTCACTCCAATAAGGGTTCAAAATTACACGAGTGACTTTAGATAGCCAAGGGAACCGGTGCAAGATGGAGTTCTAGAAGTACCGGGTCAATTCACCCCATTCCAAAACCCTTGTTGCTCTATTACACTTTCACACCAGCTCACCCGTGATGCCACCAAGTCTCAAGTTGGACCACGCAAACAGTTTGTTGTGCACCTCAATCTCTTTCCAATGCCCACCTTTAGATAAAACTTTTGTCTTGTCAATCATATCCTAGATTATGATAGCCAAATATTGGTCTTGTTTTGCAATTGAGACCACGAACTTGGCACACAAGGCCTCAACATGAACAACAGGGTTGAGAATTCCGAGGCCACCTTGAACCACCGGTCGAGCTATAGCTTCCCACTTTGCCCATTGCCATGGCGACGTGGCTTTAGTGATGCTCCTCCATAAGAATCTTTTAACAAGTTTCAAAAACTCCTTCCATTTACATTTGACCATTTTGAGGAGTGGGCTGGTGAAGGCAATATAAGGACACATAAATGAATTGATCACTTTGACCCGACTCATGAAGGGGAGCAACACATACTCCCATCTTCTCATTTCTCTATGGATCTTCTCCCCATGACCCACTGGAACCTTTGCTTGTAAGTGACGTCCACCTCCAAGGGGGCATCTAGATGTCAAAATATCCTTCCTTTAAACACGATCTCCCCTAACCAGACGGACGAATCAAATGAGTCAATTTTTGTCAGAGATATCAATCTAGACTTCTCAATACTGCACTTTGATCCCAAAGCCACAACAAATGTTTGCACAATCTCAAACACCTTTCTAAGTACTTGAGGGCAGGCTTTCAAAAAGAGGAGGGAGTCGTCTGTGAACATCTTGGCTAGGAGTTGGTCATTGCCGGGCAAAGTTAAACCTTGAATTTCCCCTCCCGCAGCAGCATCTTCTAGCATTGTTATTAGAGGATGTGATCCCATGGAAAAGAGAAGAGGGGCCAAGGGGGCATCCTTGCTTGATATATGTTTTGTCTTCAGAGGAGCCCACAATTCTATCATTGAACAAGAGCTTTGATTGACTGATTGCACTTAGAGTGTGTACAAAACGACACATGTGAGGCCCAAAGCCTAGTGATTTCATGAAATCTTCAATGAAGGACCACACGACCTTATCATACACCTTGTCTAGATCTAGTAGAAGCAAAATGCACTCCTGCTTCATGAAAGATGCATACTCCATGCCACCATTGCTGCCAAGATATTGTCATAAATTGACCTTCCTTTGATAAACCCGTGCTGATGAGGGAAGATGACTCTGTCTAGGAGGCGGGAAATTCTAAGAGTGATTTCCTTAGCAATGCTTTTATATGCCATAGACATCATAGTTATGGGATGCCAATGCTTAAGATGGGAGCAGCAAACCTGTTTCAGGATAGGCTTAATAAGTCCTCTTTTCACACCAGGATCAGGTGACCCCTTCTTGGTTAGCCATATACTGACTAGGACCTTGAGGTCATCCTAGAACTCCCTGAAGAATTCAGTAGTCAAACCATCCCAGCCAAGGGACTTCTCCTTGCCAAGAGCTTGCAACGCAAGCAAGCACTCATCCTCAAAAAAGGTCGTCTCAAGACGATTAGCTTCAAGTGGAGATGAAGGTGCTGACAACAAAGAGTATGTCAAACCATCTGTGTTTACGCATGAAACGAGTAAAAGGGAAGAGGCATACTCCCAAAGGGAGTAAGAAGTTGCTTGTTACTGGAGCACACATGTTCAAATGTCTTATACATTTTGAAGAGCCCCATGTAAACAACAAGGTGAAAGGTGCACATTGGTATTTCAAATTAAAAAAAAATCAAAATAAAAACAATAAAATAAAGAGACCCATTGACAATTTATTAAAGAAAAAAAAGCTTTCATAACAATAGAATAAAGATACCCATTGACAAACGAAAACAAGGTGAAAGTTCACTATGGCCTTCATATAATGCTATTGAGAGGAATTTGATAATTAGAGGGTTCTTTGTGAGAGGGAAAAAAAATAGAGAAAGTGACACTAGCATTTAAAACTTTTTTTTTCACAATAGAGTTACACTTTTTGGAAACAATTACTTATTTAGATTACAATATATTCCAAAAGCATAAAATATAATGACTAAACCAATACTCAATGGCCTTTAAAGAGAGAGTCACACAAATGTCAACACTTCTCACAAAGATCTAAAAGAAATATTAAGAAAAGTTTTTTGCCATGTGACACAAATCTGCAAGCTTTATCCAATGGTCAAAATTGCACCAAAAATCCACCGCTTTACTAAGGACTCCTTATGTAGTCCAAAAACTACTTCATAAGAAAAGGTGGTTCTAATCAGCACAGCAAATAATAAAACAATTCATTGGAATGGACCTTTATGAGGTCCTTAAATAAGAAGATTTGTTTATAAATATAAATTTTTTAAAAAATCAATCAATCCAATACTTCACATCAAGGGATCAATTTCCTATGAATACACTCTTTAATCCCTTCTATAAGGCCTTTTCTAGCACGCCAACAAGGTGAGGGGTTGCGAAGTCATGTTGAAGTTAAGGTGGGATGAGACTTATGGAGAGTAGGTATGAATGAGTGCTTACAATCACATGTCATTTTTTTTTGTCTTGACATGAATTGTATTGCCCATTATACGCACAAAATACCTTATATGCTAGAAGAGCCCCACTCAAACACAAGGTGAAAAGTTTACATTGACATTCTTTTTTTTTTGGGCCAAACTCACAATTGTGAGTGAAAGTATGTATTAAAATCTCTAAGAAATCAATTAAACAGGGTTACCCCCTTGCCCCTCTAATGTTTGCTATTGGATCCCATCCTCTGGTAACTTTACCAGAAGACAGTGCTTCTAAAAGAGAGATTCAAGGGCTAACCCTACTTGACAACCATCAACTCTTGGCTAAGCTATTTGTAGATGACTTCTTGCTTTTCCTCAAAGCATGCCCTCAAGTCATCCGGAAGGCTTTAGAAATTGTGCAAACGTATGCCTTAGCATCAAGGTCAAAATGTAGTATTGAAGAGTAAAAAATGATCTCTCTATCCAAGAATGACTCATTTGATCCGTCTATGTGGACAGGGGAGATTGTGTCAAAAGGGAAGATTTTCCGGCACCTGGGAGCCCCTCTGGGGGTTGAGGTGACCCAGAAGCAAAAAATCATATGGGACATGGAAAAGATTAAGAACAAGATGAGAAGGTGGGAGTATGTGCTTCTCTTTTTTCCAAGCAGAATCAAGGTTATTAACTCCTTTATGCTCCCTTATATTGCCTTTACTGGCCTATTGTTGAAGCTTTCCAAATGCAATTGGAAAGAGTTCTTCAAACTAGTGAAGAGATTCTTATAGAAGAACAACACTAAAAACCAGTAAAGAGATTATTATGGAAGAACAACACTAAAAACTCGATAGCCTGGCAATGGGCTAAATGGGAGATAGTGCGAGACCTAACATTTTTATGACCCCTTTCTGGAGAGAAGTTTCGAGGGAGATTAATAATAAAGGTATCATACGTCTAGGACAACTGTGGGACTACAACATTCATAGCTAGAAAGAGACGGACCAACTAGCTCTACATTATAACCTCAATTACTCAAACACAAGGTGAAAAGACAGCTTAGCATGTGGTGTCTACAGAGTTGTGAATCCAAGCTTCAATGGAAAGCATGGCAATGGCCGAAGAACAGACATTTCCTTAAAGCTCAAACTAAGGAAGTGTACTTAACACTTATGTATTTGGAGGATTGGTTCTTTCCGCTTAACAAGCAGTGGGGCAAGGACACTGGCCAGAGTCGAGATGGGAGGCAATCATGAAGAATATATGGCACCCAAAATGGCCACATGAGATGAAGGTCTTTATATGGAAGGTTTTATGGGGAGCCTTGCCAACTAAGGTGAAGGTACTCACCAGGGAAATTGGCCTAGATAGATGTTCGCAATGCAAATGGCTAGCGAGGACCTCCCCCATCTTGTTAAGGAATGCCCAATGATTTGTGGTCTGGCAGAGAAGGTTTGCAAATGGGTTCAAAAGACTTTTAAAAGGATTCTTCAAGAAAGATCTCTTCTTGGAAGGGAAGGTGTTCAAGAGACAAGCATTACTCATTGCAACGCAAATAGTGAGATTTAGTTACTTCAAACATATTTGGAAGGCAAGGAACTATCAAATTTTTTAGAACACCATGAAAACTGCTAAGTTCACATAGATAATTCAAGAAATCCAAGGGGCAATCGTCACCATTGGAAAATAGAGTAACTCTAAAGAGTGGAAGAGGGCCTTGTGTGCCGTGATGAATGACTCACAAGAATAAAGGAGTGGGCTCTTCTCTCATCATTGGGTAGCCCCACATTGACTAGTTTGTTTGTGTAAAGGTGTAGGCTCGAGCATCTCTTGTCATGGGTGGCTCCCCAATCAACCGATGTAACTAGGGACACTTGAAGATGGCATGGCTCGACACGAGCATGGCAGGGAGTTTTAAATTTTATAGTTATGATAATGTAAGCTACTCACAATTGTGAGTTTTACCAACAACAACAAAAAAAATCTCTAAGAAATGTACAAAGTAACCTCAAGCTCGTGTCGAGCTTTGAGGTATCTCCTGATCTCTCCAAATGCTACAAAGCACTAGCCATAGGCTAGCCAAAATCCATAATCACTTACTCACCATTAACAGTCAAGACAATGAGACTTGCCCAATTCCATGTATTCGAGTTCTTCCTTTTTCCAAGGGCAATAATCATTTCTCTGCTTTCTGGATGATCTCTATGAAGCTAGCTACCGAGCTCTCATTTTTTAAAACATGATGGTTTCTAGCCTTCCAAACATGCTGAAAATAACAGAATCTAATAGTTTATGTGTAGATTATCAGAGCTTGGCTTTTCGTCATCGTCCCTCCAAAGAGCCAATCGTTCTTGAAGAACTTTATCTTCCATGTCCTTGAACCCATTTGCACATCTTACTTCTAAGGCCACTGATTGTTGGGCATTCCTTGAATAAGTGAGGGGGTCCTCAATTGCCATTTTGCACTTTGAGCATCTATTAGAGCCAATACCTCTGGAAAGGATCTTCATGCATGTTGGAAAAGGCCCCCATAGCACCTTCCATAGAAAGATCTTCAACAAAAGCGGCCATTGTGGATTCCAGATATTGTTTTCTACCATCACCCATCTTGCTGTCGGCCACTGCAAGCCCCACTGTTTATTAAAAGGGGAGAACCAATCAGTCTCAAACATTAATGTGAGGTAAATACTCTCGGTTTGTGGTTGGTTTGTGGGTCGTTTGTGGTTTATAGAAGTGTCTGCTCTAGGGCCATCGCCAAGATTACCACTCAAAATTTGACTTGCAAATAGGCATCAAGCACTTATCTAGCGCTTAAACAGTTCTAATTATCAACAATCTTTTAGTGTCATTGAGGTTAAATCGGGTAGCTAGTTGGTTTGACTCTTTCAAGCTCTTGGTGATGTCGTCCCAGAAATGAGCCAATCGTCTAAGGCCTTTGTTATTTCCCTTTTTGGAAATTTCTCTCCATAATGGGTTCAAAAGTTCATTTCTTGCTTTATATATCCAAGGGACCAGTGTGTTATGGAGTTTTGGAAATATCTGATTAATTCTCTCCACTCCAGTGACTCCGTTGCTTTGGTACACTTGCGTACCAGCTCACCCATTGTGCCACTTAATCTCAAGCTAGACAGCCGAGGGGCTAGAAGTTTGTCATGTACTTCTATCTCTTTCCATTGTCCACCTTGAGAGAAGAGCTTAGCCTTGCCCATCATATTTTTTGTCATAATCGCCCATGCTTGGTCTTTGCTTTGTGATTGTAACCACAAATTTGGCACATTGGGCTTCTACATAAATAATAGGGTTAAGTATCTCAATACCACCTTGCTCCATGGGCCTAACAACAGACTCCCATTTGGCCCACTACTAGGGCATCGAGTCTTTTGTGTTATTTTTCCACATAAATATTTTTATTGGTTTTAATAATTCTTTCCAATTGCCGTTGGGTATCTTAAGGAGTGGGCCAGTGAAGGCTATATACAAGAAGCTCACATTGGCATTCTAAAACTAAGTAAAATGGAAAAGAAGTAAAATATAAACGATAAAATAAATGGATCCATTGACATAAACAAAAGAATATTTTAATGCTTTCATAAGAAAAGGGAGGTCTAATAAGGATAGAAAATGTCACCATATACATGTGGTAGTGATGTGTGTGAACACACTAGGACCACCGGGGCATTTTTCCCTCTTTAAGAGGTTTTCTTTCCCCGAGCATTGTATATACGCCCATCACTCTAGGGCTATCTATCTTTCCATTGCACACTAAGTAACACACTCTCTATTATGTGCCTTGAGCTTCCTTCATCTTCTCCAAGTTGTGTGCATTTCTCTGCAAGCCTAATTCCAACAATTGGTATCAGAGCAGGTTGCGTCCTCCCGGGCTCAGTCTCGCCAGTTGCTCTAGCACACGCCTGCTCACTTTCTCCAATTTTTGTGAGCTTTGGCGAGCGTTCGCAGTTCGCACGTCTGCTCAGATTTTTGCTTCGGGCTCATTTCGGCCTCCGTTTCCACTATAGGCAGTACTACACGGGCTATTTCATCATTTTGTGCAAATTTTTTGTCATTGCCGTTTTCTGCATAACAAGTGCCTAACAGTCTTCTATGGTTTGTGCTATATAACACGTGTTGTTCCCGCTTCGTTTCTCCTCTTTTCGGGCAGTTTTCACATCAAGTGCAGCATTTACCATGGCTGACAACAACACATATGTGTTCAAGATGTTTGTTGTTGAGGATAGATTGGATGGGGACAATTACCCTATGTGGCTTACATGATGCAACACGTTCTCGTGTCAAAGGGCGTCTAGAATATTGTGCAGGGCATTGATGTACGTCCTGGTTCTGAGGATGTAGGCGATGTTGAGGATGTTGCAAGTCTTGCTGCAAGAATTGCTGCTATTAGAGTTGTTTTGCCTACGGCAGAACAATCTCATTGGGATGTAAAGGATGCACAGGCTCATGCATTGATTGTGTGTTGTCTGTGAAGCGCACCATTGTTCCTCACATTCATTTAGCAAAATCTGCAAAACAGGCTTGGGATATTCTAGTAGGTCTTTATGCAAGCCGCAATGAGGCTAAAATTGCTTTGTTGTGTAAAGAGCTGGAATCGAAGATTATGCATGAGGAAGATGATATGGACACTTTCCTTGCTGGTGTCAAGGATATTAATGAACAGCTTATTTCTGCAGGTGAAGTCATTTCAGACAGTTTCCTTGACGTGCAGACTGTTCTTGATACCTTACCAGATTCATACCAGACTTTTGCTAGTACTTGGAGACTAATGACGCAAGGAAATCCTGAAGTTGTCAGGTATGATGCATTATGCACATTGTTGTTGCAAGAGTCACTTTCCTAGAAAAAACAGGACTAGGCAGCATGTAGTTGAACAGGCTTTTATTGCTTCTCAAAGAAAGGGTGGTAACAGCAATGCAGCCACTTCTTATGGTTCTGCTGCGAGTGGCAAAACTTTTGTTCCTAATGCTTCTGCTGGCAGCAATTTGTCTGGAAATTCTAGTGATAAGGGCAAAAAGAAGATGCGTTGCCATTATTGTAGAGCTAATGATCATTTGATGTGTTGCCACTGGTGATAAGGGCAAAAAGAAGATGCATCTGGCCTTTTGTGTCGTGGGCTATATAAGCTCACTTTGTATGACAGTGTGGATAGAATTTTGCAAATATAGTTGCAGATTCAAGGGCTATTTCCGATGCAAAACTTTGGCATGCACATTTTGGGCATATGAATTTTGCCAGTTTGCTGCGTTTGGAGAAATTTGATATGGTTGCTTCTTTGCCGCCTCTTGAAGCACCTAGGATGGTTCAGTTAGGGCCACATGCAGGTTGGAGCTTGTGCATAGTGATGTTTGTGGGCCCATGCAAACTCCGTCCTTGGGCAATTACCTGTACTTCCTGACTTTCATTGATGATTACTCCAGGCATGCATGGGTATTCCGCTTAAAGCGAAGTCCGAAGTTTTTATGTGCTTCAAACAATTTCTGGCTATGGCTGAAAGTGTATCGAAATGTACTATGGCCACCCTCCGTTCCAATCGAGGGGGGGAGTATATGTCTCATGAATTTAATGCATTTTTGGCTAGTCATGGGATAAAACACCAATGTACAGTGCCATATACGCCTCAGCAAAATGGTGTTGTTGAGAGAAAACACAGGTCTCTTACAGAAATGGCAAGATGTATGGTCAAGAGTCAAGCTTTACCACATTCTTTTTGGCTCGAGGCTGTCATGTGTGCCACTTATGTACTCAACAGGTGTCCTACAAAAGGGTTGCAGTCTATGACTCCATATGAAGCATGGCATGATAGAAAGCCAACTATTGAGCACATGCATGTTTTTGGCTGTTTGGCTTATGGTTTAGTGCCACAAGTGCAGCGCAGAAACCGGATGATAAGGCTGTCAAATGTATTTTTGTTGGTTATAGTGCTGAAAGCAAAGGTTACAGGTTGTATCATCCACAAACAAAGAGTATTTTGGTTTCACGGGATGTAGTGTTTGTGGAAGATTCTGTTCAGCCCTTGCTGTCATGTACTATAGACAATAATGTAAGCTCACAAGACATTTATGACACTTTGTTGCCTCTTTTCCGTGGTGGAAGTTTGAATGTAAATTCCAATGAGGCAAATGTACAGCCTATGGGGGTTTTCGAAAATGTTGCAGATCAGCCTATTACATATGCAGATGTACATGATGTACTTGATGAGGAAAGGGCTGAAAATGAGCAGGCTAGAGGTATGCCAAAATGGCTAGTGCACACTTTGTGTGACAGTAAATTGGATGCACCTTTGTCTAGTCATACTCGTTCAGGCTCTCGCCATGCATTTTATGCATCAGATTGTTATGCTTTGGCTGTGTCTAGTTTACATGATGTTGAGGAACCTCTATCTTTTGATGAAGCACAAAATTCAGAAAATTGGATGGCTGCCATGCAAATCAGAATATGATGCACTTATAGAAAATGACACTTGGACTTTATGTGATTTGCCTCCTGGCAAAAAGGCCATTGGTACGAAGTGGGTTTACAAGTTGAAACGCAAGCAGGATGGTGAGATCGATCGCCATAAGGCTTGACTTGTTGCAAAGGGTTATGCACAACAAGAAGGCATAGATTATGAAGAGACTTTTGCTCCCACTCGTCATATGACTACTATGCGTTTTCTATGTGCATTGGCAGCTCATTTTGGTTGGGATGTACATCAATCATACATTGTTACTGCTTTCTTGAATGGTGACATATTTGAGGAAGTTTATGTAACGCAGCCTCGCGGTTTTGTCAAGAAAGGACAAGAGGACAAAGTGTGCAAATGTAACAAGGCTTTGTATGGGTTGAAGCAATCTCCTCGTGCTTGGTATGAGGGAGCTAACACTCATTTGGTCAAACAAGGATTTCATAACAGTCCAACAGAAAGCACATTGTATGTAAAGCATGAGGGTGATGTACTTCTTATTGTGGTTCTTTATGTAGATGATTTGCTGATCACTGGACCAAATGAGAGACATATTGTTGAATTTAAGGCTGATTTGAATGCTACTTTCAAGATGAAAGATTTGGGGTTGTTGCATCATTACTTGGGCATACAGTTTAAGCAGTGCAATGGTGGTATTGCCTTGTGTCAGAAAAGTTACATGGAGACATTGCTACATAAGTTTGGACTTGAGGATTGCAAACCTATTGCCACTCCCATGGACACAGGTTTGAAATTGAGTCTACATGATGCTGGTGATCATGCAGATGTCACTCTTTACCAAACTGCTGCTGGATGCCTCATTTATGTATGCAACACGAGGCTAGATATTCAGTCTCACAGGTCAGCGGATTTATGCATAGCCCAGGGTCTAAGCATTGGCAAGCAGTCACGAAGATTTTTTGCTACCTTAGTGGCACTTTACATCTTGGCTTGTTTTATCCCAAGGGGGATCATTTCCGCCAGACTTACATGCTTTTTTGGACTCAGATTGTGGTGGTTGTTTTGACACGCAAGTGTCCACAAGTGGTTTTTGTTTCATGCTTGGCAGTTCATGTATATCATGGTTGAGCAAGAAGCAACCTACTGTGGCCACTTCGAGTTGTGAGGCTGAGTACAGGGAAATCTTCACAGCTACGATTGAGTGTGTATGGCTCAGACGCCTTATGGTTGATTTGGGTGTTGGACAGGACACTGCCAACACTATCTACAATGACAGTCAGAGCACATTGGCAGTTGCAAGGAACCCAGTTTTCATGTTCGTACAAAGCACATTGAGGTGCATTACCACTATGTCAGGGAGAGGCTCTCAGCAGGAGAGATCGGCTTGGCTTATGTGCCAGCACAGGACAACCTTGTAGATCTTTTCACAAAGGAATTGTCTCGTAAGAAGCTTGAAGCTTTCTGCAAAGCTTTGGGCTTACTCCCCTTTGTGGACTGATCATGTCCTCAGGGCATGGCACTTTCCTTTACTCATGTGCCAGCTCTCGTTCACCGCATCACTCCAGGGGGGATTTGTTACCATATACATGTGGTAGTGATGTGTGTGAACACACTAGGACCGTCGGGGCATTTTTTCCCTCTTTAGGAGGTTTTTCCCCCCCGAGCATTGTATATACGCCCATCACTCTAGGGCTATCTATCTTTCCATTGCACACTAAGTAACACACTCTCTATTGTGTGCCTTGAGCTTTCTTCATCTTCTCCAAGCCATGTGTGTTTCTCTGCAACCCTAATTCCAACAAAAAATAATAAATAAAATGGACCTTTATGAGGTCCTTAAATGAAGGGGCTCTTTCACAAATTAAAATATTAAGAAAATTTCAATGTGTCAATACTTCACATCATGGAATCACACTCCTATGAATTCACTTCTTGATCCTTGTTCTCTAAAGCATTTTTTAGCATGCCAATAAGGCCAAGAAAATGGTTTACTCAAGCATACTTAACCCTATTATTTATGTTGAAGCCCAATGTGGTTGGTGCTCCAAAGGTGTCTCGCCAGATGCAAAATGAATTTATCTAGCTTGACACAAGCTTCTTATGCATAGATTACAAGGATCACACCATATCTTTGATAAATCAATCAATTGAGAATGGTTGTATGAGTCATCCTAAAATCTCACTCTACACGAGATTGCATATTATGTGGATGGGTGAATGAATTGTTCTCAAATATCAAAGCTTCATTGAAGGTACTTAGATTCCTTTTTGGATCAAGGATTAGCATTAGTGGGAGCTAAAAAGATAGCAGTAATCTCCATATCTCTCACATTGAACTTCATCAAGGATCACAGAGGGGATGTTAGCATCATGCAAGTGTGGAAGATCTCACCAGATTCCATATCCTTAATTAGCCTCCTTGTGCATGTATGTGCACATGTGTGTCTACTTGCAATAGCTATCTTGCCTTTATCTGTGGCAAACCCTAAACCCTACTTTATCTTGTAGCAAGTTATACTTTAGTACTTAGTCAATGGACATATGGAAAATCTTCACACCCACCTTTGTCACCATCATGGTGTGTCTCATCACCTTTTGCAAATGGCTCCCCCGCCCACTTCTCTCTCTCTCTCTCTCTCTCTCTCTCTCTCTCTCTCTCAAAATATCTTGTATTAATTATAAATCTTGATGGCATATACCCCAAGATAAACCATACAAAATGTTGATTACATCCACGATTGTAATTTAAATATAACTATATAGAGCTAACAAAAAATAAGACTTCTATTTCTTGTCTTTTAGTCTCTCAAACCTCCCAACATATACACTTTGATGCAGTGCATGAGGTAAAAACATCTCCTCATATTATGACATAATTACAACAAGAGGAATCTCTTCTCTATCATGGGGGTATGTTGTCAAGCCCCATAAAAGATAGGGGAGATATCGTAGTTGAAGAATCCCTATACCTATGAACATGTTGGAATAAGGCACCTTTGTTTGCCTCTAATGTCTGCAAATTCTTTTCTTTGGCTCTCTTCCTTCAACTCTTTTGCATGTGGTATAGTCCTTCCAAAAGTGCATGTAGTTAGAAGACTTTCATGAAGCTTTGTGACTGTTTCTGTAACATTTAATGGCCTAATAACTTATGTGTAGCGGAAATTAGCATGAACATAGTGGGCATTTCATTAGAGTAGATTCCTAATGAGAATTACAAGAGTGCTTGGGTGGAGAGAGCAACAAAAAGCATAACACCTAGTTAGATAGCATCGACAATACTTTCAAAAGAGAGAGCAATTAAGCTATTGACAACAGTTGAGGACCGGATTTTCATGGAGCCGGTCCCCCCTCCAAAAGGCTTTGTATTATGGTTTCTCCCATCAAGAGAGACATTGTACAATACAATTCTTTGTGTTCCTTCAAGACTAGCTAGTGCAATGAAGATGGAAACTTCATGCACTAAGCAAAACACTTAACAAACACAACTTGAATTATCCCCTTTCTCAGACCCGAGACCTCACACACCTTCGAAGATGGTGAGAGCTAGCAGGGTATGAGAGTAGATTGAGAGGAAGAAGGAGTATCTTACGAGAAAGATGTACATCTCCTCACATAATCACTCATATGTAGCATAGCTTAGCTTAGTAATTAGCTTGGTAGAGGAGATGAGCATGCATTGAATCTTGGTTCTTGGTTGGATTTGCATCCACATGCCAAAAGAGTGTTGATGTAGGCTTCTATCTCACAAGCTTGGAGTATGTGATGAGTTCTCCATTAAAGCTTGGGAAGAGATAGTCTTCTCTTTCTTCACACATGAGCTTGTGTGAGTGTGTGTGTGTGATAATGCCTTGCAAAAATCAGCCCCCTCTCTCTCTTGGGCAAGCCCTCTTGCTAAATGCTCTTCCTGAAGCCTCATTGGCCCTCCCCAAGTCAAGCCAATTACAATTAAGCAGCATAAGTGATAGCCTTCTGACATGTGTCCCCCTTTCCCCTTTTGTGAGAGCTTTAGTTAATTAAATAATTAAACTAAACTCTCATTGGACCCCTTTGCCTCCTGGCCAATAGGAATCAGGCAAGCCATGGGGCTCCTGAATGCTCATTGGACCCCTTGGGAGACTACCCAATAGTCTTCTAGGAGACTTAATTCTCATTGGTTTCTTTTATTAAATGTTTTTAAATTAATTAAACTAGATTTACTCTAGCTTAATTTTCATTGGTCCACTTCAAGGGTCATCCAATAGAAATTGGGCACACCTTGTGGGCATCTGGCCTAGGGAGCTGACATGTGTCCCTCATTCCCTTTGTTTAAAGGGAGCCTATGTGTGTGTGTGGCTTTCTCTCTCATCCCCTACCTTTAGGGCTCGCCCCCTCCCATGTAGGGATGTGCAAAGACTTTTAGGGCACACACAAAGCCTCCAATTTTCCCTAGGGTTGACCTTTGGACACAACCTTTGAATTTTGGAACCTTAGCATTTTGGAAGTCTTAATGGGTTGAACCTTAGGGTCTTTTTAGCCCATTGTTGCACATGGCTCTTTTGCAGATGGCCCCCCCTTTGGATCCCTATTTTCCCTCCTTTGGATCCCTACTGTGGCCAGTCTGCTAGCTTAACCAATATTCTAGCTTTTTCTCCCATGGCCTTCCCCACATTAAATGATCAGTTTAATATGAGAAAATCATTTAGGAGAATTAGATATTGATTATTATGACATTACCTCTCTCTTGAAATCATAGTCATCCTCGACTATGGTGTAGAGAAGATAAAGCATGTTCATGAGTCCTTTTCTTAGCGGGTAGAGGATCCCTATGTTACCCTACGACATCATTCCACAATGGATGACTAGTCCATTTGGCGCTTGAGAGCCTGAGGCTTCCGCAAGCATGTCTGCACATTAGTCCTATCAATCTTCCATAGTAGAGTGACAAGCTCTACTTGGTGTTTGGGAGACGTCGTCTCCGCAAACTTGATCTAAGCATGCATACTACTTCATTTTTGTGCACAAATAAAGAAAAAGAGAGTCTTATAAGACAAAAATTTTGTTCATTTTTAACATTTTGTACATTTGCTTACTCTTGGGAAGCATTGTAAGCATTGACAAGGTTTAGGTTATCTTTTAATTGTATGCCTTGCATCCATCTAGCATCTTCAAAAGGATAATTCTTAAACTTAATAAGATATCGTCGGATAGTCTTACCACCTCTTAGTACCTTGTCTTCATGTCGGAGAATGGACTCGGGCTGCAACACCTCTTCTTGGTCCTCGATCTCCGGTGGGTCTGCAATAGTTGGTTCTTGAGGTGGCTCTCCTTTGTAAGGATTTAATAGGCTCACATGAAAAGCGTTGTGTATGAGCCAATGATTGGGCAACTTGACTTGATAGGCCATCTCATTAATTGGCCTAAGAATCTAAAAGGGACCATAGTACCTTTTTGCTAGTTTAGCATAGTACTTTTGGTGACCCGTAGGATTCTTGCCCGTTGTGTGCCTTAATCGAGCCTTGGGAAACTTTAACAAGACCCAATCGTTTTCTTTAAAGGCTTGGGCTCTTCTGTGCTTGTCAGGAGCAGCCTTTTGCCTTTGCTGTGAGATAGAGATAGCATCCTTAATCTTTTGGAAAGATTCTTGTAGGTCTCGGCTATACTCATCTTCAGCGAAGATCTTCCCATGTACCTTAAGTGGCAAGGGACTTTTTGATCTTCCCTCAATTACCTCGAAAGGTGCTTTTCTTGTGGAAGTATGTACAGTGTTATTGTAAGCATACTCCACTAAGGGTAAGTACTTCTCCCATTGGGATCTTTGATCTACTTCCGTTACATAGGCTTTTAGTAGATCGAGAATTGTTAGGTTAGCTATTTCACTTTGGCCATCCGTTTGTGGATGATAAGCCGAAGAGAAATTTAGCCTTGTCCCTAAATTCTCAAAGAGACCCTTCCAGAAATTACTGGTCATTCTAGGATCTCTATCCGACACTATGGACATTGGCAAGCCATGGTATTTGAAAATTTGTGAAATGAAGAGGGTTGCCATTTGATGGGCTTTGATAGTCTTTTTGACAGGTATAAAATGAGCTTGTTTACTGAACCTGTCTACTATCATCCATATTCTCGTATTCCCATGGATAGACTTAGGCAATCCAAAGATAAAATCCATGGATATGCTCTCCCATGGTGAATTAGGGATTGGCAAGGGTTGAAGCAATCCAGGTTGCTTCCCTCTATCAAATTTTGTCTTTTGACATACCACACATTTGGAAACATACTCTTGTATGTTCACTTTCATGGTAGGCCAATAGAAATATGTTTCAATTCCCTTAAAGGTAGACTGAATCCCTCTATGCCCCGCATACGGGGGAGCATGAGATTCATACATTACTTTCTCACGCAGGGAGTTAGTAACGCATAGTCTATTGCCATAGATAAGATAACCATCTTGTAAAGTAAATGGTTCTTCTTTCTTCCCTAATGTAAGGGCTGAAATCACATCTCTAAAATCGGGATCAATAGCATACTCATCTATCATTGAAGATAGATCATTGTGAGTTGCTATGGAAACCGCATTCACTCTCGGCCGTCTTGAGAGTGCATCGGTTACTTGATTATGCTTGCCAGCAATGTGAGCAATATGAAAATGAAATTGTGAAAGGAAATTTTCCCACCTCATTTGTTTGTCGGAGAGCTTGGTCTGCGTCATGAAGTACTTAAGACTTTGGTGATCCGTTCGCAGAATGAAAGGAGTCCCCAATAAATAGTGCTTCCATGAGTCTAAGGCATGTAGAACTGCAAGGAGTTATTTTTCGTATATGCCTAGAGCTTGCTCAACAGGGTCGAGCCTTCGACTCTCATAGCCTATGGCGTGCCCTTCTTGGAGCAAAACAGCTCCAAGGCAATCACCACAAGCATCACATTGGACCTCAAATGGTTTTGAGAGATCCGGTAGTGTAAGCACAGGTTGAGAGATAAGCTTTTCTTTAAGCTTTTCAAAAGCATTGTTCTCCTTAGCAGACCATGTATACCTAACGCTTTTCTTTGTTAGGTCATGTAATGGTCCCACAATTTGTGAGAACTTTTCTATGAAGTGTCTATAGTATGCGCACATACCTATAAAGCTTCTTAGTTCATGAAGATTCCTTGGTTTAGGCCATCCTTTTATTACCTCTAACTTGGATGGATGCATTTGGATGCCATCTTGAGAGATAATGTGACCTAAATACTGAATCTCTTGCAAGAAAAATTCACTTTTCTTTCGATTAACATAAAGTTTATTCTCTCTTAAAACTTGAAATATTACCTGGAGGTGTTACTTGTGTTCCTCCAATGAATTAGAGTAGATGATAATATCATCAAAGAACACTCCAGTGAAGGTTCGATGAGGCTTGAACAGCTTCTCCATCAAGCGGTTGAATGTGGTTGGTGCATTGGTCAAGCCAAAAGGCATGACAATGTATTCGTAAAGACCAAATGTAGTGCGAAACGCGGTCTTTACAATGTCTTGATCAACTATCCTTATTTGATGATAGCCACTCTTTAGGTCAACCCTACTGAAGTAGGTCGATCCTTGTAGCTTATCAAATAGGTCTTCTACCCGTGGAATGGGAAACCTATTCTTGATAGTGATCCTATTTAGTGCTCTATAGTCAACACACATACGATATGTGCCGTCTTTCTTTTGCACTAATAGCACAGGTGAGCAAAATGGAGATGAGCTAGGCCTAACCATGCCCTTCTCAACTAACTCATGCACTTGCCGCATAATCTCCTCTTGTTGAGCTTGAGAAACTCTATAAGGAGGTTTATTAGGCGGTGAACTTCCTGGAAGAAGTTCAATTGCATGGTCATCATTACCTCGTTTAGGAGGTAGCTCACAAGGGATGTCGTCAATAAAAACATCTTGAAACCCCTTGAGAAAATTGGATAACTCTAATTCCTTTTGGTTGCTTTTATTTTCTTTTGCTAAATCATTAGGTTCATTTTGAGAGTCTTTAACAAAAATCATGTACACGGAAATAGAGCTCTTTATTGACTTGTTGAAAGCTGGTGTATGTACAATGGGGATGGTGTTACCCATTTCCTTAGCATCTATATACATGTCTTTTTCCCTGAACTTAAAGGAGATTCTCCTTTCAAGAAATTTAACATCGGCAGCCAGGCGGTCAAACCATGGTGCCCCTAGGATTACATCCTCATGCTTGAGAGGAGAGATAAAGAAGTCCTCTTTGTCCACATAGCCTTGGACATGAAGCCTCAATTTCCCAATTAAGGGAGTAACTGAAGCTTCTTGCCCCTTGAAGGCATTGTCTGCGGGTAGGACATCTCCCATCTCGTAGGATTGTATTCCTAGCTTGGTGGCCAACTCTATAGATATAAAATTGTGAGTAGAACCAAGGTCAAAGAGAATAAAAGCATCATGTTCTCTTACCTTTCCCCAAGCATGGCATAGAGGAGATCCTTTGTGGTGAGTTTGGTGAGTCTCCTCCTCTTGGATTTCAACCAAGGAGGCTCTAGGAGGATCTTGGCGGTTGTTCTTTTGGGGACAAGCGCGGTACGCATGCCCTTGTTCGCCGCACTTGAAACACCGGTTATCCTTACGATAACGCTCAAGCTCTTCAGGAGAGAGTTTATTCTTACCTTTGTAAACTCCCTTTTCTTTAGCTTTGTTGGAGTTGCCCTTAGGAGACTTTTGGACATTGTCCTTCCCCTTAGGCTCATTGGAACCCTTGTTTTTCGGGGGCTTATTATTTCTTTTTGCCCCCGTTTGGAAATTGATTCGAGAGGCGACCATAGTGTGGTGTATTACCGCCGATATGGTGCGTGGTCTTTGGGAGTTGACATACTACGCCATTTCTTCGGTTCAGCCCGCACAAAATTTTTGCTTTTGCTCTCCAAAATCCAACCTTTTGAAGGCAGTGGCTTTGAGTTGTAGGTCCCAAAACTTGTCTACATATTTTGTGGATGGATTCATTGGGAGAGAGCTTTAAGCTTCGCCATTCGGTGAGTACTTTGTCTTTGGCATCGGTTGCCAAAAACTGCTTCATAATGGAAGCTCTTAAAGCTTTCCATGTTCGTGGAGCTTCACCGTTGGCTTGTAGGCTAGACCACCATTGTCTGGCGGACTTTTGAAAGTGCATAGCTACATGGCGTAGCTTAGAGGACTCCGTGAAGCCCTCATCTCCAAACGCCGCATCGAATTGCTGGATAAAGGCCAAGACTTTGTCCGTAGCCCCAAAGGTACCATCATAGGTAAGGAAAGAGACGCTCTTCCCTCCCTCTTTGAATTTCTTCAACTTGGACGACCTCTTCCATGTGGCATAGGATTTCCTATGGCCTCTTCTTTTTGATGGTTCAAAGGTTGCACCATCACTTTCTTCAGAGGGTGAAGAATTTGAAGAAGGTGGAGAAGAGGGCGACCTCTTTCTCGCCTTTTTCTTGTCTTGATCTTTGTCATCTTCACCATAGTTTTCATAAGAGGAAGAGGATGAAGAAGATGGAGAAGAGGGTGTCCTCTTTCTCGCCTTTTTCTTCTCTTGCTTTTTATCATCCCTCTTTGAATTATGGCGTGGAGAAGAGTGTGATGGTCTTCTCCGCTTTGGTGGTGATGGAGAGCGTTTAGCCCGCCGTCTTCGTGGAGCCATCTCCGCCGAGATGGCGGGAGACTCGCTTCTTTCTCGTTCCTTCGGTGGAGGCTCTTGAGTTCTCCTTTGGGAAGGAGATGCATCATCAAGAAGTAAATTCTTGAGCCCTTCATAAGGATTCTCTTCTTCTTCCCGAATCGGAGAGAGACCTCTTTTGGTAGTCTCACAAGGAGGCTTCCTAGGTGTTCTCTCGTCATGGTGATGAGCTTGGAGAATCCCATGAGCACGGAGCTGCCGTTGCACTTCACTTTGGAGAGATGGATTGCCCATGGCTTGTTGAAGCCTAGAAACAAGATAGTTAACAAGCATTGAAGCATCATTAGTAGCTTGCTCATGAGCAAAATCAAAGTTATCAACATTAATTTCACTCTCTTTACTATTGTCAGCCATTCTAACAACTTTTAGGTGTAAACTTTTTAGGTGTACTTTGGCACTTCAAGCCCTAGTTGCTACTCCTCTTTACCCCTTTAGAAAAAGCACTCAAGCTACTGTACCTGCGGCTCGAATACCATTAATTGCAAGGAATAGAAGAGAGGATCTTTCGACACCAAAACAACACCGGCTCCTGTCAAGCTTCTAATAGCTCAATAGTAAGCCGTAGGCAAGCCCCATAGGACTCCACTATTAAGACCATAGCTCTCGACGGTGATGCCCCGTTAACTGCACGAAGGCAGGCGCACTGCAAGGCTGAAAAATCCCTATTCTACTTACTCACAGGCAATTAACAATACCAACCATTTGTAGCTAGCTTGAGGACCTCCCTTCTTGAGCAAGAAAAGAGAAACCTTGAGCTCTGATACCAATGTAACATTTAATGGCCTAATAACTTATGTGTAGCGGAAATTAGCATGAACATAGTGGGCATTTCATTAGAGTAGATTCCTAATGAGAATTACAAGAGTGCTTGGGTGGAGAGAGCAACAAAAAGCATAACACCTAGTTAGATAGCATCGACAATACTTTCAAAAGAGAGAGCAATTAAGCTATTGACAACAGTTGAGGACCGGATTTTCATGGAGCCGGTCCCCCCTCCAAAAGGCTTTGTATTATGGTTTCTCCCATCAAGAGAGACATTGTACAATACAATTCTTTGTGCTCCTTCAAGACTAGCTAGTGCAATGAAGATGGAAACTTCATGCACTAAGCAAAACACTTAACAAACACAACTTGAATTATCCCCTTTCTCAGACCCGAGACCTCACACACCTTCGAAGATGGTGAGAGCTAGCAGGGTATGAGAGTAGATTGAGAGGAAGAAGGAGTATCTTACGAGAAAGATGTACATCTCCTCACATAATCACTCATATGTAGCATAGCTTAGCTTAGTAATTAGCTTGGTAGAGGAGATGAGCATGCATTGAATCTTGGTTCTTGGTTGGATTTGCATCCACATGCCAAAAGAGTGTTGATGTAGGCTTCTATCTCACAAGCTTGGAGTATGTGATGAGTTCTCCATTAAAGCTTGGGAAGAGATAGTCTTCTCTTTCTTCACACATGAGCTTGTGTGAGTGTGTGTGTGTGATAATGCCTTGCAAAAATCAGCCCCCTCTCTCTCTTGGGCAAGCCCTCTTGCTAAATGCTCTTCCTGAAGCCTCATTGGCCCTCCCCAAGTCAAGCCAATTACAATTAAGCAGCATAAGTGATAGCCTTCTGACATGTGTCCCCCTTTCCCCTTTTGTGAGAGCTTTAGTTAATTAAATAATTAAACTAAACTCTCATTGGACCCCTTTGCCTCCTGGCCAATAGGAATCAGGCAAGCCATGGGGCTCCTGAATGCTCATTGGACCCCTTGGGAGACTGCCCAATAGTCTTCTAGGAGACTTAATTCTCATTGGTTTCTTTTATTAAATGTTTTTAAATTAATTAAACTAGATTTACTCTAGCTTAATTTTCATTGGTCCACTTCAAGGGTCATCCAATAGAAATTGGGCACACCTTGTGGGCATCTGGCCTAGGGAGCTGACATGTGTCCCTCATTCCCTTTGTTTAAAGGGAGCCTATGTGTGTGTGTGGCTTTCTCTCTCATCCCCTACCTTTAGGGCTCGCCCCCTCCCATGTAGGGATGTGCAAAGACTTTTAGGGCACACACAAAGCCTCCAATTTTCCCTAGGGTTGACCTTTGGACACAACCTTTGAATTTTGGAACCTTAGCATTTTGGAAGTCTTAATGGGTTGAACCTTAGGGTCTTTTTAGCCCATTGTTGCACATGGCTCTTTTGCAAATGGCCCCCCCTTTGGATCCCTATTTTCCCTCCTTTGGATCCCTACTGTGGCCGGTCTGCTAGCTTAACCAATATTCTAGCTTTTTCTCCCCTGGCCTTCCCCACATTAAATGATCAGTTTAATATGAGAAAATCATTTAGGAGAATTAGATATTGATTATTATGACAGTTTCAATTCTCTATGTATTTTGTCTACTCATGGACTACCTTGCACGTGCATCTAGATATCACATGGGTTGTCAATGAGCAAAGCAGTGGCAAAAGGCTAGAAAGAAACCCAATGAAGAACATCTCTGCCAATTTTCAGCCCCATGGATAGTTGGGAGAGCAATAAAACAAGGAGGATCTTTCACAAAATATGTGTGAAGGGTTAACCCTGATGATGGGGATCTAACCTCCATCAAATGGGGGTGCATTACCTTTGCCTAAAGCCACATCAAGACTCCTCCCAATCTTTGAAATACATGGAGAAAACATTTAGAGTATACCAAGTAACGTCACTGTAACTACAAGACCCTTTCCCAAACCATATAGATCCATGCCTTGTCTCCATCTATAGAATAAAAAAAAGATACGCTTCAATCTAAATAAATCTATTCTATGATCTCATTAGTCTAGTCCAATTTCTCTAATTGAGGTCTCAAATAGCCCCTCCCCATCAAGGAGAAATCCACACTCTTGATACGAAACTTGTTCACTTAAGATAGCCTCTAAGTTGCCCCATCTCAATAGCCCACCTTACATACCAAACAAAAAACCTCCAATGAAGTCACCAAACCATAGATCATGTGCAAAGTGTGTGAAGAAAATATAATACCAAAACACGAGCTACCAGACTACGTAGTCTTACAAAACAATAGGGCATTGGCAAGTTATTAATGACAAAGGCCCTTCTATGCCCCATACTGCCACTAGCTAAACACTAATAACTTCTCAGTAAAAGAGTTTTGAAAACATGCAAACACTCTGAACGCCTTCCTCAAGAACCCCAAAGAATGGTGTGCTATGAAACCATACAACTGTAAGAAAATTTCACCAGGGTGTTATTGGAAAATATAACCCTTGCTTTTTTCCAAAGGAGGTGATCAATGCACACCTCTTTGCATTATCCTTTAGTATCACATGTCTATAGCAAAACATATATAAGTCTTAAAGTGACCTTTTGTGTGGTCGATGTCATCTCAAAATGGATGCTTCTTAGATGTTGATTCACCTCCCTTTTGCTTTCTTAGTTTGTAAAGGGAACTCTTGGAGATGTGGTAGATCTATGTGGGTGGTGGGGCCCAAAAAACTTCTATAGGTTTTTGACTTTGACGGTGTTTCATTGCTTTGTAAGGTTAAGACTGATTATAAAAGCCTGTTTTGTTATCTGCAACTTTGGTCTCATGCAAGGTCTGCTGCATGAGTGTTCTATTGTGGTTCTTTTTGGCAATGCTCACATTATGTGAGTTGATTTAGATTAGTGTATCATGGCGAACATAAGACTGCCAAAACAGCTGAAGAATATAGGACTTTTGCCATCTCTGCCTTTTCAACATCCGATTTGGGACAATCATGCTTGCTAAGTTTTCTGTATGCAGCCATAGGGGGAATTAAGGGGTACTTAATTTCCCCCCCCCCCCCCCCCCCCCCCCCCCCCCCTGCATATTAAAATGTTTCAAGACCTTGTGAATATACTCTTCGTGCAAAAGTTCAAGTATACCATGTTTGCGATCTCTCTTGATACGCATACCAAGAAAGTGATCGGCATCGCCCAAATCTTTCATGGAAAACTGCTTGCTTAAGGCATCATTGAGAAGTGCAGTCTCATCTTTTGGCTTTTTGGATATGAGCATATCATCCACGTACAAAATCAGAATGATGAGGGAGCCATCGTTCAGTCTCTTTGTGTACAAGCAGTGATCCTCTTGGCTTTGTACGTAACCCTGGGACTGAATGTAATTATCAAACTTGATGTACCATTGCCTTTAGCCTTGCTTTAATCCATACAAATCTTTCTTGAGTCTACACACCAGTTCTACCCATGTTGGCTTCTCAGGTTTTATGCCAAAACCCTTTAGCTATTACATGTAAACATCCTCTTCAATATCCCCATGAAGAAACGTTGCCTTCACATCCACTTGGACCAATTCCAAGTCCTCAATGGCTACTAGACCAAGCACAAGACGCAATGTAGTCATCTTGACCACTGGAAAAAAGATTTCATCAAAATCCACGCCTTGTTCTCTTGAACCCTTTTGCAACCACTCTTGCCTTATACTTAGGCTCGGGATCATCTCTGATATAGTTCTTCTTGTACACCCATTTGCATGGCAATTCCTGTTTACCCACAGGTAACTCTGTAAATTTCCAAGTTTCATTTGCTAAAATCGAGTTATACTCAGATTTCATAGCCTCTTCCCACTTCATGCTATCATCCATTTGAATGGACTTTCTTGTATAGCAAGCGGGTTCAACACAATTAGTGTTGACTAGTAAGTAGTCTAAGCCTAGCTCAAAATGCTCAGGTGCACGAGACGTACTAGTAGATCTCCAAAGTACCTGACTGTTGGATTCCGCTCTCTCTGGAGCAAGATGTGTGTGTATACTAGTGGAAGGTGCATGACTAGCACGTCCAACATTTTTTGTAACTGGTGGTGAGGAAACATCCTCAAATCGTAGTCATCAATACTCAATGTATTTCACTGGCTTTTTATGCATCTTAGACTCGTTGAATATCACCTGTGAGCTGTGTATAACCTTCTTAGATTCCGAGTGCCAAAGACGATATCCCATCTCTCTGTCTACACCATATCCAATGAAGTTGTACTTGTGTGATTTGGGGTCTAGCTTTTGTCTAAGCGCTTTTGGCACATGTGAGAATGCCTCACACCCAAACACATGTAATCTATCATAATTGGGCTCTTTGCCCGTCCACATCTCCTGTGGAACCTTGTACTTTAGTGGTGTACTAGGTAACGGATTGATCAAGTAAGCTGCCATCGTAACAGCTTCTCCCCAAAATTCTTGAGGTAAGATGGCCATAGACAACATAGAAGTGACCTGTTCCTGAATAGTTCTATTCATCCTCTCAGCCACACCATTTTGGGTGGGTGTGTAAGGAGTGGTAAAATGTCTTCTAATGCCTCTTTTACTGCAAAAGTCCTTGAATTGGGAGGAGATATACTCGCCTCCATTGTCACTGTGCAAAGCTTTAAGCTTTCTATCCAATTGGCTCTCTCCCAATGCTAAGAACTTATGATAGACACTAAAGAAGTCGCTCTTCTACTTCAAGATATAAACCCACACCTTTCTAGTGGAGTCATTTATGAATTTCAAGAAGTATAACGCTCCCCCTAGAGACTTGACTGGCATATGTCCACACAAGTCGCTATGAATGAGATCTAGAGGACTCCCTAACTCCTTTTTCGAAGGTGCTGATGTCAACCTAATCTATTTTCCATAGATACAATGCTCACATAAAGAGAAGCTAGAGTAATCTAACACAGGGGTATAACCAGAACGTTGCAATACTTTCAGTCCCTTTTAACTCATGTGTCCCAGCCGACTATGCCACAACTCTGTAGAAGGTAGCTCGGCTACACAAATAGAATGTTCTTTCATGGAAGAGACATAAAGTGAGTACAATAAGCCAGACTTTTGGCCCTTAAGTATGACTAGATTTCCCTTCTTGATAATCCAAGAACCATAAGCAAATATGGTAGTGTAACACAAATCATCCAGCTGTCCAACTGACATCAAACTCTTTGTCAATTTGGGTACATGTCTGACATTATGTAACATAAACTCAATGCCATTACGCATAGAAAACTTGACGCTGCCCATACTGCATATATCAAGCTCATAAGAATTGCCTAGCTTCACCGTGCCATGTGTGGCAGTGTAGGTAGAAAACCACTCCTTGTGAGGAGTCACATGAAAGCTAGCACATGAGTCCACAATCCAATTCTGTGCATAACACTCATTATGAGCTAACAATGCATCAGGACTCAAATCCGATGTGAAAATCAACACATCATTTGGCACGTCAGAAATTGTCTCAATGGATGCAAACTCAACCACATTAAGCTCTTCAATTTCACAATGCTTCTAGGTTTGTCAGACTTTGTTTTCTCTTTGCCCTTATCATGCTGCATTGTTCGGCAATCTTTCTTCAAGTGTCCCTTTTTATGGCAGTAGTAACACTCTACATTTTGCATGTCTTTGTTGCGGCGACTCTTGCTACGATCTTGCTTGCAATCATGTGAACGACCGCGCTACGACCACGCTGCCTTTGCTTGTCACGATTGCCAATAGCCACATATGTATCACCATGTCCACTTGCATCAAGAGATTGACGTTGAATCTCCTCAGTGAGCAACACACCAACAACACTACTAAAATCTAGCTTGCATAATTGCTTATGGATATGCTGAAAGTATCCCATGACGATGGTAGCGAACATAGCAAGAAAATGGCCTTCATTTCATCATTGAATTGAGACCTTTTGAAGTAAGCTGTGAAAACACGTTGTTGAACTCGTTCAAATGAGAACCAATATTACTGCCTTCTTTAATGTTCATGTGCATCGATTTCTTCATCAATAAAACTTTGTTCGAGGCGTTGTTGCCATCCCAAGCCTGGCATAGAGCATCCCACAAATCTTTGGCATTGGTCTTATCCATTATGGTAAAGTAAATGGATTCACCAAGGTGCAGGCAAATGGTCGCCATAGCCCGCTCATTCAAGTCATCCCACTCATCATTAGTGTACGCATTCTCTCTTCTTGCACGCAAGGGTGTTATCAAGTCTTTGTTGATCAAAACATCTTGCATACGCTGCCGCCAAATGACAAAGTTTGAGCCATCAAACTTTCTGATGTAGTACTCTTCTCTTTCGGAAGCACTACTCACAACCATGATTAAGAGAATGTAGCCAAAAAACTTTATGGAAAATTGGATGGGACAATTTTAGCAGAGTTTCCCCTAGAATAGGAGCGAAAACTCAAACCAAAATGTAGTACAATCACTGTGTAAGAACAACTAGAACTGCTAAGAACGCATAAAATGGACTCACGAGAAAAATTCAGTAGAGTCTCCTTTGTATGAGGAGTCAGAAATCAACTAAAAAAATGCATAAACTGCTCAAGAAAAGAACCATTGGGCATCAACTGCTCAAAACCACTGTTGTGTGACCGCCAACTCGGCGTCAAAACCACAAAAAACTGTCCAGATACATGTCCTATGGCGAGGGTACCAAAAAGGGGAACTCCAACTACCTGTATCATCGAAGGTATCTCAACATTCGAAATACCCCAGCTCAAAGAAAATCTCACGGTATCGACCCTTCAAAGGCTAATGCAGCACAAAAGGACTAGCCACAGTCTTAGAAAGGGCTCTTCCGGTCAAAGTCTCAAAAACGGTCGGGAAAAGCAGCCAAAATAAACAAAAATGGCTCCACACGTAGTACAATGGGTAGTGTCCGCAACTCAACATACATGAGTGACCACGCTCAAACAGGCGCCATGAACTGCTACATGCAGTAAAAGTGATCCGTGCAGGGATATCTTCTCTCAAAAGAGCTCAATAGCACTAGTTGTGCTCACATAAAAATGCATCTGTCCGCAGAGAAACTAGTGTCGAAAAGATTGCTAAATCGCCTATGAAAGCGTTGTGTCTGGAAACCTGGAGAATCTGTGTGTAAACGGGCTGAAAAGCCCCCTGTAACATGTAACCTGCGTGTTGGTGTTGATATGTGTCGATTTTCACCGACGGGTGAGAATGCGCTAGTCAAATAGTCTCCAAAGCTGTCGTAGTGTGCCGTAGAGCGCGATCAGTGCGTTTGATGCTAGTGCCAGGTGTCACTCCTCTATGGTAGAGGCACCTCACCTATGCGTGTGGCAAGCACGGCCGTCTGCGAGAAAATGCACCGTGGGAATGCTCGGTGTCAGGTTGGATGTCGAAAATCTGCCTATGTAAAGAGTGTCGCTGAAATCAATGTCGAACTGAGTTGAATCGACACAAAAACTTTGAAGTCGGTGTCAAAATGGAAAATTGTCGATGTCGATGTCGTCTCCCACTGCCAGACGGAAGTACTCACCGTATCTGCTAAAAATCGGGTACCGAGCTCGCCAATATCAAGGATGATGTCGGGTGTGCACACACACTATGTAGGTGTTGGAGCCGGAGCTTTCCTCTCTCTGAATGCCTGAGAACGATGTCAATGTCGATGTCGGAGATGCCCATACACCCAATCACTCTCTCTCACTCGAGGAGCTGTCTCTCAAGCTCTCTCTCAGCTTTGCTCATGGCCTGATGTGTGTGAGCAGGATCGAAGGATTCAGGGGGGGGGGGGGTTGTCGAGGGCTTCGTCGGAGTGAATCCTTGCACACACACATTAAGTTTGAAATTTAATTAAAAAAATTCAATTCTACTATTGTTGCATTGACGGGCTCTAACAAGCATGTGTGTCTGTGCTTTGGCTTGCTCACGATGCACTTCTCCCAATGCTACCCGAGCTTACTCTCTCTTACTGTTTGGCTGTCTGCTTGGATTGCTCCGATTACGAGCTCTCGACTTCAATTGCTCTAAAAAATGAGCTACTACCCACGCTATAAAAAACCCAGCAAATTCCCCCTCGATGCTCTTGCTGTCTCCTGTGCTCGCTGCAGATCGTGCACTACAAAACATTGCCCCGTTTTTGTGTTCGGCTGCTGCTCCTCGATTCAGATACACGGGCCTGCTCCCCCTTGGTTAAGCTGGTTGTGTTCCTTGCTAAGCTTCAAGCTCTCACCACATTCCGACTGGCTTGCTTTTCTCATGCTTGCACTACCTCCCAAGCTCTAATTTGCTTTGGCCGACTCTTCCTGTTATTGCTTCTACCCTCACGACCCAATTTTTGTAGATAGCTTCCAAACTCCCCTTGTTCGGGGTTGCTACACACGTGGGGAGTACTTTCTATACAAATTTGGTGTCACTACCATACAACTTCACTTCACAAGGCTCAAGCTCTCCTCCTTAAATTGTTATGTTCAAATGAGACTTTTACAAATAGTTGAGAGTTTGTCACGGTGACAAGGCATAAGACATGGTCAATTCATCACTGAGATGTCCACCACAACAAACTGAATGGTATTAAGGTAAGGCAACTTCTCAATGAATGGATCATGTCTATTAAGGTGCCAAAAGTGTCGTACTTCAAATGCGTAGGAGAGAGTGTTGTGTGGCATGTTGACTTTCTGGAAGGGCACATCCACAAGGATCACATAAAACTCACTTGATGAGTGTAAAGCAAATAAATGATGCTATTGGTTGTGCCTACAAGGTCTTCTCCAGATATGCATTACTCTTAGCTATGAATGCTTCAATGGTATTGCAAAAAACTTTTATGACTCACACTAGGGTTTCATGGTCTATAAATTGAGATTAAAATTTGATCGATAAAAGGTACTAGCTCCCAAGGTTAGAATGTGAGCTCCTAAGACATCCTAGCTCGGTAACCATGGGCAAGGAAAGCTTGTACTTTGATAGAAGCAAATCGTTAAGCTCATTAGGACCATTTCTTTAAGCAACCTCAATGTAGACAAGGTTGAAGAACTAGGGGTCTTCGATGTGTGGCAATGCGAAACACTTGGGTTAAGCTTTGATTAACTCATTGGTGACTTGTTTTTTAAGCAACTTGTCACATAGCCTGTAAAGGTGCTCATGGTCCACTCGTAGTGGGGGCAGAGCTTGATTAGGCACCAAGAGTAGCCCACCCGAGAGTGGATGTCGGATGTGTCCATGGTTTAAGGTCGTAGCTTGCATGGGCACTCATGCTAATGTGGATAGGTAGGCCACATTTAACTAGGCATTCACATGATGCATATAATGTGTGGTGCTTAGAGCACTCTCTAGCCCTCTACTTGGGGTGGTGAACCTGAGCTCCTTACCTCGTCATCCTCCCTCGATCATGGTGTAGCCCGTGGCAACATTACATCATGTAACACAACCTCAACGTACACTTAAGTGAGTTGAGGTAAGAGACTCTGGGTTAGTTTGAAGATAACCTGAATAATTTGAAGGAGTTTCCACTAGAGACGTGGAGAGAGGTTTGTTTTGTGGCTAATCCCATCAACACGGTTTTCGTTATTTATATTTCAAACATAGAGATCAATGCTTGCATGCAATTAGAGCAATAGTCCATTTAACTTGAGAGATTGAACGGTGGCAGGTGTTGTATGCTTATTTGACATATGAACACAATTGACAAATTATGGTTGCCATATCTATATTTCAAATGCAGAAATTAGTGCTCGCAGGTGCTTAGAGCAACCCATTTTACTTGAGAGTTTGAATAGTGGCAAGTGGTGCATGCTCTTTAGAGGTTGTGGGTGGTGGTTGTCATATGCAAGAATGATGCCTTTCAACTCGAACATCCAAGAATGAGATGAGCGCGTCCATTGCGTTGCTTTGGAGATTGTAAGGAGCAACACAAGACATGCTTGCATGCTTTTGGAAAAAAAGCAATCAGTAGACGAGGCGCATGTGAATTCAAATGAAAGGGACTTGGTGTGGATTGGCTTCTAAGCAATGCTTTGTAAACTCAAACAAACGGTGCCATAACAAACAACCTTACATGAATAAAGCTAGCGCTTCTCAACAAGCGACACTTCCTCAACCACTCCTCGCAATTGAACACTCACACACACAAACATATATACATAGCCATGCACTTGGAATTTGTAGCTATGTTTACTCCATAGATCTTGAAACACTACGAACTCTCTCCTTGTAGTGCTACTCGTTTAGTATGCTCTCCTCACATTGCTTGAATATTTGGGTCAAAATGCAAAGGTTTTGTAGCTCATTGGAGTTTACTTTCAATCACTTATAGGATAGGCTATGAGGAATCCCACAACAAAAAGCGCTTCTCATGGTGTTGCACATGTGCACACTATGTAAGCATCTCGAGAGCATATATGTTCGCACAAGTGGGGTAGAACCCTTGCCTCTCGTAACAAAATCGTCTTTTGATGCTAACTGCACCAAGCTTGAAACATGCTTTTTTGGAAGGGCAAGGTTAGAAAAAAACGATTGCTTGGCAAAGTTGACATTGTAACTAGGTGGGGGTTCAACCCTGGCCATGCGTATCTGCCCTTGAGTGCAAAAGAAGGTGGGGAGGCAAAAACATCCAACCAATTATAAGGCAAATTTTGGGTGCTTTGGCGAGGTTTTATCCGAGTTGGAGATTGGAGATGTTGTGGGGTGACCCTCCTATCCACTAGGTAGTTTCTGCCCTTCGTTGCTGACCTTGGTTTTGTAGGGTTTCTAGAAAGTAGCTTATTTTTTCGACAACAGGCCCTCAAATGGAGGAGGAGGAGATGGCCCAACGACCGGCCGAGGTACAAAATTGACAATAATAATGCAGAGAGAGAGAGAGAAAGGTAGGCTTTAGAGAGAGAAGCGTGGAGGTAGACGCCGCTAAAGCAGACGGCGCGAGTGTGGGAAACGTCGCCGGCAAGCGGTGCAATTACCCGTAGAACCGGTAACCATGGAGCGTACGTGGGCTCCATTGACAGCGTTCACATCACTCTCTCTCTACACTGCTGAATCGCTTCTCTCTCTCTCTCTCTCTCTCTCTCTGGCCCGAGTCTGTTAAGCATCTCGATTCTCGATCTTCAAGGTCTCAGGGCCCGGCATCTCTCTCTCTCTCGGTTCCTCTGTCACCTGTGCAAGTACTTGCATTTGCCTGGTGCAACCTCGTTCAGCTTCCTGCTGCTTGCCCTTGCGTTTCTTCTCGACACCGCTTCGTCGCCCCTTCTTCCGCGCAGGTTTTAGCTCTCTGGGTTGCTAATAAGTTCGAGGTTTTTTGATCGATGATCTCTCTCTGTACGCGGCGCCCTGAAGCAGCTTGTTGACAGAGGAGCATATTTGGTTCGATTACCAGTGAGTTGGGCGCAGGAATAGGCTGGTACTTCAAGGCCTTGCTTGGTTTAGGGTTGCAATTACAGTGTTTTTGTCGAACGGCAGCTTGCCCTCAAGGCCTAGCGGAATGGCTGGCTCATCTACACATCTCTTTGGGAGCTAATTTTGTTGCCTCTTAAGAAGGCTACTGGGATCACATCTGAAGGTTTTTCCATAGCTATCTCAGAACCCACAGCTTGGTATCCAGGTTGAAGAGAGCAGGCATGATATTTGCTTTGATCCCATCACCGTGTAAAACAGCCACATTGGAGCCTGAAGGGAAGAGGCATTGCTTCGGTCTCTTCGACACTGGGCGAAGACAGTGCACTTGTTTAAGATATCTGCATCATACCTCCTCCTTTGTTCTCTAAAGGGGGGCTTATTGATTGGTTGATTCACTCAGCACATATCAAGAAAATGCCTGTCCATCGATGCGGCAGCAGTGCCCTCTGCCTGCACGAGCTTGGAGGAATTGAGGCTGATGAGGCTGGAGATTTTGAGTACATCGAGATTGATCCCACTGGTCGATATGGGAGGGTATGCCTTGACAATCTACAATCATCGAAACACTTTCTGAGTAGTTAAGGGATCTTTTATTCACTTGGCCCTTTTGCTTGCATGATGTGTATCCTTCAGTGATGTATTACAACCTTATTGCTTAAACACCAGTGAATGGCAGCATCACTCTGTTAATTTGCATGCGTCAAGATGTGATCTGCAGCTCAAAGCAAACACATTAGGGGCCGCTTATGCATGCTCTCCATTGGTTGATTCACAAGTTCATAGGTCCATGTTCATGTCAGGGATGCAGATTCAAGTTGCAAGAAGGGGTAAACTGGTTCTGATGGTTTTTACTTGTTATGACTGTCTTACAGTACAAGGAAGTGCTGGGCAGAGGGGCCTTCAAGACCGTGTATCCTCACTATGTCATTTGTCGTTTGTTTGATCCAGAAAAGTGTTGTTTTTGAGCTTGTTACCAGCATGATTTTGTTGGTCCTTGACATGCTGCTGTAGTTATCGGGCTTTCGATCAAGAGGATGGGATTGAGGTGGCTTGGAACCAAGTGCAAGATGTGTTACTTCGCACACAGGAGGACCTGGATCGTCTGTATTCAGAGGTTCATTTGCTAAGCCAATTGAAGCACAAAAACATCATAAAGCTTTATCATTCATGGGTTGACAAGAAGGCACACACTGTTAATTTTATCACGGAGATCTTCACGTCAGGGACGCTACGCCAGTAAGCTCCCATGATCTGAATGCAGCTCGTCTTCCGTTGTATAATGGGTGGTGGTTGTTGGCTGTGCCTTGACTGTTGGGCTTGTGTTTTAGATATCGCAAGAGGCACAAGCACATCGATATCAAGGCTGTGAAGAACTGGTCTCGTCAGATTCTACGAGGGTTACTTTATTTGCACAGTCATGACCCCCCCATTATACATCGTGATCTGAAGTGTGATAATATTTTCATCAATGGAAATCAAGGGGAGGTTAAAATTGGAGATCTTGGCCTTGCAGCAATCCTTCAGCATGCTCATGCACGGAGTGTTATAGGTACAAGAGCCCAGACCATTGAAGGCTCTGTTTCTTAAATTGCTGGGATGAAGCTTACCCTTTCGCTATCTTTGCAGGCACACCCGAATTCATGGCCCCAGAGCTGTATGAAGAAGAATATACAGAGCTTGTGGATGTATATTCATTTGGAATGTGTCTTTTGGAGATGGTTACATCTGAGTATCCTTATAGTGAATGCTCGAATGCCGCCCAAATCTACAAGAAAGTCATGCTGGTATGTAACTTCTCTAAAGCAAGGTGAAACTGTGCTCTTATTTCAGTGAGATGAGCTCGGCCTCGTGTGTTGCCATTCCTATCTAGAATGATCCTGATTTTTCAAAACTCTTGGTTAGGGGAAGAGACCAGAAGCTATGAAGCTGGTCAAGGATCCAGAGCTTTGCCAGTTCATAGAGAAATGCCTAGCTCCAGCTTCAAAAAGACTCCCTGCTAGGGAACTTTTAATGGACCCTTTTCTCCAGTGTGAGGGCAGTCAGAGTGCTTTAGAGTCGTCTCCACATGTAGGTCGGATTGTACGAAGAGCTAGTGGCATGGATGAACTTGGGGTCATCAATGAAGAGCCCCATGCTATATCTGCAACTGTGCAGATAAGTTATGTGCTAAAGGAAACACTTCCTGCTTTTGTCCATGATGGGTCTGACGTTTGTGGGTGCTCAGCTGGAGACTCAAAGGCAGCTCAAAATGGGGACTTTAAGGCACAACAAAGTGCCGAACTTGTGCCGGTTCATTATAAAGAAGATCGGGCTAGGAGTGTGGACTTCAGGGTTAATGGCAAAAGGAGGGAAGATGACAATGTTTTTTTGAAATTGCGAATTTCAGGTTCAGAAGGTAGCTTTCTCATCCTTTTGCTCACTGTTGCAGTGCTTGTTTGATGCATATGAGTGTGGGTGCCATCACCAGCGTTCTTTTAGTGCAATATGAATGCCTGTATGCTGTTTCTAGAATTGCAGGTCAGGGATCTTAATATCTCAGTTCCCTTTCTGACACATCCCTTTTTCTTGGAGTGGTCTTGTTTGAGGATGGTGTGACCTGTTTTCCGTTCGCACTTCTTTTCTCACATGAACTGTTCCTTTTAGCACGAGGACTAGCAGTTAACAAGTATGCGGGAGAATAGTTGATGCCAAATCATATTTCTGTTTTGTAGTAGTTTGATGCCTCAAATTGAAGCTAAGTTTTAAAAGACAGAATAGAATGATTCATTTGGTTAAACAATGTGCAGGGTTAAGCCTGTATTGCTTCCTAAGTTGCCACTTACTCAAATTTTTAACAAAATTAAACATCGGTACATTCGACTATGTGGCACACTCACAGGTAAGTGGCCTGGTGTTGGCACTGCCTTGTTCTTGTCAAAGCTAAAGCATTATGGAGCCCTAGCGTGAGACATGTTTGTGTAAGATTGTTGTAGCTTAGCTACTAAATGGGGGCTTAAGGTACTAGTTTCCTTTTTGACATTGTAGACAATAGAATGTTTCTTTTTCCATTGCTTGTGTTAGCCAATTAGTTTCTTTGTCAGTATGTTGACAATCTGGACATTGGCTAAGAGCTATGTATACTTCTTTGTTAATGTGGGTGGAGTAGCACACATTGGAACCTCTCTCTCTCTCTCTCTCAAACTGCTGACATGTCAAGCCATTGAAGACCTAGAGGGTTGGGCACCCTAGCCCTAACCCTAGTTGACCTGTAGATCCTGGCTGAGAGGCCCAAACCCAAGTAGAAGCAGAAGAAAATGAAGTCCTCACCAACTTACCGATCCTTGCCGAGTGTCCCATGGATTAGGATTGAATTCCTAACCTCCAGCAACTTATGGGACCCCCGTCCGATGTGGCTAAAGTAAAGCGCGCGCGCACACAAGAATATTTGCATAGAGAGCTGATGACGTAGTAGTTGTATGTATGCTCACGTTTTGCGTCAGCTGAAGACGTGGTAGTGTACGAATTCCCATGAAATGCGTTGGCTGACCATAGCGCTAGCTTTTGGGACCTGATGCTTTTAAAGTTGATGCTTTTCATGTGAAGTGTCAGGTTGCATCGAATTGAAATGGTGAATATCTAGGTTTTACACTTCCACAAATCTTTACTTTCTTTCCTTGCGTTAATGATTGCTTCTTAGCATGAATGATGGTTCCTTTTATTTTCTTGAAGAGAGGGAATGAGAGAGAACTAGAGATGTGTAGAAGAGAGAGAAGAGGAGAATGACAGCCAATGGGGTCCAAATCAACCCTTTCAAGGGCCCCCCACACCACTGCCGATGTGGTATTTGCTTTGCTTTTGATTGTGTAAATGGAATGTACACACATGCAATACCTTAAGTGCAGACTCTACTGACTCAAATGGGGATTGTGGTCTCGGTAACTCTTCAAGATTAAGCACTCTTAGGCCCTATCAACTACCTCATTTTTGTGCTAATTTTTTCGATTTACTGCTTCTTTTAGTGTTAGGCTTCATTATGGCTGAGTCTGCCCTTGATCTTCGGAGTCATGATCGAAACTCAGTACATTGAACTTTGTGTTGATGTATGCTCGTGTGTGTGTGTGTGGGGTGTTGTGTTTGGGAGCATATGTTAGTACCTAGTGCTACACCCACTATTGGGCATTGACGACGTTAGTGGGGATGTCGTGGTATTTAGTCAATACTATGCATGATGGAGCTGATGGTTATATTGTCTTGTGGGTGACTACCATGGGTCTATACCTTGCACTTTCCTTTATGGGTGAATCTGGGCTTATCCTGGATTCATCTAGGTACACTCTTAGGGCTGATTTGATGCACCTTTGGATCCCTCTTGGCGAGGGATTGCTGATGGCCACCAAGGGGGTAGATTTGGGGCTGATTTGTGCTCCCGATGTGAGAGGACTGAAGGGCTGAAAATGCAGATCTCGATGATGTTGATGATGGACAATAATGGGAGCACTGGATGTGGCGAGGGAATGGCCGAAAAGAGACTCAATGGTCTGCTGAAGTATCGGGCTGTACGAGAATGTTGGCGAGGTTAGCTCCAAGCCGCTCCTGCGAGGGAAAAGGGCTGAAACTTAAAAATGCTGGCTGATCTAGTGAATTTTGCCAGTGCGAGGACTGATCTGGCAAAATGCTGGCTGATTAGCCTCCCTAAACGCTAGGGCTGATCTGTAGCAAAGACGCTAGCTGGCTGCTCTGCAAAACGCTCATGCTGATTTGTAGTGCTAACTCTCTTTATAGTGAAAATTTGGGTTTAAGAACCTCTTAAGACTTAGGTAGGGCAAAACCTCTGTCAAAGATTATAAAATGACTCAATAAACTTGACTTATTAATAAACTTGATCAGGGCTAAGTTTCGGGGTGAAACTGTTGCACTAAAAGATGAGTTTTTTTTACAAATGGTACGTACCTATTACGTACCTTAAAGGTGGTTCAGTACGGAAGTACGTTCAGTACGTACCTAAAACATGTCGTACACTACGTACCTTTCCACCTTGGGCCATCCTGTTTCCAAGTCCCTAGCCCCACGTAGTCCGAAGATCCCATTCGCGTTTGATTCTCACTTAAGTCTTTAGCTTATATTAGGATTTAAGGATTTGCTCTTTTGTCTTTTGTTTTGTTATATGGATTCTCGAATGTCGGGTCAAGTCTTTGTGTTGTCTCATCCTTTTTATGGAGTATTCACTTCAAAGTTTCAATTAAGTAAGCTTCTCGCACTTATTTTGCCTAAGTTTTTTCTAATAGCATTTTCAAGTACATATTGTTTTGTTTTATAGTTTTGGTTCAGTAAGAAAGATGATGTTTTTCTTTTTTATTGGTTTTCTTATAAGCCTTGCTTTTGTGTTTTGTTTAAGTGTTTCAATAGCTCTCTATAATACGCAAGTTCAAACTTTCCTAACTTATGCAGGTATATCTTCCTTCTTTAAAGCCTAAAATCTTTGTCTTGAATCCCATGGTTACTCATGTTTGAGGATTTCCGTCACAAGACGGGCACCACGTGCCAATAGAAAAGGACAGACCGAATAAACTTTTAGCACTTCAATAACATTTGAACTGAAAAAGAGAGAGAGAGAGAGAGAGAGAGAGAGAGAGAGAGAGAGAGAGAGAGAGAGAGAGAGAGAGAGAGAGAGAGAGAGAGAGAGAGCACACGTAACATGGAGTGGCGGAATTCCACCCCTAAGAGTATTGGCCCCAAACCTTGGCGTCCCTTTTGGTATTTCTTTATATTGCTTCAATTGAGTACAATGCCAGTACTTCAATCCCTGCACCTTCACATTGACTCATGCCAGAGAATGAGCCCTTTGCACATATATAAAGGCTCTTGGCCTTGAAAAGCAGTTACATGAAAAGCAATCAAACTCAAAAGCAACTTGTCCCAAAAGCACTAGCGCTAAAAGCTTCCAGCACGTTTGGCGAAAATCCGTACAGCTTTGCCACGTTAGTAGCCAACGTAAAACACGGAAATCCGTACAGGCTGCCACTTCATCAGCGCAAAAGCCGAAAATCCGTACAGGTCTGCCACATCATCGGTTGCTACGCAAATAGAGCGTGTGGTCCTGCTTTATTTAATCTCTTTAGGTCACTTGGGCCCCATCAAACGGGGTCCCAGAAGTTGGGGGAACTCCTCTTTAAAAGTAGGCCACTCAAGTTGGTAAAACTTCTTCTACTGCTTCTGCTTTTGCTTCTTCACTTAGGGTTTAGGCCAGAGTTACCGTGGAACGCCCCTACCAGGCCTTGGAAAGCCGGAAGGGCGTTTCGGCCGGTTGCATGTGCCCGGAACGACAGGGCGTTCCGACAAACCAATCATCACCGTAACGATAGGGGGAACGTCCCGGAATGGCAGCAATGGTAAGAAAGCATAAAGGGGCAAATCTTGGGTGTGTGTTTCCTTATAATTGCTCCCCCCTCACCCCTTTCCTTCACTAATGCAACAAGCCTCAAGGTTCTCTCTCTCTTCCTTGCTCTCAAGCTCTACCCTCGCGCTTGGGTCTCAAGCTCTCAAGCTCTATCCTCAAGCTCTCAAGCTCTCTCTCTTGGGCTTGCCCTCAACTTTCAAGGCTTCAAGCTTTCTCTCCCTTGGTCTCAAGAAGTGAAGCCTCTCTCAAGCTCTCTATCTCAAGCATGCAGTGTGTCTGTTGTGAATGTACTATGACCACGCATCACCACACGATGCAATCATATCATGTTTTTTGTGAGTATTAGAGTCAAAGGACTCTAATACTACTTGTATTCGAACACATAACGCTAAAAATTGCATTATTTGGGTGTTTTTTATGCCTCTTGTTCCGCGCCGTTCCCGTTCCGGATCCCTTGCCGTTCCCCCGTACCGCGGGAAGGCGTGTCGCCGTTCCGGGTAACTATGTTTTAGGCCCCTCGGTCGGGATCTGTAGTTGGCTCCATTCTTCAGTGGCTTGACAGGTTACCGGTTTGTGACATTTTCTTTGTTTGTTTTGCTAGATTTATGAGGGTTGATTACTTATTCTTTGCTGCAAATCTCAAGATAGCATGATATTTCGAAGGGGCTTATGGTTTAGAAGGTTTTGATTTTGGTTTTTCCCCACCAAAAGTTGGCCATTTAGTACTCTTCATGACATTCATAGAACACAGCCATGCGTTGTTAAGCATTCCTTTTCTTACGGTTTCAAGCTTTTCGAAACTGCTAGAGGGGACTCGATTCAATATGGCTCAAATCTAATGCAATTGATTCTCTTGTTTGTAGGAGGTCCTGTTCTATCTCTAATACCTCTATGGAGTAACTTGGAAGTTTTGGAATTTTGAGAGACTTCTTCTGTGATAGTTGGCATGGGTCCATACCTTGAGCACGAAGCATTACGTGGAAGTACTATGCTCTAGAAACATATAAATAATTTCAGGTGCAGAAATGGCTTGTTTTTGTGACAAAAAGAGGAAAACAAGAAATGAGACAGGGAAAAAGAGGAGATGTGTTGCGAGGCTTGTAGTGAAAGTTTTGACTATGTATGGAACCTTGCAACATTAGTACTACTCGAGAGCCAAGATTATTCTCCGTGATGGCTGATAAAGCATCTTACTTAAAGCTTCTTTGTGGTCCGAAATGGGGGTTCGACAATGTTGGATACCAATGTTACACATAGTGATAATGGATGTTTTCAAGGTCAGTGTAACTTGATTCAATTTGCTCTAGAAAATGGAGAAAAATATATGGCAATGGAGAGAGACACGGACATGCTGCCGGTGTCTCAACCAATTTTCTTAAGGGTCTCCTAGCTCTTACTGTTGCAACTTTTACTTCTTATTTGCAAAATGTTGAAATACAAGGGTGATGCGTGTATGTTCCAATTTGTTTGTTGGGACCACCAAGCTACTCCTCTTGAAGAATTTTCTCTTAGAGCTATGCCCGCATGTCCGGATGAGTCCATTAGATTAGGTTTTCGAGTTTTGAAACCCTCTTGCATGAATGCTTTGTACATGCGTTTTGGAAGATGTTACTACACTTCGGTGGGCATCTGACATGACGGGCATGTAGGTCCTGGCTAGAGGAACGTGTCGGTTGAGTTCTTTCGTCAAGTGGTTCACATATCAGTTAGTTATCGCGTGAAGCTCACATGTGGGCACATTTGAACATTTTCCTGACCTTGGCACATAAAAAGTCAGTATAAAGGAAGCAACAAGCATAGCGTTTTTTCATTAGTTTGGAGCGCTAGCAGATCAGCCCAGCGTTTTTGCTTTCAGCAGCCTGACGTTTTGCAAACACTTCGCTGGATCAGCCTTGCAGCCTTTAGTTATGGTGCTTGCTCAATTCCCTCGCCGGAAAAGCCTTGCATCCACTAACTCTAATCTCCTTGCTGCATCCCGTACCTTTTGGCAGCCCATGGAGCCTCTTCTCGGCCTTTGCCTCACCGCATCTAGTGCTCCCATCGCTGTCCATCATTTGCTCCATCATCAACTGTGTTTTTAGCCCTACTTAGCGCGTCAGATGTGCTGCGTTTTTGCAGCCAGATGTGCGTTTTTTCATCAGCCCTTCATTCCTTCCACATCGGGAGCGCAAATTAGTCCCAGATCTACCCCTTGGTGGCCATTTGCATCGAGATGGATCCAAAGGTGCATTAAGTCAGCCCTGGAGGTGCTTAATTTTGAAGAGTTACCGCGGCGACATTCCCCATTCGAGTTAGTAGAGTCTACATTGAGGTATTGTATGCGTCTACATTCCATTTACGTAATCAAAAGCAAATACCAGATTGACAACGGTGTGGGGGGGTTTGGAGAGGGTTGGTTGGGACCCCATTAAGCGTGGTTCTCTCTCTCTCTCTCTCTCTCTCTCTCTCCACATCTCTACCTCTCTCTCTTATTCTCTAAAAGGAAAAGAAGTAAAGATTCCTGGCTGTGTGAAGTCTAGATCTTGTCAACCTTTTTATTTCCCTTGCATTTGACATTGGTATCAGAGCTTTGAAGATTTTGCACTAATTCGCGAATCTCCAAGAAGTTATTTTTCTCTCGTGTTTGAGGTCGTGTTTTGTAGTGTTTTGGGACACTCCTCCCACTCTTGGAACAAGTGGCCTGTCATTGTGTAACACGTGTAGGTCGTGTGCCTTGAGCATCGGAAATAGTAACCAATGTATACCAGGTATTGTATGCGGGGTGCGCCGACGTGGGGGGGATAGCTGTCTCGAAGATAAGTCTGCGATCTTCCTTGAGCAGCACAAGAGCGGAAATTTTTGCATGGTCAAGACTTGTAGCGATATGGAGACCTTCCCCAATTCAAAAGGCAAGCAAGTTCTTCCTCGAGATCCTCCAGGTAGCCCTCTCCATAATCCACAAGATCCTCCCCCTACCCCTTCATGCTTGCTACCCAATCCCATGGATTTAGTGATGTGGATGATGATGCGGCAAGATGAGGCATGACCACGAAAATGTGGAAGTTGCGGAGCGAGAGGAACGTCGATTGGCGATCGAAGTTGAGGCTCATCGATAGGAAAGGGCAGCCATGCGTGATCTCATTACCTCTTCAGCGGTTTGATCCGATTCCTTATTCTTTGGAGCCGAATTATGAGAAGCTTGCCAAGACCATCACAGAGGCAACCAATGCTACACGAACTATCAACGAACCAATTCTTGAGAAGATTACGTTCAGTAAGTATGATGGTAAGATGGATGCATTTGTCATCTATTCTTGTCTGCATCAATTTACATCTTATTTTGTTGCTGTTAAAAAATTTGATAATAACAAAGTTCTCGTGGCTTCCATGCATCTCACGGGTGATGCTATCACCTGGAAGGATGAGTGGATGGAGAAGAAAGAGGATGCCCACAAGGCGGCCCGTGGTGAGTCTCTCCTCATTGTGTAATGGGATGGGCTCGACGTGCCAACGGAAAAGAACAGACTAAACAAAACTTTAAATGCTTAAAAACAACTGAATTGAGAGAGAGACACTTCACATGAGATACGGAGTGGCATAGTTCCACCCCTAGAGAGCACTGGTCCCAAATGACGGTGCCCCTTTCGGTGTTTCTTTATATTGCTTCAACACAGTACAAGGTCTGTGGCTCTTGCTTTGCTTCGCTCTTGTTGGAATGCCATAGAAGCTACTTCTAAAAGCTATTGGTCTAAAAGCATGTGTCTAGAGGGCTGTCCGTATACAACGTGCCATGTCAGAAGCCAACATGATTTAGAGTGTCCATATAGCTGTTATGCCATCTTGTCTACGCGATTTATTGAGTGTGTGTGCTTGCTTTATTTTGGCCCTTGTTGGATGGGGTTCTAAAAGTTGGGAGGGCTAGGATTAAAATCCTAACCCATTGGGCCACTCTACGAGGATCTGTAAGTTGGTGAAGACTTTCTTCTTCTTCTTCTTCTGCTTCTACTAGGGTTTAGGCTCCTCGGTCGGGATTTGCAGGTTGCCCAACCCTCCAGGTCTTCAGTGGCTTGACTTGTTGCATCCCCCCTTCTTGAAAGAAGAGTAAGCGTCCGCTATTATTATGCAAAACAACTCAAGTTAGGAAAATAATATCCAAGGATCATGCTGTTTTCTCATTCCGTTCTGTCATTTGGGAGGTCTTGATATTCCAGCGTAGCAAAATTAGCCATCACACCCAGATCGTGCTGATTTGTAATGGGTGTCTCAATGCACTAAACTTACATACCTAGGCAATCTCACTCAAGTAGAATGGCACATCACGATGCAACACAAATGCTTACACATGGATGTTACGAGAACAATAAACAACGCCATTGAGCACTCCTCCCAAACAGACGGTCTTAGGTATGAAGCTACTCAACAACTACCTTCTCACTCTCCTTGCAAATAGCCTAAAAAGGTCCAGGCCATGAACTTAGAGGACTGATACAACCAAACACTCCCCACACTGCAGCTTGCGTTGCTTGGATGTTCCCAACATACAGCTCCCCAGACACCCGGTTTTGGTCGTTCAAAGGTTTCCAACGTACACCTAAACGCTCCCTAGACACCCAGTTTGCGTTGTTAAGACGTTTACAACAAACATGAACACTTCTCCTAGGAAAGCCTGAGATGAAGGTATTCAAAGCACCAATTTTGTTCTTGGGAGTAAATTTCAAACCATTGAAACCAACATCAAACAAGAATCAAACAAGCTCAATCTGGCACAAACAAGCTTAAAACAAACAACATCCATTTTAAACAAATTCCAAACAATATTTTCTTTGAACGAAGTTTAGAGAGTATCTAAATAAAAGCAATTAGAAAATTCATTTAGTTTTTGTTCGAATAGTTGATTTTTAAGGACGACTAGCTTGTCCTTCTGGATCAAAGTGATCATACGATTCCAGATTTGGAGTGTCGCATCATCCTTGTCATGCCAAGGTATGGCCAATAGAGTGTTGGAATTGCCCAATCTCAATGTGAAAGCGTGCCTTTCCATGGTATCCATGGATGTTGACAGGGAGAGCACTAATGAGAGGTACCACCTTCCATGTGGCCAACTCAACTTCAAGTTCTCCAGCTTGTGAATCGTAGTCAAGGTCCATCTGCTTGAGGAAGTATGGATGAAATTCGCGGTTGCTCGCGGGTCAAAGAAGATAAGGGCTTTCAAGCCGATTTTCCCCTAAGCTTTGCATAATGCATTAAAACTTTCGAGATTAATGCCACAAATGTCAGGTACAAGTCCAATCGCAGGTCTAGCTGGCTTAGCCAGAGATGGTCTTGCAGTTCTATCCGCTCTCAGAGCGGGAGGTTACTCTGAGGATGTAATTGTGCCCTTTTTGAAAACATTCAAAGCATCGGCCTTCTTGTAAGAGGGTTTCTCGTTGACGTTGCGTCAAGCGAGGCCTTTGTGGTTGACTTTCACGCGATTCCCAGGGGTTTGTTCGTTGTGGTCAAGGGTTCTGAGTGGTTGCGTGAGTTTCTTCTGTAGTAAACTCTAGCTTTTTTTCATAAGCTTGTAGTCGATCGGAGGATTGTTCATAAGTTCTTACATTGTTGATACTTGTTTGAAAGAGAATACTCTTGCAACAATGATGGATCATGGCAGTTCAATTGTGTATCGCTCGTAGTGGTCCTCCAGGGGAATGAACCTGAAGAAAGACACTGGAAGGTAGACATCGCGAAAGCTTTAGCTGTAGTCTTCCATGGTCTCCGTGGCAAGCATTTTCAAGTTTTCCCATTCTGACAAAATGTGGACTTTGAACAGGGAGGTCTTGTAACTTTGTGCAAAAACAATCTTGAAAGCTTGCCAAGTCCTTTGAGCATGTGGGTGGGTAGCGATTGAACTCCACCACTGCATAGCATTATCTTTGAGAAATCCCACATTAGAGGGGGCAACATGTAATTCGGGAACTCTTTCGTCTCTTTTGCATGTTACAAGGTAGGTTGAGTTTGCGTGTAAAAGGCGAAAAAAGGTATTTTGACAATGGATGGAGTGGAATTATTTTTGAGTTCCTTTTGAAGGAGAGAAGGCCTTTGAGTCTCTGGAGTACTTGATTAGTCTTTTCACATGTATCAATCTGCAGTTGATGTTTGTACTCCGCTTTGGCCAACTTCCCCACCGAAAATTTGCCCAATTCTTCATTCTTTTCTTCAATTTTCGTGCCGGATTTCAACTTTTCTTTGCCTTGCCACAGAGAGGTGCTATCTCTGTCAGATTCTCGGCGAGAATCCATGTGTACTCTTGGGTTCTTTATGGCTTATGCCCTTTAAGACAGAGCGATGGAGACGAGATTGCGCTCGATGCGCGATGGACTAAGGATGGGAGGGGCTAATAAGTTCGCGATTCTGACTCGAAGATTCTTTCATAAGCAAAATCTTGTCTGCTTTGTGAGGTTCTCCTTGAGAACCTGTGTACTGCAAAAGGGATCGGATCCTTAGAAGAAGAATCTTTCTGAGCTCTGATACCACTGTTACAAGCTTGGACACTCCAAGCGAGAAATCAATATCAACACACAAATAGAAACTTCAAAATTATTGAACTTTGAGAGAGAGAGAGAGAGAGAGAGAGAGAGAGAGAGAGAGAGAGAGAGAGAGAGAGAAGAGGGGGGGGGGGGGGGGGGGGGGAGGGGGAGGAAAAGAAGAAGAAGAAGATGATGATTTAACGTCGTAGGAAACTATCCCAAGAGACCTTGAACTTTTATATATATATATATATATATATATATATATATATATATATATATATATATATAGATAGATAGATAGATATAGAGAGAGAGAGAGAGAGAGAGAGAGAGAGAGAGAGAGAGAGAGAGAGAGAGAGAGAGAGAGAGAGAGAGAGAGAGAGAGAGAGAGAGAGAGAGAGAGTTTTCTGCGCCCAGAAACTCTAAGCCCAAAGATTGGCGCCCCTCTCGATATTTCTTTATTATTGATCACATCAAGGTACAACTCCCAAGGGTCCTTTGCTTTCAGACTCTGCGTCGAGATGCTCTGCAGAGTGAGAGGCCCAAGGGCTGTTTTAAACTTACGAGGGATGCCCAAAAGCGCCTCAAAAACAATCAGTTCGAAAAGCATTAAACCCCAAAAGTGCCATGTCATTAGTCTAGCGCAAATCGCAAAAATTCGTACAGCTTGTCACGTGGCACTTATAGCGCAAAATGCAGAAATTTCATACATCCTTCCACGTTAGCATGTCAGCACGATTTACGGAAATCTTTCCTAGAGTCTAGGCTTTTGTCTTTTAGGGTTTTGGGCCCTAGGGCCGATGCTTCATAAGTTCTTCAAGTAGGTTGGTTCAATTTCTCGTCTAGACTCCACTCAACTATTTCTCTTCTAGTTGGTCATGCCACGTCATCACTTTGTGACAATAGAATACTGGTTCTTTGTGTGCAAACATTGAAAGAGTCCTTGCCCTTTCACACAGATTGACCCTTGACTTGGTGCCCTTGTCAGTGTTTCTTTTCTTTATTTTCAAGTGATCAAGGTACACCACCATCTTTCTCAGAGAGACCACTCTCAATGTCGGAGTAACAACTAGCCCCTTCATTATATGTCTGGTTGCTACAAAACAACTTACTGGCCATGCTTAATGAAACCGGCCTATGGGGTGGTAGACTTTGGCTTTCACCGGAAACTTCACTTTAACTCTACGACACAGAGGACCTTCAGGATTAAGCTTGTGATTGGAATTCAACACTTCAAGACATTTCACGACTTGGTAGCTAGCGCGCTTCCAAGCAGACAACGACACCCTGTTGGCCCCAAAGATTGACGCCCCTTTCGGTATTTCTTTATTCTTATTACACTTGAAAAAAACCTGTAAACTTTTACAAGCTGTCCCACTTTTATCGGGCTGAAATTCCTCTACTCTAACCCGATTTCGGCAACATAACCACAATAGAAGTCTCCACGGACAAAATCCCAAGTACACGGTGACTTTCAACGCACTTTACAAAACCTAGCGAGAAATTACAGCTCACTAAATTCTCAGTTTTGCGCTCCGATTCGCGTGCCAATCACTTCTGTGAATAGCCCTCGAGCTCTCACACATGTAGGGTCACTTGCCCCTTGAATTAGACGAGATTCCTCGTGGGAGGTCTCGAAATTGTCTTGTACAAGCACCCAATGCTTTTCCAAGGCTCCCGTGGCAAATAAACGATCCGAACGCTTCCACCTAACCCTCACCAAGCTGTCCAAACCTGTCCATGGCTGTAATTGCAGGTTTTTGATCCAATTTCGAAAACATAACAGCGCAAATATCCCTGTAGGTCAAAAGTACACGTCAAGGACACTTTTCCTTGCGGGTATGGAAGCTTTCTAGTGAGTTGCAGGTCAATTTCAGCATGCTGTAATTTTCTGTTTTGCCACCCTTAGCTGCCTACTGCCGTGTACAAACATTCCAAGGCCTTTCCGAGGCTCCCCTGACGATTCCTTGCAGTTTAGGTGTGAAACCCTAAACCTGTAGAAAAACACAGCAGGCTGTAATTCGCTGTTTTGCACCGTTTCGAGCGGAGCGAGCACGCCTACGCGTGTCTCAGGTGCTCCCGCCCGCAATGGGATAGTTCCCTTGTAATTCGGACGAGTTTTCACGCGAGAAAACTCCGTTTTCGCATTCCTTTGCGATGGAATTGTGCGTACTTAAGGGGATTAGCAATTAGCTAATCCGACTCTTGTACAGAAGGCTCTTGCCTTGGCAAACGCGCATAAAACCCCTAGAATTGTACATGGTCATCTAAGAAGCCCAACTAGTGGGGCATTATCATATGTGCAAAGGGGGGAGAGAGATGCGTGAGAGAAAATGGTCGTGCTACATAGAGCAAGGGAGAAGGCAAGCTTTCCATTAAAGCTGTGGGCACCTGCACCCACTACTCACACACACTATAGCACACTTATGAGCTGAAATCAGCCCCCTCTTGAAATGGGCGCTCCCTCTTGGTGATGCTTCTGGCAAATGCATCTAGAGCTGTCATGTGTCCAGTTTGCCTCTTTTGAGTTAATTCCCTAGTACCCATTGACTTATAAGTGTAGCGAGGGGCCTAAAGGACTTTGAACTGAGCCTAGACACCCTTTTACTACTCGGATTCCAGTGCCGATTGGCCCGACCAACTCGTGGTGACTTGGCCCAATTCTCGATTGTGGGTGAAACTCTTGGTCGTTGGCCATTTCACACTGGCCATACAATGTCCGGTCATTTGCAACTTCAAAAAGTGGGTCCCAAAAATTAAACAAAAATCATCAGAAAGAAACCAACAACTCAAGTTAGCAATTGCCACGTCCTCGTGACACTTAAATCTTCTTCTTCGTGGATGCACATGCTGCGGAATGAATGTTTGCGCTTTGCTCAAGATGAGTGCTCCGAACTGTGCTCAAGGTTCCTTTGGTCCTTATGGAAGGGAGAGCCTTCCGTTCTTAACGGGAGAATGCTATGATCACAAACAAAGTGAATGGACACTGTGCGTGCAAGTGTATGAGACTGAGAGAGAAGAGAGAGAAGAGAGATACGACACCAGAGACGTTGTAAAAACCCTCCTCCGAAGGCCCCACTTTGGTCGGCGAGAGTGGTCTACTTATGATTGCACAATCTGGTAGAAATGGTATGCATGAGACTGATGCAAGTCTAGGGACTATGTTGGTGACGACGACGGGGATGACGACGACGACTTGAGGGCTGAAATCTGCGGTCTTCTATCTGCTGTCCAAAAACGCTATGGGCTGAAATCTGCGACTAGTCCAAAAACGTTGATTTGGGACTGTTGTCTGTGGGTCTTTGACGCTGAAAATCTGCAGGTTTAGGGCTGAAAACTGATGATCTTCAAGGTTGAAAACTGAGGTCTTTCTAGGGCTGAATCTGCTACCTTTTTAGGGCTGGTTCTTGTTGATCTTTTAGGGCTGCAAATCACTGCATGCGCCGGATCTGCAACGCTGAAGCTGAAACCAAAAATGCTAGGGATGCTGTGTTCCAAAAACGCTAGCTTATCTGTGACGTCCGACGATGAAAGACGATGCTGATGCAAGCGCTAGTGTCTGAACTTGCTGGCGATGGGTAGATCTTGAAAACGCTAGAGAATGCAGAAAATGCTAGCATGGGGGTTCTTGCTTGGAGGGGGAAACCGCCAAGGTTCTGTTGAGAAGTTGCTTGTTGAGTTTGGCTCCTGTTGCCTCTTCTGCCAAATAGTGCTAGTTCTAGTTTGCTTATATATTTTCTTATCCAAATTGCCCTACCTACTTTTGTTGGAAAGTCACTTAAATTAATAAGTGAAAAATGCCAAAAATAGTAAAATAGGCTAAATGCACTGGAAAATTCCCTTGACTGATTCTGATGGATTCTGATGGGAATGCTTATGATCATGCTGTGTGCAACCAAGGGATATGCATCTACACTAAGTGACTGGGCATGCATGGTCTACGAATAGACTCATAAAAGTGCCAGATCACTTCTAATCTAGACTGACTGGACTGACTGAACCCTGTTATGCCGTAGCTTGTCCACAGACACATAGGGTTGGATGTGTCACGTGACATCCCCTCCTTTTCAAAGTGAGGTATTGGTACCGAACTGTATGGCATCGAGGGAGATCGCCAATAGCATCCGGAATCTTGGAGGGGACTCTTCGTCTGCATACTCTAATGTGTGGGTCGTGCGACGTGCGATACTTGAACTTCATAAAGGTCTGCAACGCTTGCTTCTTTGGGCCGCGCCGAAAGCGACACAAAGTCTTCTGTGGCTCCTTCGATGCTTCATCTTCATTGAGAGTCATGCTTCCTTCTTCTTCAAGAATCTCCATGGCTGAAAATTCCTGAAACCATTTCCAACACAAAACCATGAACATACGCATTCCATGTAAAGTGAGTGGAAAAAATCTTGTCTTTGCTAAAGACTGTGTATGCAATGTAGAGTCACATAGAGACGGAGTGACAACCCGTTCATCAAACATATGCAAACAATGAGATCGAATTTCTCTTTTGATCTAGAGCAATCAACTGTGGCAAAACACAATGGAAATGCCTACGCTTGGTGCTCATACATTCATGTGCTCGTTCGAAAACTGTGTCATGCCAAGGAAGAGACATGGAATGTGACTTCCTTACATACATACTTGTCAGCTTTTCATGAAACACCCGCATACATTCGTGCTCATCCATGAGAGAAACGTGTTCAACATACAATATGTCATGCCTATGAAAAGGGATCACATAAAGATGCTGACTAAACTACAGGAAACGATCACGAATGAAACACTCGAACAATGCGTGCGTATCAATCATGCGAACACATAATACTTCCTGTGAGGGATCATTGGACCTAAGCTCAAGAGCCAAGATCGGTTCTTCGTGATTGATCGAATCCTCAATGAGGTTAGCTTCGCTAGAAAAAGCATCCACTAACACATCATCCTTGTGAACAATCACATCATCTTCATGCAACTCATCATGCTTGTGAGAAATCACATCTTGATCATGCAAATCATCATGCTTATCATTATCATCCAAATCATTATGCAAATCATTGGCATCCAAATCATCATGCTTATCATTGTCATTCAAATCATCATCATGCTTCACACAATCATGCAAATCTTGTGTATCATGCTTTGGAGAAGAAGAGACTGAGAGAGTCTCCTTTTCCCGAATCTCTTGCATCTGTGCCGGCATTAGAGACAAGAGTCGCAAGAACTCTTGCATGTGTCTGCGTTTCATTTTTGCTTTTCTTTCTGCTTTGTCTTTTGCGTGTGCGATCCATTTCTGCTTTTATTTCTGCGTGTCTGCGATTCATTTTTGCTATTCTTTCTGCATTTCTTGCTTCGCGTTCTAAATTCAGTTTCAGAAACAATTGCTTCAAAGTCTCCATAAGAGTTAGTGCAATCCTTGACGTAGACGTGGAAAGGGAAGGGTCGGAAAAACCTCACGGTGGGGAAAATTCTTCTTCGCCTCTCTCATGCTCATCACCTCTAAGCGAAGTATCCATTCCACTTCGAGTGATGACCATTCTGAAGTCGTGGGTTCTTGTGGTCTTGGGTTCTTAAGTTCACGAGGAACTTGGGTTCTTGGGAGTCTTGGTTCTTGGGGGTCTTGAGGTTCTTGAGGTTTTCTTTCGCTTGCAAACCGCGTTTGAGAAGGATCTTCTCTTCACCTGAGTTCTACTCCTTTCTGCGGGCGCTACCTACTTTTGTTGGAAAGCCACTTAAATTAATAAGTGAAAAATGCCAAAAATAGGTAAAATAGGCTAAATGCACTGGAAACTTCCCCTGACTGATTCTGATGGATTTTGATGGGAATGCTTATGATCATGTTGTGTGCAACCAGAGGATATGCATCTACACTAAGTGACTGGGCATGCATGGTTTACGAATAGACTCACAAAAGTGCCAGATTACCTCTAATCTAGATTGACTGGATTGACTGAACCCTGTTATGCTGTAGCTTGTCCACGGATGCATAGGGTTGGATGTGTCACGTGACACATGCTAGCCCACGTAGGTCTCCCCGAAAAAGGATTCGCAATGGGTTGTTGATAAAAGCAGCCACTTTAGTCAGTGTCTGTACGTTGCTTGCCCCATCACAACAATGTCTATACTGTGGAGTCCCTCTTTGTTGCTGGCCATGCCGCCATTATGCTCATTTATAAAGATCTTCCAGGGCGACAACTGTCACAAATTGCTGACGTGTCAAGCCATTGAAGAACGGAGCCAACCTGCAGATCCAGGCCAAGAAGCTTAAACCCTAAGTGAAGAAGCAGAAGCAGCAAAAGAAGTTTTACCAACTTGCAAAGTCTTGCCGAGTGGCCTATTTTTAAAGAAGAGTTCCCACCAACTCATGGGACTTCGTCCGGTGGGCCCCAAGTGACATAAAGGCATTAAAATAAAGCAAGCCCACACACACACACACACACACACACACACACACACACACACACACACACACACACATACATGTGAAGAATTGATGACATGGTAGTTGTACAGATTCCCGGAATTCGCGTTGACATGATGATGTGGCAATTGTACGGATTTTCGCAATTCGTGTTGATATGATGACGTGGCAGTGCAGGGATTTTGGCAAAACACATTGATAGCTTTTGGTGCTAGTACTTTTTTGGACGAGATGCTTTTGAGTTTGACGCTTTTCATGTAACTTCTTTTTAGGCCAAGAGCCTTTAAATAAGTGCCATGGGCTCTTTCTCTGGCAAGCATCAGTATGAAGGTGTAGGGGGGGAGTATCGGCAATGTACTGAGTTCAAGCAATATAAAGAAATACTGCAAGGGGCGTCAAGGTTTGGGGCCAGTGCTCTCTTGGGGTGGAATTCTGCCACTCGCCGTCTCGTGTCGTGCATCTCTTTCAGTTTAGTTGTTATTTGAAGTGCTTAAAGTTGTCAAGTGTGTTATTCTCCGTTGGCACGTGGTGCCCGTCCTGTGCTAGTGGTATCAGAGCTTCAGGCGTATGCTTTTCTGAAAGAATACCGGTACTATCAAAGAGAAGACAGAGCAAGATGGCGCTTCCAGATTTTACGAAAATATTTATGAGAGAAGTTTCGTGGCCCGACCCTAGACTTATCAGCCACTCCCACCCTTACTTCATCGCGCATCCGGTGCGCTCTTGTCTTCATCGCTCTGTCTTACAGGGCATAAGCCATAAAGATCACTTGCAAGAGAAGGATCCAAGATTTGTTTCGAGCTGTTGTTTTTCTCAGAGGCAGTGCTATGCAGTGGTGGATGTCTATAGCTACCAAGCCGGACGCTCCAAGGACTTGGCAAGCTTTTAAGAATTTTTTTGCCTAAGGTATATGGTTTTTGACATCTTCCTTTGGAGTGCAACTTCTGGCAAAGTGGGGTATCCTAAAATGCTTGCCATGGAAACCCTAGCAGATTGTAACTTGAAATTTCTTGACATCTCTCAGTGGCTTCTCTTCTTGAGCTGATAACCTTGGAGGTTCGGTGTGATTGCTATGTCTTGGGACTACCATCGCCGCTACAAGAACACTGTCTGTCCAAGAGTTGATGGACCATGCTGTGGTTGGCTACGACCTTATGAAAGGAACCTAATCCTAATTTTTGGTGCAGGTTTTAGATGGAAAGTCAATCGACTTTTCGAGCTCAATTGATGTCGAGATTGCTTTTTAAGTCTGACGGAACTTGTTTGGTGATCCAATTTGGAATTCGTTTGAAATGGATGGCATTTGCTTTAAATCTGTCTCGATGCCAATTTAAATTGTTTGACTCTGGTTTTAATATTGGTTTCAATGATTGGTGATTTTACTCCCAGGTGGAGTACTGAGAAACGATGTTTGAGAATGCTTGCTCATACTCATGGCCCGGACCCTTGTGGGGAGAGTATTGAATGTTTGAAAAGTGTTGCTTTTACTCATGGCCCGCACCTGTATGGTTATTTGCGGGGGGGGTATTAAGAAGTTTGAGTAGTGGTTACTCTTAGCACCTCCAAACGACGTAGGTTGCGGTCTAGGGGGTGTTTGGTTGTAAAAGGTCCCTATATCTCATGGCCCAAACCTTTTTAGGTTATTTGTGGGAGGAGTGATGAGGGAGTCGTTGAACAGCTCATGGCCCGGAGTGCTCATTGGCGACTTTATGTTTCTATGTCTTGTAACATGCATATGTGAGCATTTATGTTGCATTGTGATGTGCCAACCATTGAATATTCCTTATTGGATGAGATACTTACGGGAAACCAACGATCCAAGAGCTCCAATCTGGAATGCGACTCCTTATTGGATGAGATTCTTCTGGAAAGCCAACGACCGAGGAAATCAAGAGCTCCGATAAAATTGACGTCCCTCGGAATGTCCCTCGAGATGACCCTTGGAAATTTTTGAGCTAACTTGAGTTGTTTTTCGGATATGCTTTAATCACGAACAATTACTTTCTTTCAAAAAGGAGGGATGTCACAAATTGGTGACGTGTCAAGCCGCTGAAGATTGGAGCCAACCTATAGATCCCGAGTGAGAAGCCTAAACCCAAAGTGAAGAAGCAAAAGCAGCAAAAGAAGTTTTACCAATTTGCAAAGTCTTGCCGAGTGGCTTATTTTTAAAGAAGAGTTCCACCAACTTATGGGACCCCATCCGATGGGGTCCAAGTGACATAAAGGCCTTAAAATAAAGCAAGCCCCCCCCCCCCCCCCACACACACACACACACACACACACACACACACACACACACGTGGAGAACTGATGATCTGGCAGTTGTATGGATTCTTGGAATTCGTGCTGACACGATGACATAGCAGTTGTGCGGATTTCCGCAATTCATGTGGACATGATGACGTGGCAGTGTACGGATTTTCACAAGACACGCTGGTAGCTTTTGGCGCTAGTACTTTTTTGAACTAGATGCTTTTGAGTTTGACGCTTTTTATGTAATTGCTTTTTAGGCCAAGAGCCTTTTAATAAGTGCCATGGGCTCTTTCTCTGGCATGCTTCAATACAAAGGTGCAGGGGGTGGGTACCGGCAATGTATTGAGTTCAAGCAATATAAAGAAATATCGAAAGGGGTGCCAAAGTTTGGGGCCAGTGCCCTCTTGGGGTGGAATTCAGCCACTCCACGTCTCGTGTCGTGCATCTCTTTCAGTTCAGCTGTTATTTGAAGTGCTTAAAGTTGTTCAGTTTGTTCTTCTCTGTTGGCACATGGTGCCCGTCCCGTGACAACAACCAAGGTGGATAGGTCACAGTTACCCGGAACGGGGAACGACAACATGCATGAAATGCCATTCCCTGTTTCGGATACTCACGTCTAAAAAATGGAATGGGAATCCGGAATAGCAAATTAGAATGGGAACGGGGACGTGAAAATGGCCATTTCTTGTAACTATGGGATAGGTACGATAAGTATGATACGATAAAAACTTAAAAAAACGTTGTGTAGTATAGGTAATCACTACCAGTACGAAAATTCTTTAGGTATTGACTACAAATAGACGTACATGTCTTCTTATGCATGCTTGCATACATGTAAATGCATGTATACATGCACGTACTAGACATACATATGTACATGCATGTATACATCATACGTACACAACTCTAGATACATGCATGTAGGTGTGATTGTGTGTGCCTACAAATAACAACCAGTATATAAAGTATTGAATACCAGTTCGGTATTTAGCGTACAGTATGGGAAGGCTAGTTCAATCTTGGCGACAACCAACCACTCGTACGGACAGAGTCGTAAGCTCTTTGTTAGTTTTATCGTTTCAGTATACCATTTTGTACCATAGTGATGAGCATGGCATAGCCCACAAGGGAGAGATCCTCCAAGATTTCAGTCACAGACAAAGACGTTCAACGTAGGAATCCAGTCGGCCACATCGACAACATGATTGTTGGGTCCTTTACGATGTTGGATCTCAAAGGAAACTTTTGCCTAAGCTCAATGCATTTGGCCTTTTGGCCTCGAAGATCATCCTGATCATAGGATAGGGCAATGAGTGATGGTCAACCTCTATGCGACCAAAGTAGGGCCATGTAGGTAGCGCTGTCACTTCTCCAATGCACAGACCACAGTATGTCTTTTTCATATTCTGGGCATTTTCTTGCTAGCATCGGAAAGCTTTTTGCTTTGGATACAAAGAACATCTATCCTGCTTAAGTGCTGCATCAATTGCACAGTCATTAGCATCAGTCTTTGCAGCGAATGGTGGAAAAATGGTGTATATGTGCGTTTCTGGGTGTAGATTAAAATGTCATTGACAGATACAAAAAGGAAAGTTTTAAGCAAAATGAAAACATGGGATTCATAATCTTTAGTGTCCACTGATTGAAAAAGCACAGGTTCCCTGCTTACAGGTATGTGAGCTCAAGAACCATTTTGCAGGTACTAATTGAAGTTAAAGAATTGTTGGCTAAGAGGTGATGAAGAATAGCTTTAGAAAGGATGCTAGTGGCAGTAAGAGCAGCGGTAGATGGCTTAATTTCAACCCTTCAGTCCAGTGTTTGAACTTCTGCTCAGAATAAGGACTGTATTAAATTAAGTATGCGCTTTTCTTTTAGGCATTATGGAAGGTTTTGTTTGCCTTCCTTTTATGGTGTATTTTTTCCTTTCTCTGGTAGGCAGTGTGGAAGGTTTTCGCTGACTTGTTTTTATTTCTGATTATGTATTGGCGTGTGAATCCAGGCCAGGTTCGCAATATACATTTTCCCTTTGATGTGGAAAGGGACACTGCTATGTGCGTGGCAAGCGAGATGGTTGCTGAACTGGATTTGACAGATCAGGATGTGACCAAAATTGCGGAAATGATTGATGCAGCAATAATGGCACTGGTGCCAGAGTGGAAGCCAGGAGTTGCCATTGATGAAACATGTTGTGAAGGTGAGGCTCTCGATATTGAAGGCGGTGATGTCAGTGCAAATGTATTTGATCCGGTGGCTTTGTCTGAGGGTCTATTGGAGGACATCATTCCTAGTTCTCCAATAACAGAGATGTTATCCCCATCAAAGATCGAGGGCCTTGTCTATGGAAGATTTGAAGAAGTTACTTACCAATGTCATAGGTCTGAGTTTCCTGCTCATGAAGTTGAGCAATGCACTGAGCAATGCACAGTCTCCAGTGATACATCTGATTTATCTAAGGAAGGTGATTGGAGTTTGTCGGATAGCTCAAGCTCTCATACCTCTCAAATGCTACTTCCTACCAACGAAGCTGTTATCCCTCTCTTTGAGCAGCCATCACACATTGATTCAATGGAAGCTAGGGATGGCAGCCATGCTGCCACTGCTTTCAATGAGCTTGTTGAATCCAAAAGAAAGAGTGGTTGCGCAAATTTTGTGCATAAAATATGGGAGGGCCTAGTTCATGGCCATTCGTGTGGTGAAACCAATGCAATGTTGGCCTCAGCACCCTTGCAAGAAGGTGATGATGAGGATTTCGACGATGAGGCTACAAGGGAACTAGCTGAGCTGGCCTTGAGGCATGAGCAAGAAAGGCTGGAACTGCAGCTCAAGCATGAGGAAGCACTTGCAGAAGTTAGGAAGCGGTGCCGACAGAGAAGAAGTATGAGATGTGAAGATAGTGATGATAGTTGCCACAACCCAGGCAGCAAGTTTCTGGCAAGCTCCCTCGAGGGACTTAAAACAGTAGACTCTTCATGTGAAATGCAAAGAAATGTGCCTTGTGAATATGGCTCACTCACTGGATCCATGACGAGCCTTGAGGACTTTTCGAGCATTGGGCAAGAAACACCCAGAAGCATGTCCAAGGCTGGGGTCTGGCAAGAGCCAAAGTTTTGAAGGGGATCTAAGCTTTGTCTATGGGACGTTGTATACTCTCCATTGTTGATTATAGAAGGCAGGGATTGATTCAACAGGATTACGTCTTGAGGGGGTGACGTAGGTAGATACCTCGTCTGAACATTAAGAAAACAGGAGTCACTGTTATTGCTGTTGAGCACAGAAGTTTGCCTTGCCAACGCATTGAGTTGTAGTGGTTTCGCTCTTCTGATTATGTCCCATGCCTTTTGGAAGTGAACGACAAGGGGTGGCCGAGTACAAGAATGGCTCAAGCCTTGCGGTCCGTCAGAAGGTTCAAACGAGTAAGAAACCTACTTCTTGAGAAAGGAGGGAAGTGGCGGTGGGTGTTTTCTTCAAGTCTTAAGCTTTCTAGGTATTGGTTTCCAATGCAAGTTGGAAATCGGGTTTGTGTATGTAAATCATGCTTTTTTGAGGTGTAGGGATGATGTACAGTTTCATTCTCTAATATCTCCAATTGCCAAGTTGCATTCAAAAGCTTTTGTAATTTCAGTGGGCCCATGTTATTATTCTACGAATAGTAAAAGTTATATTCTTTGGTGTGGTGAAGTGCATTGCTGTTTGGTACATTTCTTTTTGAGTTGCGGGTGCTTGCCTTAGGAGGTGGAGGTTGCGTTGGTATATCTGAGTGCATTTTTAGTATGTAACTGGAAATGCACTCAGATCTGAGTGCATTTGGTATATCTGAGTGCATTTCCAGTATGTAACTGGAGACGTTTTAGCAAGTTATATGTGCTTCTGCCTTACTGGCTGGTAGTCGGTTTTCATGCTCAGATGCAGATATGATAGAATGCTGTTATTAATTCTGGCTCTTCTCGGAGGAGATTGTTAATCGTAATTTCAGGGCAAGAAGGTTCACAGAGAAATGAGGAGTTTTGTGGGCTTCTAAAACATTGTTGCCCTATGAAGTGGCTGATTGTGTAAGTCAAGATGCTTAGAATTGAAGGGACATCGGTGTTGGCTTCAGCTGATGCCCTAATCATTTTATGTATTGTAGGCTTGCTCTTTCTCATATCATTGTCTGGTCTTTGTTTACAACGGACAGATGCCCCTATTGGCAGGATGCTGCAAGGGGTGGAAGTAAACCTGGGTACCTGAGTTTAACATTTTTCCCGAGTTTACTTCGTGTGAGTTCCACGGTACCAGAGATCTCATTCCCTCCCATGCCTGTGTAAGATGTAGCTGAGGTGTTACCTTGGGCGCAAATGCCCATGTGAGGTGTCACCTTGTTGTAGTGAAAGTTTTTGTCCTGAAGAGCACTTTTTTAAGAACATGGCTTGGGTTAAAAACTAATAACTTCATTGCTTTAATAAGAATGTTTTGCTACTGGTTAGGCAGAGCTACTTCATTGGTGAATGCTCGTCTATCGTAATACGAAGGCTGTCAATCAGGTTCCCGCTTGACTCCTCTTGGTGTGCTAACAATGCCAAAATCTTTCCCTGGGGCCTTCAAGCGATTTGTACCCCGGATGTAAATCATAAAGGTTGATTTTATCATGTTCATCCTGTTCAGCAGACAAGACAAGGAATCATGCTGATGCTTATGCATGGCTTTAAAAGGAATGGTGCCTTGGATTCCTTTGATGGTCTTACCATATGACTACTAATTGTCCTCGTTATCATTGCTCTTGAATGCTATTTTAGCATATCAGAAGTGTATTCTGCATTTTTTATTTTTGAATCCAACACATGAATTGATGGTGAAAGAAACCCGGATAGGCTTGGCACAATTGATGTGACTCACCAATCACCTCCCCTCTCCTGTCCGACCATTTGATACCATTGAGAGAGGGACACATTTAGAGGAAACTTGAGAGTGCTAGGCTTCTATGAAAGTATCTGACATATAAGTGCCGCGGTCGTGGTGGGGTTTTAGTCGACCATCATAAGTTAGGCTTCTATGAAAGTATCTTTGACATAAAAGTGCCGTGGTCGTGGTGGGGTTTTAGTCTCTTTTGATGTTCTTGCGCAAGGGATTGTTGTTCTCTCTTTTTGAGAGCTTATTCCTCTAGTTGCTTGTTGCATGGTGTTAACATGTCTATGATGCGTATGTTTATGCTTGCTTACTCTGTGTGTGTGTGTGTGTGTGTGTGTGTGTGTGTGTACATTTGCTTTTTGATAGTGCGGGTGTCTCCTTGTGTCGTGTCTTGTTGTGAACATTGTTTGCTCAAAGGGATTTGCACTATCATGGTCAATCCTTTTGTTAATTTTGTTAATTTTGCTCGTGTTGGTTCGCATTCGTTTTTCGCCTATATGTTGAGTCACTGGGTGGCCATGGTGGATGCGTGGTGTCCTCTTCCTCCATTTGGTGCACTTTTTGCGTTTGTCTTTGCAGATGTAGGTATTTATGCAGAAAGAAAGAGTGGAAGGTTCTCTTGCCTTTATCTTTTGCTCTCCTTTTGACCATTGAACCTCATGCTAGAGATTTCGTCCCCTCTCAAAAGCCATGCTTGAGCTTGGCTCTGAATAGGTTTCAAATACTTGTTTGTAGATGGCTTCTAGCCTTTGGCATTGGTTTACAATCACATAAATTTTGAGGACCTACTTTCATAGTGTCTTTCTTGTTAGCTCTTGTCGCAATATTTTACTAGATGTAAGGCTCATTATGACATGTCATCAATAAATGGCACGGTGATATGCTAGATGCTCATTCAATTTGTAGTTGTTAGGAATGAAATCATGTAGTACTTTGTTCATGCCATTTATAATGTGAGCAATCAAATTGGTTGCACTCCGTGGTAATGTACATATTCTTACCAAACCCATAGGAGTAAGGATACTAGTAAAATCCTTGCTTTTCCATAGCCAATTGGAATTGCTCATAATTTAAATATAAATCTCCCATAGAATAAACGGCTCTACCTGCAAAAGTCTCTGCAAATTCATCAGCAACTAAATCTATTCCCACATTTCTGATAGTTGCCTTATTCACTAGTTGCATATCTTGCATGAACCTCAACGGTTTGATCTTTTTGGGAGGTGTAAACCACTTGTTGAAATTTGGAGCACAAGATGGTTCCAAAATAACCACCTTTATCTTTTCATTGAGTAATTCAATCTATTTAGGAAGATGAGCCTTTGGAATAAAAGTAGGCTAAAAATCCCAAAGCATATGGAAAAACCTGAATATAACCATTGGACCTACAACATTCAGATAAACACAACCAATCTCACTTAGTTGGAAAGCAAAAGATTTTCCATGTCTCTACAAAATCTCATGAAAACACTTCATTTTTTCTTGATTCAAGATTTCTTGTAAGATATTGAACCCTCTAAGGTCAATCCAAAGATAGCCTCCTTGCCATGAACAATTGATGATAAATTTTCCTTCAAAGCACCATCATAGTCTTGATTTATAATGTCACTCAAAAAATATTGAATATCCCTATACTCCTTCAACTCCTTTATATTTCGATAAAGGATGATTTTAGAGACTACCCCTGTTTTTGGTATGATCCACACAAACAACTATGACATAAAAGTGTCCTTTTTGGTACCAAAAGGGTTGCGCACTCACTAAATAGCGATTCTAATTCAATCCATGAATACTGCACTCTTTGTGCACCTCGAGAAAACAATGATGGTTATTGACGTGGTGATCATGCATTGGTCCTACCTTATAATGATTGGCGGTGGGATACTGATAAAATACACGCAAATGAATGCCTTGCCAATAACCGCTACTTACTTCAAGCCTCTTTTGGATATCTTACATCTGAGGTTGGACTCTGGTGACCTTCATATCATTCTCTGGTTGAATAGTATAGTTGACTCTGACCACTTTCAACCTTACTAAGAATAAATCAAGTGGGGGGTTTTCATCTAACGCGGGTTTTCAAAGTTAGATGATTCGGCTACCTCAGAGACTTATACTGGAGGCTCTCCTAGAGTTGAATAATACAGCTTAAAGTTTGACCCATTATAGACCCTAGGTAGCATCAATCCAAACAAATCCTTCAATCTAATTGTGCCATTGAAGAAAACCGAGTCAACCCTATAAGGTCCTTCGTGCCTAACTTCGACTAGTATAGCAAAACTAGATGTCCTATTTTGAATTCCCGTATTTTTCAGTCTGTTGTCATGTCAATGTTTTCTTTGTTGATGCACCACTTTTTATTCCAGCATTTCTCTCTATCTGATTTCATCTAGCTTTAATAACTCATCCATCTCTTCTTTAGACTTGAGTTATAATCCATATCATGTTCTATGGCTAATATGAGACCGGGAACATCAAATTCCATTGGTCTAACTTCCAATTGGTCTTCTAATTGGCTAATCTGAGACTGGGAACATCGAATTCCATTGGTCTTCTAATTGTGCTTAGTGTGGCTGCACATGATTCTTTCACCATCATCATGAATGCAAGCTTAATCTATCCCCCTTAATCTATTTACTTAACATGTGGTATTAGAGTCTAAAGCTAAGCCATATCTATTAGCTTAGGTTTGGGTTTTGAGGACTTGAGTAGGTTTAACTCTCTCCTACGCTAGGGCAATTCCAATCTCTCTCTCTCTCTCTCTCTCTCTCTCTCTCTCTCTCTTGGATGGTCGCCATTCATAACTCCTTACATCCAATTTAGGATTTTGCACGGTAAGAATTGGATTGATTATGGTGTGTCATTGCAAGTGCAAATCTCGATTTTTTGCATCTCAATTTTGAAGCCTACTATTGCCACATTCTCTGCAAGATTTTGTGTACGCAAGTAGCATTTGATCATGCCTTTCAAATGAGCCCAAGCATGCTTCATTTGGAGACTTTTTGAGCTCATAAGGTCTTGAGCAACTACTGCAACAAGCTTAACACACGCAGAGTCTGGTTCCTTGACAAGCAAGCACCTTTGGCACTTTCATCTAAGGCGACAAGTTTGTCTTTGGTACTTGGGTGGGGTCATATGGTCAACCCTCAAATTCTATTTTGGGCGTATAGAGGTGGACCTCAAAAATCTACTCAATCGGATTATGAGATGTAGCGCATCCACAAGGGAGCCCTCAACCCTCACGAGCTGGCAACTCATTTTTGTAGGAAAGCTCCCACGAGCTTCGTCTTTTGGCTCATGGCCTAAAAGCCCACCTTGTCAAACCATCACATGAGCCTGTTCCCACAAGCCAAGGCACCCTCCTCCTAACTCCCTTGGCCCAACACAAGACACTTTCCCATGAGTGCTTCAAAAGGCCCCAACCAAGGAGCTTTTCCTATACCCCTCTTTTTGAAGCATACCAACCTTGAAGCCTCAAAGGCCCCAAGCTACGAGAACTCCCCATAGATGCTACGAGAGCTCCCCATAGATCTTTTGGAGCATACCAGCCCAGAGCATCAATGCCTTTTGTAGAGAATACTTCACATTGAAAGCCTCACTTGCAGGATCTACATTCAACCAAGCCTTGCTTACATAACATCAAAGTTGGTTTTTATTTTGTGACACCCTTTGTAAACCCCGAGCTTGAAAGTCTCTTTTTGCATGTTTTTGTGAAGAGGTGATCCACAAGAGTGGAGAGCTACTTCACAAATACTTTGTAAAACTTTTTGCAGTTTTTTTTAATGCACATTGAGACTAGACATTGCCCAAAACGGGTAAGACCTTCTACACATTGGGCTACATCATGGGCAAATAAAATTTAACCGTTTTTTATGGCCCCGTTTTGCATACTTTTCAAATAAAAACAAAGGGATACTTAATGAGAATAGGAACTATGGTCCACAATCAAGTTGCTGGGAGAGGGAGAGACGATTGAGACTAAGTAAGTCTTAGGTACAATTCACAGTACGGGATGAGCAAGCTTTAGGGATTCTTCTCATCGATATAGGGGATAATTACATCCACTATCCAGACGAATGCACTACTTCCTATGATGCGTAGGTCACGCTTAAGAGACACTTTGGAGCCGTAGACAAACACTCCAAAATCTCTCTCGAAATGCAGTTCTATGGTTTCACCACGGAACCAGGAGAAGCTCTCCCTTCTCTTGTCAATAGAATGAAGAGCATATGCACCCAATTGGCATACATAAAATGCCCGATGGAGAACAAAGACCAAGTAGCCGTTATCCTCAAAGCGGTACCAAATGGTGACTACTGTCAGATTATCACAATGCTCAAAGAAAAGGAGCCCGTACTAAACTTGGAGGACCTCATCAACTCTCTTTAAGAGCACGAGAAGAAGATTTGAGATACAAAGACTTTAAGAGGAGCTTTTGTTGCTACATCATCAAGGAACCCAACAAAGAAGAGATGCACACATCTAAAAAGTGTTACAAAATCAGCCCTTGTGTGTATTGTGGTAAAAATAATCATGGGTCTAATTGGTGTTTGCACAAAGATGTTAACTGAGTCGATGTCAGGTAACAGGAGCTGCTAAAGGCCCAAGCCTAGGAATTGCACATCAAGGATAAATGCAAAGAAGCAGTTTAGATTGGAGTTGCACATTTTCACATTTTTCCAAAATGGCCATGTATTGTAAATTTCCGATTTATTTCAAGCCATTGTAATAATTGTAACGTGTTACGAGCTCATTGAGAGTTTGAAGCTGTAAAGAATAGGTCAATTAGTATGATTAGGTTACATATTTAGTAAGTTGTGGAGCCCTAAGGGCCTTGGGCACTTGAACAATGCACATTTTAACCCTAGGTATACAAGGTAGCGTGTAAATGGAATTAGGGTTCTTAGCATCATTTATTGAGACCACTCTTAGAGAGAGCTCATAAGGTGTGTGGCTATGGAGTCCTTGACCTTCTCCTTGCTCATGTGACTTGATTAACACTAATCAATGTTTAGTTCTCTTTCACTATGCCTCTTTCATTCTCTTATGATTGCATATGATGCTTTGATTAGCTAGATCTTAACTAATTAGTGGTTAATTTTGGTCTAATCTTGTGATTGCCTGCTATTCTTTGTGTGTGCATGTAGGTTTGATTGGAGTGTGAATTCTCAATAGATCTATGTGTGTGCACTTGTGATTAGAGTGCTGCATGATGGGATTAGTGATGTGCATCATTGAAATCGTTAGTGTGTATTACTGGGTTGATTTGAGGTGATCATTGTGGCTTAGCTCCTCCATAGGCCGAGAAGCTCACCTCGTAGAGTCGTTCGTGTTGTCCTGATTAGCTCACTAATTGTGTGAGTGTTTCCATGCCCTAGCCGAGTAGCTCATCACTCCAGATTTACATTTATTGTTAGTCATTGGAGCTATGCTACGATGGTACCCCCAACATTTGGCACCCTTGCTGGGGATCGATAGCCTATGCTATTGTAAACGAATAGGTTTTCTCACTAATTTCTTCACTAATTTCCTTTGTGTGTGTGTTGTTTTGTAGATTTTGGATGTATGTGCATATGACATTGTGTTCAATTTTCCTTATGGCATAAACGAATAGGTTTCCTCACTAATTTCTTCACTAATTTCCTTTGTGTGTGTGTGTTGTTTTGTAGATTTTGGATGTATGCGCATATGACATTGTGTTCAATTTTCCTTGTTTGTATACCAAATCTTGTTAATTGTGTGTTTATCCCTTGCTCATTTCACTATTTTTTTAAAACTTACACACGAATTTTTTACTAATTAGACATGTTTTGTGCTTATGCTTTGATATTTTCATAATTAGAGGCTTGGATTGCATTCTAATAATGTTTATTTATGCTAATCACATGACCATTTGTTGATTTTGGATTGCAAGATTAAGGCTTGGAGCTTTGACAAAATCGGCCTACCATTGAGCAGTCGGCAATTGGATGGTGCCATTGGATTCAAGAATTGTGCGGTATGCAAGATTGTTGTTAAGCTTGTGATTTTGAGCTTTTGATTTGTGCATTTACATGCTGTCGTAATGCCAATTTTTTTATATAAATCGAATGTAAAAAAATTGTTGGTTTCGCATGGTAATGTGCATTGTTGATTTGCCTAATTGCATGCTTGAATGGTCAAGTGCAATTGTGTACACTAAGATTAAGTGTGTGCACTCTAATTGAGTGTGTACAACTAATTTTAAGTGTGTGCTTTAATTTGCTCTTGTGTGTGTCCCAAAAAATCAATGTATGCTTAAGGATTTGACAAATGTGTTAAATGATTTGTGATATGATCATGCTCAATTAAACATTTATGCACTTCAATTGCAAAATTGACATGATCAAAGCTTGTGTGTGCACCTAGAAATTGGTGAAAAACTGTCAATTATTAGTGTGTGTTTGCATAAAATTTGGTTAATGTGCTTACATAATTGGATGTTTGCTTGAAAATTTGATGTACATAATGATTAAATGCTGCATTTTTGAGCTCAAAACGGGGTTTTTTACACACTCCAATTATGTCAATTTTTGACCTAATTTTGTCGGTTTAATTGCCTACTTTTGATTTTCATTAGCAAAATTATTTGACAATTGAATCGATGTGCTAATTGAGATTTGATTTGGCTACACCATTCATCTGTGTGGATAAGTTTTTTTTTTTAAAAAAAGATATTTTTCGGATAGTTTTTGCATTTTTTGCATTTTTTGGCTAACTTTTGCATTAATTTTCAATTAATTCCGTAAAAATGTGATCTTGGCAAGCTGTTTTAAATGCATAATTGCGGCATGATGTGGAACGCTTTTATGCCTTCATTGATCAAGCTCTCGCTATTTTTGGGAGACCGGGTCGATGATTTTGTTATAATCAATGTTTTTTATAAAATCTGCTAAAAACACATTGAAAGTGTTTGACTGTGATTGCTAATTATAAGTATAATGATTTTTTTTGGAATTTTCGAATAGTTTTGAGTTTTTGGCTAATTTTCGAGCTAATTTTGGCATTTTAAGGGATTTAAAAAAATTAAACTTGAAAAAATTGATCCCAACTTGGCTTTAGTGTGCGCTCAAGTAAAATTTTGACGCTCATTGTAGTTTCGACGGTGAAACATTGGGATTCTGCAAAAAATCGATTTCACGAGTCGTTTTGATGAGAACTTCTTGTTGTGATTAAGAGAAAAAACAAGTGATAAAATCACAAAGCTTGCCAAGCATGATAAAAATTTCTTTTTGACATGCAATTTTTCAAGCCCCCTTTCATATGCTTTGTGTAATGCAGTCAACTTATATAATTTGCCATATATAACGTTAACTTAAAGATATAAATACAAAAAATGACAAGCAATTTTGAGATTGTTTTGATAGACAAAATAGCCCTTGACAAAAAAAAGTAGGCGTCAATTTTTGGCCTCGATCTGACGTTAGATCCCACTTTAAAATCACTACATCTCCAAGTAAAAAAAAAAAAAAAAAACATAAGCACATAGTTGAAATATAAAAGCACCCTTAAGCTCTCCACCCTAAACTTTAGATCCCTATGCTCTAGACTTCACTTTAAAAATTCTACATTTTCAAGCTCTTAGAGCTTTTTTTACAAATTTAAAATTGTAGATCCCTAAATTGTAAATCCCACTTTAAAAGCTTTAAAGTTCTAAGTCCTAAAACTCTAGCGTCTCGTCTCAGAGTGACCTTCCCCCTACTCGTGGATCCATGTAACATTTTCACTTTCTTTAATTCAATGTTTTACCTTCTAATAAAAACAAGTGATAAGATCACGAGACCTGCCTCTGGAGCTCCAAATTGATAAAAAGATAATCAATATCATTTTAATATATTATCATTTCAAGCAATTGCATTTTTCCTGTGAGTAGCCCTTGACATTGTGATGTTAAGAACTACAATTATTTGTTGGCCTATTTTTGCAATGAAATTGTGGAAGCACGGCAATCACCACATAGAAATATTGTCTAATATTATATAACGGACAATCTGTTGACACAACCCTTTTGATGAAGGCCAAAATTAACTCTATTGCAAGTAGTAAAGCTTTAAGCTTAGATTTTGTGGTAGAAAGCATGGCCTTCGTGCAATGACAGGTAATCTATTCTCATCGAGTACGGTTATTGTATTTTTGAGTATGGCAACCATTTTCTCCTTGGTACAATGTGAAGCAAAAAATGTGAAGCTCAATACATAACAAGTATTGCTGAGTATTACGGCACAATTTAACAATGCCCTTTACTCCCAGATTAGACTGCAAGCTTACCCTCGTGCATGGCAAACACATGCAATCTGGCAATGACGGTAGGCCAGACAATCCCAATATAATCCAACGAAACAGGGAGTAAAAACAGACTACTACCACCAACTACTTACATCAAACTTAAACATCCATATAGAAGATCAGATGCGGCCATTTGAATTACTAGTGCATGCATCTTGCCCTTCGCAGAGGAGGAAGAAAGCAAAGCATCACACTTCTCCTTGCCGTCCGCAGAGCTTCGCATCTGCTGAATGACCTAGGACAACCCAAACATGGGCACTTACCACTCCAAAAAAGAAGCGACCTGCTGAAAATTATTGCCATCAGCACCATCACAAGCTATTGGCCAACGGTATTGGGAGGCTCCAATGTGCCCGAGAAGCTAGCATGCTGAGGATTGCTAGGCCTTGACCAAAACAGTCCTTTCATAAGCTCTTCAGGAGGAAGCGAGCCTTTACCAACTTGCCGAGAGATCGAACCATTGTAGCTCCTTCTCCAACTTTTCTGCTACAAGACAGCCCCCATACCATTTCTTCCGCCCATTCAGCTCCTCATCGTCCTCCTTGGATAACAAGCTTTTCTCTTGATTGATTTCTAAACTTCGGGTTGCTTACTCTGGGACTTTTCATCGCTACTCGTATTAAGAGACGACGGACCTATTGTTTTCTTCCTGCAGTAGTTACTGTCCAATGGTCTTTGTATGCTGAGTGAAAACTGGCTATATTTTACACCTGCCCGAACATATTTTGGAAACTCTAACCAAAAAACTGAACTAAGCCAAGTGATGTGTTGTTCATAACAAGACATTGTGAAAGGCTTCCATACAACAGGCAAGAAGCTCCTAAAAGAGTACATACCGCTGTACCTCTGGCATAGACCGCAATTTCCAGCCGACGGAGCCACATAATATCTGTAGAGCAAGACAAATGTGTGAGTCTCTTTATCACATTATAAAGGGTTGCATTGTCAAAAAAAGCCCCAAGAACTGAAACCTTATTAAATCCCATATGGTAGTAGAAAACACTGCCCTACAACTGTCCAAGGAGGAATTGTTGGCCTAGTAGTAGGCATCAACCATCAAAGACATAGGATGGCATGGTTGGAAACGATGTCAGCGCCATAGCAAAGCATATCCTTCTGGATGGGAGAGCTGTCTTGGATGATTCCACACACCCAATCTACAACACTCTGTAATGTATCCTCAATATCCATCACAGGCTTGGCCACACAGAAGAGGCCGTTGGTGGTTGTGTTGGAGATGACAACCTCACCTCCCAAGTTTGCAGAGGGCATACTGGAGTGAGATTAATCTGCTACTGGCCTGTATAAATTCTATATGTATCCACATTAAGCATGGAATAAGAACCAGTTTGTGACTGAAAGCTAAGCATGCATGGGTCATCGTGAGGTTGTTGAGAGATCATAGTTTGTTGAGAAAGCTTATGTGTGTGTGTGTGTGTGTGTGTGTGTGTGTGGCGAGGGAAGGGACACAATGGACGAACTGGGTGGAGCAGGCGCTTGTGCATACCTCTCGTTCTCTCATCCTCTCTGTGTCACTCTCTCTGTGCCTCATCCTTGCAAGGAGATGGTTCGGATGGTCGCAGTGTCTGGAAAGGCATTATTTGTGAGACCTCATAGGTGAGGGTTGCTGGAGGGGATTATGGAGGGGTGAAGAAAGTAGGAGGAGCGAGAATTGGCCGTGTGTGTCTGTGTGTAATGGCGGCCAGGTAACAGATCTCTCTTGCTCACACATCCTTGCAAACAGCTTGGTCGGCTTGATATGCGTCGATGGCTGGTTTTCTCACAGGGCAGTGCCCACGAATGAATAATTCGTGAGTCTTGTTGGTTGCCTCGCACACGCAGGCTGAAGGAAAGGGGAAGAGGGGGTGGGGCACAATTGGGGTCAGGCTGGAGACGAGGAGATGCAGGAGGATCACGAGCATGGAGGACGACGAGCATGAATGTGCAGAGCGATCAGCATGCACTGACGTGGCTCTTGCGTGGAGGCTCCAAATTCCCACCACAAAGTTAAGACAACCATCATCTAAAGGAATGGATGCACCCGTGTGGAATATTTGGAGAGGGCATATTCTTTGGTTCACTTGGCTGAAGAGAAATGCTACTGTTTTCCTACAACCCTCCTCCTTTCCCCTGTCTATCCTTAAAAAAGATCTCAAGTCTTCGGCTGTCCAATTGTGTAAGGCTGGTGTCACACTGGGATGGGGGGGGATGGTCGTGCTGATTTGGCGTGCTCTCATTGGTGCTCCAAAAAGTGAAAGATATCCGCTGGGGTTTGTCAGAGGGGCAGCCTTCCCACCTCGGCCAACTTTCAGCATGGGAGGCCATCTGCCAAAAGCTATGGCGCGAGCGCACGGGATTGGGTTTGAACCCTGGCAGGCAGCGAGAAACCTGGTGGTCATACCACTTGGCCAAGGCGAATTCGCTGCTGCCTCCACGTAGGTTTTTGGAGAAGGCCCAGTGTGACAGCAACGACGGGCGGCACCCTGCAAAAAGTGAGGGACGCCCGTCTCAGTGTGACACGGGCCTAATATGGCCTCTTTTCCCTTGCCTCATAATGTGACCAGCACCATGCTCCAAAAAAGTATGAGATGGCAAAAATGGAGACATTGTGTGCCGAGATTCACCCAAGCTGTTAGAATCAAGATGAAGGAAGCTATGGCTCCTTGAGTTTGTGATAAGGGTTAACCCACCCCCCACATGTGGGTTCTGTGTACCTTTTTATTTCTGCTCTTTTTAATCCAATTCAACTTTCTCGAAAAAAAAAAAGACAACCATCATGATTCATCACCCCCCACTCCCAGCTACTTTTCATTCGACATCCTAGAAAGCATCACCCACCGGGTCACCACTAAAGCTTTTCTTTATCATAAATCAAATAAAATTGTTTTTCGGGAGGCTTCAGTAAGGCCTCCCTGGGTATGCCAAAAATTGTCCATTTTTTAAAACTAACTCCCTTTTTCATTAGCAAAAAAGTTTTTTTAGAGCACCGGTGCCCACTATCACCTGGAGTCGGAAACAATAAAATCAACTGGCTAGTAGTAGCTACTTTGATTGTGCAACCGACACACTTTTCTAGAACACTTATTCTGTTTCTAGATCTATTGGCTGCAAGCATTTATAAAATAGTATGTATCCGTACATGGTATCTATCCCACCATACTTAGTAATGAGTGCCCACTCTATCTTATTCATTTATAAAAAAATTGTGCATTTAAAAATCAAAGAAATCCTATGATTATACATAATGGTGGCAAAACGGAAATTCACTTTTTTTTTTGGTATTTTTCAACAGCAAAAAAAGGAAACCCATCTCTGCCTTTGGGCAGACCAAAAAAACTCAAAACTAAACCCACATTCTTTTTATTAGAGGCAGCTCAAAATCTTTAATATTTCAAAACTCAAGACATATCATCATTAGAGTTACATACTCTTCATTTAAATGAGTATCCACTATCTTAATTCAACCAATCACATTTTTGGCTTAGCAAAAAATGCTTAAAAATACAACTCAATTATTTTTTCTATTTTAGTCAGAAAAAAACATTGCATCGCTATAGCCTTTGCCCTTTGGACAACCAAAAAACTCTAGGTCCTCCTTGGATCATTGGAGACCTTACTTAAAAAGTTCTAGATCTTTAAGTTCTAAACTTAACTTTAAAATCTCTAAAAATAAAAATAAAAAATCTTGAAAGGTTAAAGCCCTAAATGATAAATTCTTTCCATAAAGTTTTAACTACCAAAAATGACAACTTTAGTCTATTACCTCAAGTTTAAAGGGGTGAACCAAATTTTTGAAATGAAAAGGTGGGTAAAAGAACTTCTCAAATTTTAAAATGAAAAGGTGACTCTTGGGATTTGTGGAGCCTCTAAGGCTTTATCATTTAACATGTAAGGCTCTCAACGTTTGATGACGCTTCCAAAGGCATTGGGCAACCCAAAATCTTTTGGTTGATATACTAGAGTTCATTTCATATTTCAAAAGTCAAGACATGTTTATCATTAGATTTACACAATTCATTTCAATGAGTGCCCACTATCTAATTTCAACCAATCAACATTTTTGACCTATCAAAAAATGCTTAAAAATACAACTCAATATTTTTCCTATTTTAGTCAGCAAAAAGAGAAAGCAACGCCATAGCCTTGTCCTTTGGGCAGGCCAAAAACGAGTCACTCCCCAATAAATAAGTGGGCTTATTATCCCTTCACTCCTTTCCACTCTCTCTCTTCTTCTTCTTCTTCTTCTTCTTCTCTCTCTCTCTCTCTCTCTCTCTCTCTCTCTTTTGAGAAAAAATAATGTTCTATATCTCTCTCTCTCTATCCTACCCTCTTTCTCTCTCTTTGATTGCACAAACAGAGAAGCGCTTATTATGTGTGTTCTATCACCCACAAACACTTAAAATCACGCCTTTCGATGCTATGGAATTAGACAACACACACACACACACACACACACACACACACACACAATTTTCTTTTCTTCTTCTGACTCTCTCCTCGCTAGCTGCCGACCTTTCTCTTTGCTTTCTTTGTCATGCTCCTTGCTGATGCCATTTCCACACACCTACACACCCTCTCTCTTCTCTCTTGCTGTCTTTTCATATCATGCACATTGAGTCTACAACTACCGAAATCAGCATCGTGGGCTTGTAATCTCTCACTCACTCTCTTCCCTTCTCTAGCTGCACGTGCCCATCTTCTCTCTCTGTGCTCGCTATGCCCGAGACCACCACCAATAGCATTCATTCTCTCTCTGTCCTCTACTCTGATTGCCATCGCGCTGGAAAATAGGTCCCTCTCTCTCTCTCTCTCTCTCTCTCTCTCTCTCTCTCTCTCTCAGTGAGTGCCAGATACGTCAATGCCTCCAGGATAGCAAGGTAAGTTTCTTTCTTTTAATTAAATTGAGTATTTTTTATATATTTTTTGTTTTATCTTTATTTGTTTAAAAAAAAGAAATAAAGAGAAATAATTGACCCCAAGAAAACACAAAAAATTCCAAAAAATTGCAACTTCATAGAAAAATAAAGAAGAAAAGAGAGAATAATTCAAAAAAATGAAAAAAATGAAAAAATGAAAAAAAAGAAGGAAATTCACCTAAAAAATAAAAAAAGAGTGAAAAAATCAAATAAAAGTAAGAAAATAATTTTAAAAATCCAAAAAAAGAGAATGATTCAAAAAATTCAATTAAAAAAAGAGAAAAATTCAAAGAGAATCTAATTTTTTAAGGAAAACCACTAAAAATACAAAAAAGTAGAAAAAAATCACACAAAAGTCAAAAAATAGAAAAAGGCATAAAAATTAATAAAAATTCACCGAAAAAATAATTAAATATCCAAAAGTTTCATTAAAAAAGTAAAAAAATTTCATTAAAATTACAAAAAACTTTATCAAAATTTATAGAAGTAAGAAAAAACATAAAATTCACAAAAAATAATAAAAAAAGAGAAGTAAAAATTCGTAGAGGAAATCACACAAAGAGTAAAACAAGTCGAGGAGCAAGAAGCCATAAAGGAAAGAAGAAACAAGAAAGAATTGAGAAGAGCCGAGCTTTGAGCCAATGGAAAAAATGAGAATATCATCAAGATAAGCAAAAGCGAACTCATTTAAAGCGAGCAAATAAAGACCTGAGACCCAATCGATCAGGAGCCCAGCGGCGATTAGGGCAGTGTTCACGAGATGAATTTGCGAATCGAGACTGAGATTTAAGCTTGTTTTGGAGGAAAACTAGTAAATTTGAGTTGTTAAAACATGCAAGAGCCTAGAATTTGACCTAGAATCGTGGTTAACCTTTGATAACTGTGACTTAATTGTTTCGACCAAGAACACCTTTGTTCTAGCTAGTTTTGGGAAAGGTTGCTGCAATTCAATCAAAGAATGCAAGAATAGCTAGAAGTAATTGTGCCCACCACAAATTGGCTAGTACAAGTAATTGCATTGGGCTTAGAATTAGTCAACTAGGGGCACAATTGACATTTGATTGCAGATTAAGCTATTCAAAGCCGTAGTTTCATCGTTTCAAAGGATCGTAATCAATTCTGATGCATTCAAGATAGAGTTACCCAACTCTTGTGAGTTTAAAAGAATTCAATTGCCAAAATTGCTTTGGCACAAGCAGTCTTGTCAACCCAAAGCAAGAAAAATTTGATCGTATGACAACATAAGTTGCTAAGAGATAGTGTCAAAGACCAAGCCAGAATGGACTCGAGTTGAGCCAAGGATTCAAGTGAACCAAAGCAAGTTAGTAGCAATAACACATGCACAAGTGCAATAGAGAAGATTTTACATCTCTATGGCTATAGTGGAGATAAAGTCTTATATGCAGATTTAGAAGGCCATAGGTATCTGATGAGCAGCAAAAGCAACACAGGAGCCAAGATCCTATTGATCAGAGTGAAGCCAGATCCAGATAACTCCAAGATGTTTATAGATTTTAGTAGAGCCAAGTATTGTAAGCTCAAAGATGAGGTGCATATAGAAGTTCAAAAAATTGACCCAAGTGGTTATCCAGATATCTGCATAAGCCAACATATCATACAGTTGGTGCATATTCAATCAGGATACTTGTACATGGACTACAATGGGTGAGTTTATAGTAGAGAGGCACAATTGGAAGACCCAATAGATCAACCAATAGAAGCAAGTCTAATCGGAGAATGGAACCAAAGGCAGTATAAAGATCAAGATGGAGTAGTCTACAACCTAATGCTTAGTGTTCTAAAAGAAGATGTCAATAGCTTGGCCAACATAAAAGTTGAAACTTGTCAACAAGAGCTTCACATGGACGAGCCAATTGAAATACTGCTTAAATTGTGGAAGAAAATGTGGACATTCTCTAGAGGATTGTCCTAGAAATCCTGACAATAGGGACATCGCAACTGCAAAGTGAAGCACACAGCAAATTGAAAATGAAAATTTCGATGTAAGTGCATCCAACTTGTTAATTTTGATGCAATCAAAAGCTCTTGCATTACCATTAGAAATACCGATACAATCACGGAAAGTTCAGAATTTGCATGAAGATGCACAGACACGTGAAAAGCTTAATTTGAAACCGTTTAACAACAAATTCACAATTTGCGAGTGATTTTGCATCCACAACCAGTAGTGTGCACTCATTTATGATAAGAGATACATCAAAGTAAATGATGTTAGCATTGTATGTCACACATAATTCCTATGCACATTATGTAGACCAAGAAGGGCAACTATATAAAAAGAGTCGACCAATGTTTGAAAGGCCTACATACCAGCTCATAGAATTATGCCCAGTGTTAGATCAAGAAGGATGGTTTATCTCAGAAGAAAGAATCTATTATAGCCCATCCTCTCTAGAGCTGAATGACATTACCAGGGTGAATCCAAAAATCTGCTGAGAGCCAAACTCTCACTCATCAGAAGTCAAGCTTCAATGTTGTGACCAGACGAGCATATAATTTGATTGAAATGCCCGTAGATATAGATGAGAGTCTAAGATCTATGATGCATTGGGTCCTAAAACCATAGAAGCTTATGTCATAGGAGACCCACGAGATAGACAATATCAAGGTGAAGATAATGCTATCAACAACTTGACTTGGGGAGACATATGTCATGTTTCACAGAGGTACATTGGACACTATGCATAAGGTTTACAAATGCCAAATATTGACAAAGCAACACATAATATGCCTTCACAGTCCCAGAAGATGAAAACAAACCAGAGTCAAACACTCTTGAGTCCAACTCATGGAGAAAGCATTAGCGACGATCACCCTAGAAAGAAGGGAGCTGCAAATCCATCAAACTCTGCTCTTGTACTAGGAATCACAATGTCAGTTAGAAGCCCTAGAACTTTTAGCCAGTCCTCTTCAAAGAAAGAGCCATTACCAGATCATATGGTTGTTGGATCAAGTTCACAATCGAACCAGATTCCATCAAAATCTGATGACAAATGCTTCAATGAAGATCTTCAAGGACAAAAGTTCCAATTGAATTTCATAAGTAAAAAGTAAAAGCCAACGAACCCAATAGTGTTCAAGCAATTACATGTGACCAAGCTCACATACGCATGTAGAGATGCAGATGGCAATGAGTACCAGCAAGTTTATGATCTTATAAAAATACATACGGATAGCCAAACCAAGTGAAAGATTATCTCAAATTGATGCACACCTCAAGCTTCAAGAACATATGATAGATAGTTCAAAGTCGATGAAAGCTAAAGCTCAAAAAGCTACACAAAGGTCACCACCAAAATCTCCTCCAAAGAGACAGATTTTGCAAAAAGTACATTGGATCTTTTAAGATAAAAGGTTATCTAGATGCAGGCGGATAATGCTCAATAGTTGCAAGAAAAAGGTACAATAACATAGCCAACCAAACGTGCCAACATTGATCGAAGTAAGTGGCCAAAGCAAAGAAGTTTCAAAAAAAGTTCAACCCAAAGATACAACCATGGTAAGACCAGTCAGTGTACAGAAAGAATTCCTGAGAAGATCAAGTGCAACACTACTGGTGAACATGAAGAAAAGCTGTCAAGCAAAGTAAAGCTAGAATTTCAACTAGACAAGAACCTCATGTCCCTTTTATACTTGGAAAAAATATGGCCAACCATAGGTAGAAGATGCTTCTGAATTCATTAGCATATCTAGAAACAAATAAGCTGAATGCTGAATCATTTCCACCACCATTTAAATAGGTTCAAAGACCCTCATAGCTCATTTTTATATGAAGACAATAAAAGGTGTAGCATATCTAGAAACAAACAAGCAAAATGTTGAATCATTTTCACGGCCATTCAAATAGGTTCAAAGACCTCATAGCTCAATTTTATATGAAGACAATAAAAGTGTACCAGACAACATTATATTGGGAATGCACCTGCTCACGGAGTTCAAATAGGATGCACTCTTCAAAGACAACCAAGAATGAAGACCTAGAATGGTCACCGATGAAATACAACACAAAGCCCTCCGATACAACTCAAATGGAGACCGATGTGAAAGCATAGTTTATTGAAAATGATTCATCTCCACCCAGCGAAAAACCCAAAGATTTTGAAGCAAAGCAGGTAGCAACAAGTGCAAATGAAACACAACAAGTAGGTCATTGTTGGGTATATTCAAGCCCGGCTTCAGCTCGTGTGTCATGCCCATGGGAATATGGTTTTGTGGCATGCAGGTAACATTAGTGATTAGTGGAGATTGCATGAGTAAAAGGAGTGGTTGATATCACTTCTCAAAAGCTATGTAAAGACATTTTTAATGGAATTATCAATAGTAGCGTGTTTATTCAAGCTGTGAATCGACTCTCTCTCTCTCTCTCTCTCTCTCTCTCTCTCTCTCTCTCTCTCTCTCTCTCTCTCTCTCTCTCTCTCTCGCTCTCTGCTGTAGCACGTCTGCACCACCATGCCTCCATAGCTAAACCACCCAACACTGGTATCAGAGCCCTACCGGGCCTCGGCTCTCGACTCAGCCTCGCGGGAACCACTTCTTGCAGAGAAGATGATGGCTTTGTGGACCTGCTCGGATTTGGTTGCAGATCCCATCAACAGGGTCGCTTTAGCATCCTAGTGAAATTATGACACTTGAGCGTCTCCTAATTAAGCCTCCTTAGCTTGTTGCAAAGAAAATCTGTCATCTCGGTGATGTCTGCTACAGAATTCGACATTATTTTCCTTCTTTGTTAATCCTTTTAGACTACCTATTCAAAGTGGCCAACCCAATTTAAAACTTCAAGCAAGAGGGCTTTCACACTTGTAAAGGTTGCAGTCTCAAGTAAAATCTCCACCATCAATTGCATTTTGGTAAATGCTATCGAGTGTTGAAGACTCAAAAAATCTGAAGTCTGTAGCTATTGCAGCCGTCAACAAATATTGTGTAAATACGCCAAGGTATGGACGGACAGTAGAGAAACTTGCCAAGAATTTTTTATCAACTTTTGCTCATTAATCAGTGGGATTTCCAAAGCACTTTTAAACACCGCTTGAGAGGTTGATAAGCACGGGTTTTTGGTGGCGTATCACAAAGCATATCAAGCATAGCATCAAAGGTGGATACGTTTAATGGATCTGGCTTCCACACTTGGCAGATCAAAGTTAAAGGCTATTTGATGTGGAAAAACCTATGGAACGTGGTCAAGCCTCTTGCAGCCGAAAAATCTGGCACATCCGTTGCAGTTACAAGGGAATTATCTGCCGAGCAACAGAGGAAAGACGAACAAGCTTTTGGTATCATTTTAACTTCCTTAGAAGACAAATTTATTCATTATTTGGATGATGTTGACTCTTCAAGTGCTGCCTGGATAGAGTTAGAGAAGATTTTCGGTGCCAAAGTTAAGTATTCAAAAATGAGTTTAAAAATGGAATTATATTCTATTCGCATGCGTGAAGATGAAAATATTGCAGATTTAGCTAATAGACTGAAGAGCATCAAAACACAGCTAGTTTATGTTGAAGCCCCTGTGCCAGATGAAGACCTTATAGCCGTTTTTCGGAATAGTCTCCCTGCAGAATTTTGTCAAATTGTCACTATTTTGAAAGAGAAGGATTCTCTGCCTTCTTTGGATTATATTGTTAAATTATTGCAGGAAGAAGAGAAGCGAGTACCACGAATCAGCTCTTTCGTACCAACTGCATATGTAGCCCTTGGTTGCACTTCAATTGCCAATTCCACCATGTCTACTACCAACACTAGGCCTTGTGCTATATGTGGACGCAGCAATAATCAAACCAAGGATTGTTTCAGCAAAAATCCTTGCACCCATGTGGAAAGACTAATCATCCGTCGGACAAATTATTTGAGAAGAACAAGCGATAGATCGATATGGTTGAAGGTGTGAAGATGATGCAACACTAATGCTTTTCATAGAAAGTGATGTCCTGCAGTTTGTTTCTCTTTAGTCTGTCTTTATATTTTCATTATGTCAGTTATTTCTCAATAATTGTATGGGTTATCGACACTACCATAAATAATGTGGTAAGACCACCCTTTGTTGTTTGGTCAAGTTCTGGTCTCTCTCACACTGATGGTTGTTTGAGAGAAGTACACACACACCTATGTTATTGTCAAGATTGTCAAGGGGGGTCTTCTACTCATGGTTTCAGGTGAATGAACTCTACCATGGTCTGTCTGTCTTGAGTCCATTGTCAGTAGTTTGGGCTTGAGGGAGGGGGGGAGGGGGGGGGGGTTGTTGGGTATATTCAAGCCCGACTTCAGCTCGTGTGTCATGCCCATGGGAATATGGTTTTGAGGCATGTAGGTAACATTAGTGATTAGTGGAATTGCATGAGTAAAAGGAGTGGTTGATATCACTTCTCAAAAGCTATGTAAAGACATTTTTAATGGAATTATCAATAGTAGCGTGTTTATTCAAGCTATGAATCGAGTCTCTCTCTCTCTCTCTCTCTCTCTCTCTCTCTCTCTCTCTCTCTCTCTCTCTCTCTCTCTCTCTCTCTCTCTCTCTCTCTCTCTCTCTCTTTCGCTCTTAGTTGTAGCACGCCTGCACCACCATGCCTCCATAGTTAAAGCACCCAACAGTCATGGAGATTGAAGCTGCAGAAAGCCAAGAAGCAACTCAAAATTCGAAGGTCAGTCACTCCTTGTCAGCTGAATCAATAGATGGAAGTCCTAATGGAAAAAAAAGTCTCAAATCACCTTCCATAGAGACCATGCAAGAATGAGACAATGGCAAAAGTAGGACAAGTATCGACAATAGAACCACCAATGAGAATAGATATGGTCCTCATCAACAGTGCAAATGGAGCTAGTATCGGATGAGATGCTCTACTAGATCAAGAAGCAAAGTGCAGTATGGTATTAGAGTACATCCGGAGAATACTCGAGATTATTTCATGCAAACATGACAACAAAGAAATCATGGGTATGTCTACAAGTTCAAAAGGAATGGTTGCTACTCTTAGCATCCAAACCATGAAGAGTAGGTAAAGTTTCAAGTAAAGCCTTCAAAACAAATACCTGTAGATGTGATCCTTGGACATCAATGGTTAGAGCAACATAAAGCCTACAGAGGAGATACCGTGCTATTACTCTCCTTTCTAAGTGATAGTAAGCAAACGTTACAAGTACCACTAATGCGAGATTCGGAGTTGCAAATTTTACAAGAATCAAGGAAACATCTTACAGACAAAGGTAAACCTAAAGTGGAACCCCTATCGATGAGTGTTAAAGATGTGACATCATATGCCTCTACATCAAAAAACCCTAATGGATTAGCTCATTCAAGCAAGTCAGGCTGTAGAAACACCCAGTTAACTACTGACCCAAACAAAACCTCTAGGGAGCCATCCAAAAAAGAAAATGTATATCAACCAAGTACTCGTTGAACAATGAAGACGGAAGATCAACACAACAAGAAAACTACGTGGGATGGACAACATCACAATACAATTTACAAGTACAAGAGTACTATAGAGGTAATAGAAACATATGGGTACCAAAATCAATGATCATGACATATGAAGTGCAATCAAAACCCTCCCAAGGATGAAAAAATGGGTATCAACCTTGATAACATTCCAAGATACCTATGAAGAGGCAATACAAAAGGACAACACCGAATGTTGCTGGGGGTTTCTAATCACCGAGAAAAAAAAGACCGAGCAAAGACAAATTCGAGCAAATTGATACAATAGCAACAATGGTGAAATAAATTTTTTTTGCCATGCACATTACTTTCACTACACAAATCTAACACTCAATTGACAAAAAATGAGATTTTAGAAGCAATATGAAAACTGAATACCTGAGGCACAAGCAATCTCTTCACACTTGAAACATATACAATTCAGTTCCATGTGGCATACCTCCTCTCAAAAATAGGTTGTAAAAAATTTGGCAAACTCTAGTTTACTAATTACCAAAAGTTCAAGTCAAGACTTCTCATTTTGCTTAAGGTTGTTGGCAGCTTGTGCAGCATTGGCTTCTAAGATGCCTCTTAATTCCCTGATCCCTCCTAATTGCAAATTAAGGATAAAATAAATCTTGAAGAGGTGCCTTGCAAGGCCTACAAAAGGCTGCTTTATCTGATCATTTTGCTATTTGGAACCACTTTCCTTGAGAAAATTTCTTGCCTAACAAGTCTATTGTGAGATTAGTAGATAAAGATGATATGACCCATAGCCAAATGCAAGTTCTTCTACACAAGAAAGGCCCAAGTCTTAGGTGCATTTGCATGTTGGATGTAGAGATAAATTCATGAAGCAACAATTCTTTAAAAGCTTCTATATTGTGAGTGCTCTCACTGTAAAAGGCCATGGCACAACTAGAGAATCATCTAATCCTAGGATGTCCAGACAAGATTGAAAGAATCTTCTAGTCCTAGCTCATAGAATGGTGATTTACAATTTCCAAAGATTTCCAGATCTTTTGCAGTAATAGGTAAACAAGAGCAACCATCACAGGAATAGAGGTACAATAAAATTGTTTCTTCTACATGCCGATGTCTATGGCTACAATCCAATGTCCCTCCAATCTGTCACAGTACTGTCGTCTGTGACTTAGGATAAATATCGGACTGTAAGCGAACATCATTAGCGCTATGGGGTATACCATGTTGGAATGAATGGAGAGTGTTGGTTCAAATCCTGACTTGTGTTGAACAGCCCGCCCTAGTTCGGATCCCGAGCTGTGTTGAACAGAGTTCGTGCTCATTTGTAGCCTATGTTCAAACACGTTTTGTGGAACGAATTGCTGATTGGTTAATCTACAAAGCAGGTTGTCCCTGTGGCTACATGGTAGGCTCTCAAGGATCCCACATCCTTGAGAGTCTGATATTTAGCAAAAGCCGTATTGTGTGGGCGTGATTCTATGGGCAAGAAGCAACAAATGGGCAAAATGCAGCAATTGTAGGTGCGAGTGAGACAAACGACAACAAAATTTAAATCATTCACAAAAGCTTGGAATCCAACTCATTTTGACAAATGCTATTTTTTTCAAGGGAAAATTACCAAAGTACCCATCTAATTTGTGGAAATTCCCAAAATACCCTTGTATCTATTTTGGCTGGATTCTTCAAGATTTTCTAACCTTTTTTCCTTTTTGACAATTGAGATCAATCTTTGAGTGCTTAGCATGTAATTTGTTACAAATTACCTCACAAAAAGTGCAGTTATGCTAAAAAATAATGAAGCAATTCGTCTCCGAGCCTACATAACCAACTCAGATTCTAGTTTTAGCATCTTGTATTGATAGACAATCAGTCTTCTTATGAAAAGCTACAAAATTTTTTATCTTTGGAGAAATTTAATCTCAAAACAAGGCGTATTTTGGGAATTTAGGCCAAAATATCGTGGGTACTTTGGGAACTTTTGAAATTTGAGGGCAAATTAAAGGGGTACTTTGGTAATTTTTCCTTTCTATAAATGACCCTACCCGCACTGGTTTGCTATTGCAACTAGTCCGCGCCGGTGCAGAATGGTTGCAATAGCAGACCAGGGAGTCGGGGAGCTTGCGGTGCCCTATGCAAGCTTGAAAGAGGGGCTTCTAGCAGTCGAAGATGCTATGTCCATGCCATAGAGCTCCTGGGTAAGCCAGTTTTGTGGGAGAGAATTCGACAGTTCGTAGGCGTTGGGCAGACATCAAAATGCTCACAAGCGCTGGACGGCAGATTGCAGTGGAGGACGAGCCAAACGGGAAGGCCAGTGGAGGAGTAGGTAGAGGTGAACACAAGGGGCTCTCTTTCTCCGAGCTCATATCTCACCAAAATGGAGGCTTACTGCTGAAAACCACAGAACCATCTCTCTCTCTCTCTCTCTCTCTCTCTCTCTCTCTCTCTCTCTCTCTCTTTCTCTCTCTCTACCTCCCTCCCCCGGCTGAAGGCGAGCAGATGGTGTGATGGGGAGGGAGGCAAAGCATCATGAGAAGGGGGGGAGCACATGCAGGGGGAGCAAACTAACAAGGGAAGAGGAAGGGGGGAGGGCAAGCATGGTGAGAGGGGGAGGCCTAGGTGACTTTGAAAGCTTCTCTGAATAAATGTGTGTTTTGTTATGTAGACCCATAATGTAAAGAGGGGCCAATGATTTTAATTAGAAAACCAAAAGCATCGAACGAGGGGCCAATGATTTTAAATAAAACCACTAAAAGAATCGAATGAAATACTAGCATCTCAACACCATTAAGCGTGAAGGAGAAGGCCAATCGACACAGACCAGCAATATAGGGTGAGGTGGGGGGCGGACGAGGAGGGAGCACGCAAAGCCAAGGGGTCATGGCACCATGCATCAAGCAGATGATACTCTTGAATTCTGCGAGAAGACATGCAGGTTTTTTTATTTGCACAGCTACACTTCTGTAGCAACTCATATGATTGCCCGAGTTGTTGTTGGAGTTCGGCATTAATCATATGTCAGGAGTGTGTAAGTTCGAGCCATTAGGATAGATTGTCTTTAAGATATGCACCGCTGCCACATGTGTTGTGAATTCGGCTAGATTACTTTGGTCTTCAAGCTCAAGAAATCATATAATTTATAAGCTGCTTTAATCTAGCTTGTCCACAAGCAACAAGGAAAGCTCTCGAATGCTAGGTACTCTAAACTACTAATTGATTACATTTTGCTAATTAATGCTTAGGCGGCGCAGGGTTGGAAAAATACATTTTTCCTAACCAATGGAAATAATGGAAAACTTGAAAATCTCCCAAATTTTAGGTCAAAATTTGAAGTTTTTGCCGGTAATTACACTAAAGCTTGTGTAAATCTCCCGATTTTTAAAAGGCAAGCTCAAAATCTAATTGGGATTTTACAATTTCAGTCGATTAAACTACACTAAACCCTGGTTTTTTTCTAACGCTGCTTAGGCCCTTGGTTGGGGTTGATCACTTATTTTTATAAGACACCATTTTACACTTTAATAAATGGCTACCTATAGGAGAGTGAATGCTAGAGCCCTACGCTAATGGTACAAAACACTATAGAACACTACGTGCTATGCACTTGGGAGTCACGTTTGATAGCTTGGAAAAGTGCCCTTTGAAGAATTCCGAAGAATATACATGGAAATGTATTCCAAGTGGATAATAGAGGTGGAAAGTTCTAGAACACTTGCGGCAAGCCGTGGGCATTTTTTTGTTCCATGATTGAAATTGGCTCCAAGTTCGGCTCCATGGGATTAGTCATGATGGGATTTAAGTTTGGTTGTGGGGTTAGTTTGCAGCAATGGAAACCCTCTTGTACTTCTGCAATTTACTCTTAGTAATAAAGAATGTCTGAAGGGGCTTGCTCGAATATTTCATTGCTCGGAAACACCTGCTTGCCAATTTGTATACCTTATGTTGCTCAAGCCTACCACAACCCTCAAGACGATACAAAGCAGACACGGACTCCAAAGAATCTTGAACAAGAATGTTGGACGGATACGCCGCGATGGACGTCAGCACAACGAGAACTCACCTAACATATAATGTCAGCTAAGGACGAAGCTCGACCCGCAGACGCGTGGAAGCAAGCATAAGGTGTCAACCTACACTCGACCGACTCCTAACTAATTCCCACAGAGGTCTCTACCAATTGTCTAAGTCACAGCCTTCAAGAGTGCATAAGAGGAAACTTTCTACAACGCTTTCTAAGGCCGAACACCCATCAAACAATCTTGAAACACCATAGAACTTGAAGGAGACCCTACTAATACCAATAGGTCGCTCTCCCTAAGGTCTAAGAACCAAAAAGCTCACACTCTCTCTCGTACACAGTACGCTCACTCACAGACTTTAAAAAACTTGTTCTTTTAAAATGACAAAAGGTTCTTTCATTAAGGTCAAAAAGTGGTATATATACCTTACAATTCTCAAACCCTAAAGTTCCAAATCAACCATCTACTCCATCTAACTATCAAAACTGGGATACAATCTGGAAACTTCTGTAAGTCCCAATATTTAGAAGGTGAAAAATCGGGTTTCCTCAATAAATGAATAATTACAAAAAATGATAATCTTATGAGTAGTTAGTTTCTGTGGGGTGTGTCCAGCTTCTAACACTCCCCCCCTCCTTGCTCATGTTGTCCTCGACATGGCCGCTAAGTTGCTTCTTCATCGTATGGTTTCACGCATCTTGATCAGTGATTCGTATCTTGCATGTAGATTCATCATTGTTGGGCCAAAAATATCAGCTGTTTATTGTGAAGAAGCCGGTGTAGAACGTTTCTTCAAAGGCCTGGAGGTGATAGGATGGTAGAAAAATTATCCTTTGATACAACGCATGTATCACCTCCTTGGAAGGCTGACCAGACAGATCATAGGCACATCTATAAGTATCTTGGAAGAAGAAGACACTGTCTGTCACCTGGCCTGGCTTGAATGTCTCAAATACTGCTAAGAGGGTTTTGCAGATTTTCTTTATCATGATGCACGTAAGGTCAGGTGAGCCAGTGAACAATTTGATGGCGCCCGTTAGGGTTTTCACCATGTATTGGACACTTATTCTCTCACCTGCCTTCAAGCCCGACAGCTTAGGGTAATTCAGCCAAGTGGGTTGGCTCCTTTGTAAGATCACCTGGGCTTTCCACATCCTGATCCTTGGTAGAGGACAAAAGTTGAGGTTGTCTCTGATGTTTTTTGGTGCCTCTACTAAGTGGATTAGGTATTGTGGGTATTTTGTGAGCCAAGCCTTCATACATTTAGGCTGAGAATCAACTATTAGCTTGACCCCTTATGGTTGGTAGATATCTGCATTGTAGAGTGGTACGGTCGGCTCTTCTCTAATCCTCTTATTGATGGTGGCGGCTTCCTATTTCAGCAATGGATATGGGAGAGAGAGTTGAAGCCATTCGCGCCTGAGGTTGCTGGCGTCGAACTTCTGGATAGTCATGGACTTGAAAACCCTCTGCTCCCACTCCAAGGCTTCCTTTGTTGTCTCTCTGATCTCCACCTCTATTGCCTTACGCAGCTTTTCTTCCTCCTCCTGTGTCAGGTCTTGCGGCTCTTGAGAGGATCCTTCTAGGATTTCCTCTTGCATAGGTGTGTCCACCGGATTTGCCACATTTTCTAAATCAATGCCTTCATTGGCAGCTGGCCCTGTGCCCTCTTGCTCTCTGGCTTACTATCCTCTCAGCTCCTCAATCTGCCTTAGGAGTTTCTGTTTTTCTGTTTCAGCTTCTTCGCCTATATTCACGAGGAGTTTGTTCAACTCGGCGTTGATCTTCTCCGCCTCTTCGAGCTTTCTTTTGATAGTTTCTAACTCCTCTTGCATGTCTTTTTGTTCTTGTTCCATTCATGTTTGCATGACAATAGACCCTTCTGCCATCATCAATCTTTGCTTTTTCTCTAGAGTCAGCTCTTTCTGAAGTTCTTGCATCTGTTCTTCATACATTTGGCTTTCCGTAGTGATGTGAGTCGAGCTAGTAGCTCTGACTCTGACAGGGGATGTCCGCAGCCTCTGGATGGTTTGATCTTTCACTTTGAGCTGGTCCTTGAGCTCAAGGACCTCATCCTAGCTGGCTTCTTGATCTATCTCCGCCTTTTCTTTGGCGTTTTGCATGGCTTTGACTTCTTTAGATTCCTCAACCAGCTGTAGGGTTAGGTTATCCCTTTCCCTCTCGGCATCTATCAGTGATTTGCTGAGTTGCTGACATTCCTCTTCAACTACTTGCATTCTTTGTGCTGCTGCTTGATTTTCCTTTTCCATTTCTTGGCATCTTTGCAATGCCCTTGATAAACTGGCCTGTAGCTCCGCTTCTCTCTCTTTCTGCCTTTGACTTTGTCCTTGTAGAGAGTCTACTTCCAGCTTTATCTCTACTTCCAGCTTTATCTTTACTTCCGTGGCCTTGAGAGCTGCCATCTCACTTTTTGAGGCCATGGAATGCGCTCTTAACCCAGTTAACTTTGTCATCACCACATCCCAGTCATTGGAGGGCGGGTGCAGATCCACTGTATCTGTGGCCATTTCTTTTAGTTCTACTAGCCTGATGCTTTGCATTTGTTCCTTTGGCCCTATGCTTGCCAAGTCGAATGCGACTGTGGCAGCCTCTTGTTTCGTGTGTCCTGTCGCTAGCAGGTCCAAAAATGTGTTATATGAATCATTTGGCTCTTGTTGCCCACTTCAAGGCTTAGCCTCTTCCTTTGGTTCCAGCTCCTGGCTCTGCTCTTGCTTGGCCTCTTCTCGTTCTTCTGGTTTTTCTTCAGCCTCTGTATCTTCTTGTGGAGGGCTGCTAGGAGGTGGTGAGGGTGGTGGTGAGGGCTGTGGGCTGGCCGGTAGAGATGTAGGCTTTTTCTTTAGATCTCGGTCTGCCTTTGTTTTTCTTTCTCTCTCTTGGCTCTCTTGCTCGTCTAGCAGTTTCTGCCGTATTTGCTCCACTTCCTCCTCTGTGAAACGTACATACGAGATATTTTCTGATGTGGCATCAAGAATCTCAAAAATTTTAATGTAATCTTCAAATCTATTCCTTTGCACCCTTCGGGATGATCCAGACATTGCTTCTAGAGACGGCTTCCAGAGTTCACTCAAATCACCTTTAAGGGCTCTCTCTGCTCTGAAGCTCTCCATCAGCCGCTCTAATCTTTCCGCTTTTTGTGACTTTGTCTCTTTCACCGGCACTTGGGCAAACTCTTTCTTTCCTTTCTTTTGCTATGGCTGCTCCTCTTGAACAGGCTCTAGACGTCTTTTCAATCTTGTAGCAACCCTTGGTGCTCTTTGTGGCTCGTCTTCTTTGTCTTCTTTGAGCCTCAGCCAGTCGTTCTGAGACGGGGGGTCAGGCCATCTTCCTTTTGCGTGCAATGCCCCATAAATCACCTTAGTGATTAGTTCTCCTGACACAATATATGTTGGCTTCTTGTTACCCATCTTCACTAGGTTGTCATGTATATATGCTGCATAGTTGATTATCTTTGGAGTGCTCTTCATCATTGCCCAAGTGAACGTCGTGGCAATTGCTCCTGGCGGCATTCGGTACTTTTGTGGCCGCTTCGTGCACATATGGAAGTATTGGTTGTACAAATGACTCATGATTGCCACTTTGGGTTGGCAATATCTTCAAAAGTGTAGTTTCCTTTCTTCTCATTGTACACCTTGACATCATCCCTTCTTTTAGTTACACTATCCCTTGTTGGGGAGAGGTCTAGTGCATCTGCTACAACTTGCTCAGTGATGATTATTTCTGTTTCTGGCCTGCCTTGCAGATTGGTTACTCTTGCCACTCGATCTTCCTTTATTGTTGTCACAAACTCCCAGACTCTCTTTACGTCAACCCCTGCCGGCACTGCTCAAAATATTTGTGGAGATCAATCTTCTCCAAGTACCCGGCCATCTTGCTTCTTATGAACTCATCGAGTTCTCGCGGAAGCATTGGTAGCTCGATCACATTCCCTTCAATGTCTTTGAACACTCCTTGGTAGATCTTTAGGTCGTTCGACTCTAGCAGATCTTCTTGGATCCATGTGCTGGTGGGCTTTAGTGTTCCTTCCGGTATGACGAAGGGCTCCACTTCTTCTAGGTAATCCTTAATGGTCATTCTTTTCTTCTTTGCCGGTGACTTCGCGGCTGCCATAGATCTTGTTGCACTCAGTAGTCCGAAGTTAGCGTTTTTTCCATATTAGCTGAGAAACTAAGTTTTATCTATCCAAATGACTTGAAAATTGAAAATAAATCTTAAAAGGAACTTGTGAAACTGTGCATGTGCTCACAATGCAAATCTGGCCAAAATTTTCCATTTAGACATCCGACATGCTGGTAGTGCATGGCTTATGGAACATGGCTATGTGCTTGGATATGGATTTGGGCATCAAAAAGTGGATTTTTTGGCTGATTCAGGCTTTAGGTCACCAATTGGGTAGAAAGTCCATAACAGGTAGCAATTGATGTCCAAATGGGTTGAAAATTGGTATATGGGCTCATTGCACCATGGTATTGGCTCCCATGATGTCACTCTTTGCACAGAAGGTCCAAATAATGCTGGAGATATCCTACGCGTAGGATGTCTATTTCATCAAAATGACATGAGATTTGTTTTGTGGGTAGTCCTTGGCTCAAAAGTGTATCTTGGAGGTGTTGGGGGTCAAAAATGATTAGAATGGCTTCAAAATTGATATATGAGCTCTTGATGATAAGGTGATTGGATCTGGAATGGACAAACATCCTTTGTAGGCCAAAAATGTCAAATAGACATCCTACGCGTAGGATGTCTACTTCACCAATTTTTGCTTTTGACCACACAGATTGGTTGGTGATGTGTTGGTGAATGTGTTGTGCAAGTTTCATGTGATTTGGTAGGTCTATGGACCATTATTGCCTCTATGTCCTAACTTTGGGTTTTTTCATGCATATGAGGTCAAATTTGGTCCAAATGTGATGAGACTTGGTGGATAGCATGTAAAGGTCATTCAGAAAATGTGTATGATGAAAAATGTTGAGATCTGTGCCCAAAAATTCCCTTGAGACATCCTATGCGTAGGATGTCTCCTGATGATTTTTTTGATGGATTGTGCCACTAGTGCCTGCCCTTAGTCCCCCTGAGTCCCTTTTAAGCCTAATTTCAATAAAAGAGTCAAATGGATAGAGAATAACTCCCTGTGTGGACTTCAGAGCCTCCGAGCCGTTTTCTGACTTTTGGAGTGCTTTTTGGCGATGAAATTTCTTGATGTTGGTCTCCATAGCTTCCCGATCCCTTGGGGATCCTTGCCGTACGGTTTTTGTCGACTTTGGCTTCACCGAAGCTTCATTTGGCAATTTGTCGCTCTAGAAGCACCCGTGGTTGCGTTTACATGTCTTCGATGATTTGTGGTGGTCTACCACCATAGGACTTGGTTGTTGATGGTCATGAAAGCCGCTCGTGAAGTTTGGTGGCAAACGGGCATGCGGTTTGGCTGCGAGAGCAATTTGATGCTTTGTGTGTCTGATGCCGTTTCTGAAGTTTAGTGCTGCTTCGGGTCACTTTTTGGTCATATGGGTCACATAGACTTGTCGAGCATGTCGAGATGCTCCTAACCATGAAATTTGGTAGCATTTGGGCGCCTTTTCGCCGATTTCTCATTTGGTGGCCTCTTGTGGGATTCGAGGAATTAGGGTTTTTCTCGATGGTTTTCTACTGCCTTTGGACATCGAGGACTGGTCTCCTATGCTAGGATAAGCTGCCGATGAAGTCTCATTGCTTTTGGGTTAGCCATTAGGTCGCCGTCTCTACTTATAGGTCTCTACTGCCCGCTTTGTGTGTGATCCCTACGCTAGTTTTCGCGACATAATGACAAACATGCGCGAAAAGCTCAAGGTGGTGAGCCTACCTCTCATGTCTGAAGCTCGTCGGGTAATCGTGCGCGTCGTAGAAGCTGCTGGAAGGTCCGTCCGCTCTAGGTGGCAGAAGCTCTCTCCACAAGGTCAATAGTAGTGAAAATGAGCTAAAAATGAGGTGAAAATTTCTTATAATGGAGGTCCCCGAACCATTTTTCATGAAATTTGACATATGCTCCTATCTTCTTGCGAGATGCGGTTTAGGCTAAAAAATTTCTTGATTTGGACTCCATTTGGCCTGTTTACCAGAAATTTGGCATTTTGGTCAAAACCTGGCCAAAACACGCTTTCCGCTCCAGTCTCATAATTGCACCCCCGCTATACCATAGGTTTTCCTATAGTCACTGATCATCCCCCTATTTTTTGTTTTTCATTTCGACCGTTTTTCACCTGCTTTTTGTATTTTTGAAGTTTTTCTGCCGAAAATTAGCAAAATTAAAAGGAAAATAGCAAATCAAACCAAGAAAATCCCCAAAAATCATAATGAATCACAAACATCTTCACAAAACATCATATACACTCACATGCAATTTTTATGGCCGGATTTCTCCATTTTACCAATATTTTGCCCGAAAAATGGCTATTTTTACTTATATACACACACCTAGGGGCTTGATTTGGCATTTGGCCCCATATACCTATAGATACATGCTGTATAAGGGCATATGTACTTGGGTTAGTCCAGAAAATTTTGCAATCAAACAACAACCCTTAAAATAGTCAAAAATAATGGCCTTTTTTGCTCTTTTTGCTATTGGTTCCGCATTTGAGAACGCCTCCCCCCCCCCTACCCGGAGTCCTCCCGGACGACAACGTATCGCCTTGGAGTATGTGCCGTGCATAGGTTGAAAAATTTGTGCTAATGATTGGTCGATTAATGTGGCCCTAATTGATGCATACTTGGTCAATGCATGGAAAAATTAATGCTATGCAAGAGAAGGGAATAAGCAAGATGCTTATTGGCATTCGCCATCGAGGTTTCCTGTTTTCTTTGCAAGTAACAACTGTAACTCTACTGCTCTCTGTTTAATTGTCTTTTTTGCAAAAGGCAATCGCTTTGCCGCTTCTGTTGAGATAGCCGTAGTTGTTTTTATGGTTAGGATTGGCTTGGTCGGAATGGCCGTGGACCGTATTTCCTTTGCTTTCCATTGGTAGCTTGTTTTTGCCGGTTTTTGCAGGTTTTTTTCTACTTCCTTGGTTGCCACTGTTTTTTTGCGAATTGGCATCCACATAAGTCGGTTGTCCTTTTTCAAATGCAGCTGTCTGCCTTCCGTTGTTGCTTGTACTGAAGGGAGTTCCTTTTTCTTTTGTTTTGGTATCCAAATGCGAGTAACCTTTGGGTTATTGCTGAGCAGTTTCTTTGGGATCCATATCTGTTTTATGCCCTTGGTTTTTGGTTGAACTATCTGCTTTGGTTGAATTCTTTCGTTGCATTGTTGTTTGTTTGCCATGTCATTTCTATCCTTCCACATCCATACTTGTTTCCCTTGTTTTGGTAATCTAGATCTTTGCACTGCGGTCGGGGACTTCGTATGTATGTAGTTAGCATGGTTGGCTTTTACCAGTCTGTTGGCCTTGGGTATCATGTTGTTCTTTGGTGGCATTCTTGCTTTTGGCTCTTTTTCCAATGATTGCCTTGCTTGCAGAGCTGATTATTCCGATATTGATGAGCAAAGCCTATTACTTGTTGTTCGTGTGCATGCGGAATTTTGACTGCATTTGCATTCCAATCTATCTGTACATTGTACTGTTTTTGCCAAGGTTGTCCCAACATCATTGGGTGTTGTGTGCTTTCATCCTCCACCACATAGAATTTGTGTGGGTAAATATATTGATGTACTTGTACATGCAATATAGTCCATCCCAATGTTTTCAACGGGTGAGATGTACTACTTTCCAGCACTTGAGGAGTAGGATGAAGTTGGCATGCAGATTTGAGCTGTTGGTATAATCCGTAAGAGATCAAATTTGCTTGAGCTCCAGAATCAAGCAATGCCGTCGATTCAACTGGATTGCTACCCAGTCTGACTGCAATTATTGGCTCCACTATGTCTTCCTCCAACTTTGTCAATCGAATGGCATTGATTCGCAATGGTGCTCCACTTTGTTATTGTTGTCGTAGAAGTCTTCGTTTTGCAATGCGTTCCTTTGCTTCTGCTTGAGCTTCCTCTCGTACTCTCTGTTTTTCCTTCATTCGTTGTTTTCTTGATGAATTTGTTGGAGCATCTCCTGTGTGAGTGGTAGATGATATTTCTTTAGTCTCGGCATTTCTTCACCTGCTAATGTAGCAAGCTTGACAGCTCCACTTTGTGATAGATCACTAATCACAAATGGTCCCATCCCTCGCTTTTTAAGTTTCTTGGCATGTTGCTTCAAAGTATAAACAAGTACATAATCACCTGTTTTGAACTCCTTGGTGCGCACATGCTTGTCAAAAAACTCTTTTTGTTTTCTCTTTTTAGCATAGATTGAAGCTACAGCTCTCAAGCGGAGTTCATCTAGCTTTTCAAGATCATCTATTCTTGAAGAGAGTTCATGCCCTATCCATTCTAAGCGTTTTGCTACTCGTAGAGTTGGAATTAAAAACTCTATGGGTAGTATAGTATTTAGGCCAAACACCATGTTGTACGGTGTTGTTCCTATCGATGTTTTGTAAGCTACTCTGTATGCCCATAGTGTTGAGTGTAGCTGCTGATCCCAATCTGGTATTCACTCTGACACTATTTTAGTAAGAACCGTGCATAGTGTTTTATTTGTGGCCTCGGCTTGTCCATTGGCCTGTGGATGGTATGGAGCAGATTTCCTATGTATGACCATGAATTCCTCTAGCAGATATTCAATGACTTCATTAAGAAAATGTTTCCCACGGTCACTGACAATTTCTATTGGTAACCCGTATGGTACAAAAACATTCTCATACAAAAATTATGCAGTGGTGCGTGCATTTGCTTTTTGCGTTGCCTTGGCTTCCGCCCATTTTGTGAGATAGTCTGTAGCCACAATGATATATTGAGTATGGGTGCGATATGCAGGGGGTGAGATAGGTCCCACAAAATCAATGTCCCATTTTGTAAATGCTCTTGCTCCCATCATAGGCCGAACTGGCATCTCATCTCTCTTTATCGGAACCTTGGTGTGCTGACATGCGTCACAACGCTTTACAAACTCTTCAGCATCCATGTGCAATGTAGGCCACCATGCGGTTAAGACTATTTTTGCCGTCTTATCGCCCGAAAAATGGCCTCCACTTATTCCGCTATGTGCATGTTCTAGAATCAGCAGGTATTCACTTTCACTTGCGCAGATTCTAAGTTGATTGTCCTTTCCTCGCTGATAGAGTTGGTTCCCAATTAACTGAAAGTCACGAGCTTCCAGCTCTATAGCCCTTTTCCGTGCTCTTGTGATGTTCTCAGGGAAAGTCCTGGTGGATAAGAAATCAATGATATATTGACTCCATGCAGGTGCAATGTTTACCTGAAACAATGTCGCGTAATCCACTGGTCGTTTGGCACTACATATAGTACAATTGGTAACATAAGAATGTGTGTACATAGTTGGCCAATAAACCCCTAACTGTTTCAGTCTCTGGTGTGTTTTCACTGTTGAACAATGAAATGCACAATCTTGGATATGTGCTTCTTCAAGGTAGCACTCGAATTCTTTCGGATTTATACATAATCGTAGGATTTGGTCCGATCCTAGATGATACAGCCGTCCTGCTATCAACTGGAAGTTTTTTTTTTGTCGAATTGTTTGTTGTTTGGATCTGTATTCTGTATTATCAAACCTACTTCCAAAGGAAAGAATGCTAACATTTTCCTGTGACCATTTGGGTATCATTTCAATATTGAAAAGATAAGCATCTGGTATGTCATCATCTACTCCTTCAGGAGCCTCCCCGTTGTGTATCCTTGAAAGATGATCCGCTCGTAGATGGGTTTTACCCTTTTTGACCACCACTGTGAAATCAAACTCTAGCAATATAATAAACCAGCGTACAATTCTCCCTGTATTGCATGGTTTATTTACTAGATACAAAAGAGCTTGATGATCTGTGAAGAACACAAATTTATTAGCGAGCAAATAATGCCGAAATTTCTTTACAGCATAAATCATTCCTAACCCTTCTCGTTCGGTGGTTGTGTAGTTCTTTTCCGCACTGTTTAACTGTCGGCTTGCATAACACACTAGAAAATCCATTGTTCCGTCTCCAAGTTGAGCCAGAATACTTCCGATTGCATATGAAGAAGCATCAATGTGAACATGGAATATCTTTTCTCAATCTGGTGCTTTAAGCACAGGTGCTGATATAAGGTTTTCCTTCAGCTTTTGGAATGAAGTTTCACACTCCTCGGTCCAATCGAAATTGACTAGAAAACGATACAGAGGTTGTGCGATAATCGCATACATGTATATGAATCTTCGATAATATCCGCAGTGTCCCATGAAGGATTGCACTTGTTTCGCATTAGTAGGGCTGGGTAGATCTACAATGACTTTGAATTTGTCTAGGTCAGTGGTTATGCCATTTCTTGAGACAATGTGTCCTAAGATGCGGCCTTGCTTAACCATAAAGATACACTTTTCCGGGTTAAGACAGATTCGATATGTCCTGCATTTTTCAAAGACCTTTTGCAAATGGTCAATATGTTCCTCTCGTAAAAGAGAGTGTACACAAAGATCATCCATGTATATTTCTAAGAATATTCTCAGGTATTCTTTGAACGCGTGCGTCATTAACCTTTGGAAGGTAGCTGGGGCATTAATTAGTTAAGCCAAATGGCATAACTCGATATGCATAAATTCCCCATTCTGTGGCAAACGCTGTTTTGTGTTGATCCTCCCTTGCTATTGCCAGTTGGTTATATCCTGAAAACCCATCCAGAAAGGAATAAGCCCATTTTCCAGCCACCCGCTCAAGTACATGTTCTGTGATTGGCAAGGGATAATTATCCCTTACGGTGGCTACATTTACCTTTTTGAGGTTTACACACACTCGCGGTTTTTCGTTCTTTTTGGGAACTACCACAATGGGTGACACCCAATCTGTATGTTCAATTTCATATATGAATTCAACTTCCATCAACTTATCAATCTCTTCTTTGATTTGTTTAGCAAATGTGTCATTATAAGTATAAGGATGTTGTTTGCTAGGTTTTGCATCCGATTTCAAAGGAATTGTATGTTGGCATATCGATGGATCAACTCCTTTGAGGTCTTTATAGGGCCATGCAAACACATCTTTATACTTCTTTAGAAGTTGTGTTACCTGTTCTTCTTCTTCAGGCTCTAAATCGTTTGCTATATAGACCGGCTGAGGCTTTTCACCTGGTTCCGCGTGGTCTATTCTTTTTGCATTTTCTGGCCCATCGTAAGATTCTTGGTTGGTTCTTTCCCTGACTGGTGGTGTCATGATGATTTTTCTATCCTGGATGGTAAATTTCCGATAGTGTGATGGTACATTCATGTTTCCCTTCTCTGACTCCCCTTTACCATCACTATCCTCTTCAGTAGTCCATATCTCACGTAAAGACCGTTTCAGTTCTTGGTATTTCTGTTTATGCTTCAGTTTTGTCCACTCTTGGTCTTTTTTTTTGTTTCTTTGTTTGATTTTTTAGATTTTTGTGATTTTGTTTTTGTTTTAGCTTTTCGTACCTATTTTATTTCCTCTCGCATTCTTTCTCTTCTATCTTTTGAGAATCTTCATGATATTTGATCTTTTACACAATCCTCTGCTTTTACAAGCATCAAATAGTGAGTTTTACCTTTTATCCTGGGCATAAGGTTCTCTCTTGCTTTGTTTCCTGCTCGTTTCCTCCTATAGCGTTCCTATCGTCTAGGGTGTTGATTAGCAAAATCATAAAACTTGATATTCTTGGTTTCCCTTCCATGCTCACTTGAGGCGTCTGAACACTCATTATCTGCATCATCATTTACTTCCAGATATTCAGAGGAGTTATAAAACTCTTCTTGTTCTGGTGGTTCTATCGTCTCATCTTCTCCGGGTATAATGCTTACCATGTAGTAGGGTAGCACATCATAGCCATCCTTATTGCAAAATTTTGTTGCTGGACTATCTGTAAGGGTACAGCCATCCAATGTTGCTAGGATGTGTTCCCATTCTAGAGGTTCCAAGGCATCTTCAGGGAAAGGTTCCGGAATATACTCCTTGTCCTCTATCGCTCTTTCTAAGACACATTCCTCTCTTATTAGGATTCCACAATGTGAAGCTCTGCACATCTATAGCTCTTTTTGTTGCCCTAACCATGCTGGGAGTTCCGATCCTGCTATTGTAGCTGAATCAAACTCCTCCACAGGTGTTTGGTTCACATCTTTGTAACTATGGTCTTTTAGGTGTATTTTAGTTGTTGTCTCACCATGTCTGAGGTATATGTGGTCGTAACCCCAATCTTGGACCATCTTCAATTGTCGCATGAATGGTCTTCCCTAGATGATCTCATCATTGTTCTTTTTGTCGAAATCGATTATTGCAAATGTATGCTCATACTCGATTCCACACGAAGTGACAATCACTTTTTCTAAGAGTCCTAGAGGCTTCTCCATGAACCCATTTGCTAATTGCAATTTCATTCTGGTAGCTCTTAAAGTTGGTTTTTCCCATTTTTTCCAGATTTCCTTGGTGGCGATAGCAACTCCTGCTCCACTGTCAAGAATAGCTTTGGAAACTACTCCTTGGAATTCTATTGGTAGCGTGGTGTTTCCATCTTCTCCCTCGCAATACTCTCCAACCTTGTTTAATGGTACTGGCCTAGTGTTTAGTTGAGGTCTGTCCAACTCTCTGATCCCTTCCTGTAGCCTTAGGGAGGGGTCTTTCACTCCAAATTTTTCTAGGCATTTACGTACTGTGGTCCACATATTTGGTTGTAACCTTAGGAGTTCTGCTAATGTGATTGTGCATGCCACCGGGGTGGACAAGAAGTCAATCAACCCTTGTGAATCCATTACTTTGTTAGAAGAAAGTCTTTGAGATGGGATTGCTCTCACTTCAGACTTGACTTCATACTCTCCTAGGTAAGAGGGTAAAGTTCTCAGCGAGTCTGGTTGGCTGTGCCCCGAACTAATTGATCCCTGGTCTCCCCCTTGTGAATGTATCTCAAAGTTCATTTGTGACCTTGCCTCAAATTCTTCAATAGGAGGTAAGGTTACATTGTTTTCTTTTCTCGTGCTATTCATGTGGTTAGTCATCCTATTAGCCTTGTTGGCCTCATGGATTTGCTTCCACAGATCGTCTAGACCATTACAGTCCTTACCCATTTCTGTCAATGTTTTAGGCTGGAACCTGTCACTTGCCTCCTCTGTTGTATTTGACACTATGATAGGCTCTCCTCTGGACTCATAGGCATTAGTGAGTCTTTCCTTTGTTTCTACTTGTTCCTCTAAAGTTGGTTGGATAGGGGTTGGAGCCGGTGCCTCATGCCAATTTGCAGGTTTACCCAACGGGTCTTCCATCAATGATTGAGCTGTTTCAATCATCTTTTTACACATTTCCAACCTCTGTTTTTCTATTTCCGCATATGGATAGGTCATCCACCTTTTCTCCTGGGTTTGGTTCTTTTTGAGTCTGGCTTCATAAGCCTTTAGAAGCGCATCCAAGTGCTCATTTACCTTGTTTGCCAGTACAGATCCTCCTGATCCTGCACTTTTGGGCTCTGCTATTTCCTTGGGTGCTATGGTTGCCGTGGTGTGTGAGCATAAGCTAGGTAGATCCTCTACCCGCTTTAATCTATCCTTTGTATGTTTCAACTCCTCGGATAGAGCTGTTTGCTCTCGTTCTTTCCTGGCTTTCATACGCGCTTTTCTAGCCTTCCAAGTGCTTCTCCGATTTTTCGTTTCTGAACTTTGGGCATCGGTTTTTGGATCCTTAACTATGGGTTCGTTCGTCATTCTTTGAGCTTGGGCTCGTGTTACCGCCTGAATAGGTATGATTGTTTCATTTTGTGAACCTCCACTAGAAGGTACTGTTTCTAGCATGTTCAAGGTGGTTTTTACTCCTTTGCTCGGGTTTTTAGGGCAATCGGGAATCAAATGAGTAACTCCACACTCGGTGCAATATGCGTTGAATCTAATGATTTCATCATGAGGACAGTCTCTTAGCCAATGGTCTCCACCACACTTGTAGCAGGGTCCCTTGGGTTGTTGAGGTGCTCCTTGAGCTCCCCTTTGTGGGTATGCATGTCTCTGTCCACCCATGCCTCCGTTCGCTATGAACAACAATGTTCGTTCATCTAAGCTATATCTTCCTTCTCCTGCTGCCTGTGTAGTTGTTGGTGGTCCTGTACTTCCTATCATGCTCCATGGTTCTGGTGTCGAGGGTTCTTCCGGTGGATAATAGATAGGGTTTTCCACATATCCATTGGGATCTTCATAATATGCATGCATAGGCACCAAAGCCTTATCCTCTGATTTGGTTACAGTTGGTGTATATCTTATACCAACTGGTTGTAATCCTGGTAGGGATGGTTGTTGCCCCAACACTGGTTGTGGTCTTTCTACACCTACAGGTCCTGGTAGGTTGCCTGCTTGATACCTAGGCATCGGTGGAGCTTGAGGAGAAGCTACTGGAGCTTGGGGAGCGTAAGGTCTCTCTCTCACATATCCCTTGTTATAATAACATTCCTCTGTCCCATAGTTTGTCCATTTTTGTTCAATAGCACACCACTTGGGCTGCTTAGCCTGGGGTTTGACGTACAAGTTAATCTTTTTTAGCACTTCATCTACAAGCTGCTCTTGGTTTATAGCTACTTCTCCCTTCCGGGCTGTCTTAGAAGACTTGCTTCCACCAGTTCTCGCCAGAGATGGTTCATCTCTTCGAACTCGTTCTAAGGGTGGCCCTCCAGGCTCTGTTGACCCTTGAGTCTTTGGCTTACTCTCTCCTTGATACCTTGAATAGAGTGGTGGTTCTTGCAAATCCCTTAGCCCTCGTGCGGCTTGATAACCATCTTTGTTTCGGTCTTGTTCCAATGTTGCACTCTATCGAAGCCATGCCTGCAATGATGGCTGGTTTGCTGGTTGGTTTTGGTTGTTGAATGCCTGCGGTCGGGTGGAATGTGAGGTAGCGTCATAATCTTCTGAAAAAGGATTTGTCGACTTGCTTGGGGTGTAGGTGGCCCTTGGCACTTCCTCAGGGGCATATGCTGATGCTCCTGGACCTGTTGCCTTTTCCACCTCCTCTGGGAGAAATAGTTGGTATTCTCGCCCGTATCTATCAACAAAAACTATACCCTTCCCCATGGCAGTTTCATAAGAGAATAAGTAAAGAACCTTGTCTTTGCTCAATTTGTTTGAGTATGGTTCTTTGCTGCGAAAGTAAGCGACTATACCCTTACTCTCATGCTTGTAGATTCCCACATTCTTATTATAAGTTGGAACCCTGGTTGTTTTCTTATCATTCATAAAAATAGCTCTGGGCCAATCAATGTTTGGTGGCGATTCTTGAGCTTTTGAAACCATTTTCCCTTTCGCCACGTTATCTCCATATCTGTTGTAATCTTCAGGGTTATTGACTATCAGATAGTGGTTCCCCTTTTCGTCTCAGAATCTATCTCCATCATCATAGACTCGAATTATCTCCAATCTCTGTGCTGGCCTCTCTTCGATACAAATGCACTTGCGTCCTCGATAGTCAGAATAGACTAGGGCTGCCCTCGAGTTTGTTCCCTCTAAGAAGATCACAATGAGCTTGGAATCATTCAAAGGATTTAGGGAGGTGCTTCCTCCTGGCATTGGTCCGTCATAGGTGAAACCTCCTGGCTCTTGACTACCCATCATGAAGAAAGATTTGTCTGACAAAGTGTCAGTATCACTACCTTCCTCAATAATCGGTGCTAGCGGATCTAGCCTTGCCTGAGTTACACTCTCCTCGGTGGACACTAAGCTACCTTGGTCACCTGCCACCTTCTGGTCTCTAACAATGTATCTTCCTGATCTTAAAATCATCAAACTTATCAATGCAATTTATCACAAATCCAACCACTCACCTGGCATCGGTCTCCGCACAACTTCTTGCTTTGTTGCTGAATATACCTGTACACAAGCGTTTAATTTCGGCAATCGAATCAAATCATTTATCTGCTAGAGGTTATCTTAGTAATGATTGGTATAACTGGAGAGTTAATCTCAACCATTGCTGATGATGTTCTGGATTAGGTCTGTCAATCTGGAACTGTACTTTCCTCGGATATTGGTCAATTTACGCGAAAAAGTCTGAATTCAGTCTTTGCTCCGTCAAATGAACAAACAAGGTCCAAATTCACTTCTGAAAGAAGTTCTGGAACCCTTAAGCCAAATGGAATCTCATTGTCTAAGCCCAATCAATTTTTCTCTTCAGTAGGCCCCAATAGACATCCTTCGCGTAGAATGTCTCCTGCTTTGTTTTGCCTGGATTTTTGCACTATGGATTCCCCTTGATGTGCAGAGTCTACAACTGTTTTTACTTTTTGATTTGGACACCTATAAGCTGGTCAATGGGTTAGAAATCTGTTTCGACAGCCTGTTGCTGATCTTGATCAGTCTAACCAACTCCAATTTGGACCAAAATTGACCTGGAGGCTTGCCTTAGGCTATACAACACCTTGCTATGCTCACAGTCAGTATTTGGCTTCAATTTCTTGCTAAAGACATCCTACGCGTAGGATGTCTTTTTCATCAAAATGGCTTCAAATTCAAAACACAGGCTCTTCTTGAGTTGCTGATCACTTTGGTATGCTCAAAAGTTGGTTTGGAGTGCAAAATCACACAAAAGACATCCTACGCGTAGGATGTCTTTTTGGCATGTTTGACCCTAGACTTGACCCACAGCTTCCCCTTGATGTCAGCAACCCAGTGGTATACTTAGATTTTGGTTTGGATTTCAAAAGTCCCCAATTTTAGCTGTTCTTGCCTTTTTCAGTCAAAAGTGCTAAAGTCCGCTTTGAACCCAATTTTCTCACCCAAATGAGATGAAACCCCTCTCAGTCACTCAATATATCCTGCAAGACATGCTCATGCAGCCATCTTATGGTTTTGGTCTCAAAATAATGCTTTGGCACAATTTGGGTAGGATGTATGGCAATTTCAGTTTATCTGGCCTTATCCTGTCAAGATATGGTCAAATTTCCACTTTCCAGTTGAAATTAGGGTAAACCCCACCTTCTGAACACACTGGTCAACTCAAAATCCCAAAATTCCTTCCAGATTAGCCTGTAGACATCCTACGCGTAGGATGTCTCCTGGCTTGAAATTAAATTTTTTCCTGACAGAAATGCTCCCGATGCTCTGCAGCTCTATCAGAAACACTCACAATAACTTTTTGGACTTCACTTAGGCTTTCAAACACACTTTTGCGTCTTTTACAAACTTGTGATGAATTTACCAAGCAAGTATACATGCATGAAGTGCTCTAGATCCTAAATCATGATGTCCTACTTACTCTACTCCTACTTATCATGTGAAATGGTGATAATGGTGTTTTGGTTGCTTTTTGACCTCTCTGGACTCTCAAGCTCTCCTCTCACCGCTTCTACCACTCCAATTCCTACTCAAGAACTCGACTACTACCTAAAACTATTTTAGTATTCCTAATTCTACCTAAGTCGAAGGATCTAGGCCAGACACACGCTCCCTAGACTCCCTCTAAGACCTAGAGAGTCCTCCACCCTCTGATCCTATCTAAATGTAAAACGAGACTCTTGGCAAGTCAAAAATCCCTATCCTTAAGGATTAGTCTCGGTCACCTACCTAAGGTTTTCGTCCTCGGCAGAAGCGGCACCCAATGTTGGATGGATACGCCGCGACGGACGTCAGCACAACGAGAACTCACCTGATATATAATGTCAGCTAAGGACGAAGCTCGACCCGTAGGCGTGTGGAAGCAAGCATAAGGTGTCAACCTACACTCGATCGACTCCTAACTAATTCCTACAGAGGTCTCTACCAATTGTCTAAGTCACAGCCTTCAAGAGTGCATAAGAGGAAACTTCCTACAACGCTTTCTAGAGCCGAACACCCATCAAACAATCTCAAAACACCATAGAACTTGAAGGAGACCCTACTAATACCAATAGGTCGCTCTCCCTAAGATCTAAGAACCAAAACCCCAACCCAAAACACTCGATGCAAAATCACGTAGGATGTCTGGCCGAAATTTGCAGGTCTTCGTTTTCAAAATCTAATGTACCTAATGTGTAGTTCTACTCAATGTGAATGTGTGGATATGCTGCAATGCAAAATCTGACAACGTATGCTCACCAAATCACCAGATGAAGCTCGTAGAAGGAGCTCACAAAACCGGACCGTACGCGCGCAATGTAGGTATCGGCGCGTAGCTCTCGTCGGGGGCAACACGCTGCACTTCTCCACACTCGATTCCAACCACCGGTGCACACGTAGTGTCAAGATGAATCTCACACTCTCTCTCGTACACAGTACTCTCACTCACAGACTTCAAAAAACTTGTTTTTTTAAAATGAAAAAAGGTTCTTTCATTAAGGTCAAAAAGTGGTATATATACCTTACAATTCTCAAACCCTAAAGTTGCAAATCAACCATCTACTCCATCTAACTATCAAAACTGGGATACAATCTGGAAACTTCTGTAAGTCCCAATATTTACAAGGTGAAAAATCGGGTTTCCTCAATAAATGAATAATTACAAAAAATGATAATCTTCCGAGTAGTTAGTTTCTGTGGGGTGTGTCCAGCTTCTAACAAAGAATTCCACGTAGGCTACCCAAGAATTTGGCTACCAGTCAACCTGTAACTACTATAGATGAGTTGCATGAAGATCTTAAGAGCCCAACAAGACCTTGAGCTAGACAAAGAAGCTACAAGGTAATGGAAGGATTTGGATTCTTCCAATGCTCCTAGCCAGTCAAATTTCGACGGTCAACAAAGGCCTACAACAACATCAAAGAATCCTTGCAACATGCCTAACTGGAGAATCAAACAGACAATGGAATCTTCTCAGTCAAAGAAGGACAACCCAACCAACAAAGCTGCATATTCAAAGATGATAAAATAGGTATGGGAAACTCTGTGCTAAGAGCCGTAGTTATTATGCTTACGCTCAAGCTGGAAGAGTTGAGAATATCTAAGTTGTGTCGCTCATGTTGGATGAGATGAGCATAAGAGTTAAAGTCTATTAACTTAATCATGTGGAGTAATGTAGGGTCCAAAGCTTACACACAATGCACAATATGATGAGAGCACCTATCCTTGACAATGAAAACCCTTCTTAAAGGGGTGCTAGCTTGTAAAGCCATGCCATCTGCTTTATAGCTACACCTTCTTTGTGAATAACCCCTCAGAATTTTTTCTTGCGCAACATATTGTTTTCAATGCATTATTTTGTATGCATATAGGATATCCCATCATTGTACATATGTATTAGACACTCTTTTTTGCTTCCATCTATGCACCTTGAGTGAACTATAAAAGGCAACCCAACTTCCATCTATGCACCTTGAGTGGAGTATAACGGGCAACCCAACTCTCTTATTTCCATATCCATCAACAAATAATTCCTTCAGTACTTAAGTAATATTTCCCATGCTAAGTACGTGGTTTTGAGATGTTGTTTGCCCAAGGGAAACATGTGAGTTGTGCTTTGGACTTCTTTGCAAGCATTCTGAGATGCTACTGAGGTAGCATTTCAGACCGTGCTTGAAGACTTGAGGGATAGCAATTGCATTTTGAGATGCACCTTGCGAAGGTCCTCTAGCGATTGGGGAAGATTCCAATATTGTTTTCAAATGCTAAGCTCAAAGGGAGCTCCAGCAATGCAATAGTGGCACATCTCTTTGTTTGCCGGGCAGCATTTTGAAACATTGCCTAGGCTATATAGGAGATTTTAGCTAGTGCCTTGAGATGCTGCCCCTTGGCCTTGTTTTCAACAGCGCATTGACACTAGTTTTTGTTAACATCCTAAAATGCCTTCCATTTGGTGCTTTGATAAGAATTGGCCTTGGGCATCCTTAGACAAGCCAAGTCTTGGACTATTCTAAAGTAATCCTGCGACTTCAGTGCGTGAAAATGCATTGTTTTCAACAACGCATTCACACTAGTTTTTGTCAGCATCCTGAAATGCCTTCCATTTGGTGTTTTGATAAGCATTGGCCTTGGGCCTCCTTAGAAAAGCCAAGTTTTGGACTATTTTGAAGTAATTTTGCGACTTCAGTGCGTGAAAATACCACCTTACTTTAAATCCTATGACTTGTTGATTATCAAAAGAAAATAACCTACTGACAGTTGGCAACGATATTTTTGAGACAGAGTATCCTGTATCATCGCGGAAGCATAAAATGGAATTGAGTCCATCATATTGGTATGAATTGTATGTAACTCATTAAAATAAATTGATAAGACCTTGGATACAAGAATAGAAATTTGGCCAATATCCTTACGTACCTTGCACTATCTAGAACTTGCTTTATGTCCTTTCAATTTGATTGACTGGTACTTCGTCATCCTTAATTTTAGATAGGTTGACTATCATTGCATTTGACTCTCTTTTCCTTCATTTTCTAATGAAATTGGTAGCTCCAGGTAATGCCCTTTTGATATAATCGGGTTTAATAGTTAGCTTCTTGATTCTCTCATATACTTTGCCATATATCTAGCCTTTGAATGGTTTTGGCATTTGAGCATTCTTGCCTTATTGAATTTCTTCTCTCCACATTCACTACAACATAACCCAAAGTTATCGACACCCTATATATCGACGCCTGTACCTTTCCACGTTCATATCGACGTTCTTACACTCCATCGATATGCGTGTCGATAACTGCATCGATATGGACGTGGAAATACACGTAAAAAGGTAAAATTTTTCATGTGCTTATCGATGCGCATATCGACGGACATATCGACACTAAAAATTTGGGGAAAAAAAAGGCGAACCCGCGCGCAGGGGCCATTTTCGCCCTCAACGCGCGCGTTCTCAGATCTTGGCTGAAACTTGTGCAGCAGGTATTATGGCACTCCCCCCCCCAACCCCTCTCTCTCTCTCTTTGTCTCTCTCTCCACATCGTGTGTGTGTGTGTGTAGGAAAAAGATAGATAGAGAGAGAGAGAGAGAGAGAGAGAGAGAGAGAGAGAGAGAGAGAGAGTGGTGTGTGTGTGTGTGTGTGTATATGTAGGAAAGAGAGAGAGAGAGAGCGATGTGTGTGTGTGTGTGTTTGTGTAGGAGAGAGAGAGAGAGAGAGAGAGAGAGAGAGAGAGGTGTGTGCGTGTAGGAAATTAAAGAGAGACATAGAGAGAGAAAAATGTGCGTAGGAAATTAAAACTAGAGAGAGAGAGAGAGAGAGAGAGAGAGAGAGAGAGAGAGAGAGAGAGAGAGAGAATTATGGTTTGCGTAAAAAATTAAAATTAAAGAAAGAAATGAAATGAAATGTTATATTAACTCTTCAAAAGGCCAAAGTGACCTATGAGACCAGAAAGTTACAATGTGGTAGGTCTAATACAAAGTCAGAATAACAAGATGACAAAATAAAATATTATGGAATCCTAAACTGTTGGGTGTGGACTAAGCAGCTAAAATAGCTAGCTGGGATAGGTAGATCATAGGAGATCCAGCATCTGTCGCGCTGGCGGACCTCATCAATCTCCTCCATGGTCAGTAGTTTGACCGGGCGTTGTGCATGTCGAGCCAAAGTGACCTGGATCGTCTGATGTAGCCTCTATCGATGTTGTGTAGTTTGGCCTCTGCAGTCGTGGGCGTCTGGATCTCCCTAGCTCAGACGCTCGTTCGATCAGTACGTAGAGAGATAGGGAAGTAGAGAGAGAGAGAGAGAGAGAGAGAGAGAGAGAGAGAGAGAGAGAGAGAGAGAGAGAGAGAGAGAAAGAGAGTGATATATATATATATATATATATATAGAGAGAGAGAGAGAGAGAGAGAGAGAGAGAGGGAAGTGGAGAGCGAGACAGAGAGAGTGATAGGGAAATAAGGAGAGAGAAAAAGATAGGGAAGAGAGAGAGAGAGAGAGAGAGAGAGAGAGAGAAAGAGAGTGATATATATCACTCTCTTTCTCTCTCTCTCTCTATTCCCTATCTCTCTCTATATATATATCACTCTCTTTCTCTCTCTCTCTCTATTCCCTATCTCTCTCTCTCTCTATATATATATATAATTCCCTATCTCTCTCTCTCTCTATATATCTCTCTCTATTCCCTATCTCTCTCTCTATTCCCTCTCTCTCTCTCTCTCTCTCTCTCTCTATATATATATATAATTCCCTATCTCTCTCTCTCTATATATATATCACTCTCTTTCTCTCTCTCTCTCTCTCTCTCTCTCTCTCTATTCCCTATCTCTCTCTCTCTATCTCTATAGAGAGAGAGAGAGAGATAGGGAATAGAGAGAGAGAGAGAGAAAGAGAGATAGAGAGTCTATAGAGAGAGAGAGAGAGAGAGAGAGAGATAGGGAATAGAGAGAGAGAGAGAAAGAGAGTGATATATATATATATATAGAGAGAGAGATAGGGAATAGAGAGAGAGAGAGAAAGAGAGTGATATATATATATATATATATATATAGAGAGAGAGAGAGAGAGAGAGAGAGAAGTGGAGAGCGAGACAGAGAGAGATAGGGAAATAGGAAAATAGAGAGAGAAAGAGAGATAGCGAGAGCGAGATCGGGAGAGAGAGAAAGGGAGATAGCGAGAGCGAGATCGAGAGAGCAAGAATGAGAGATAGGGTACGTAGACAGAGAGAGAGAGAGAGAAATAAAGAGATAGAGAGTGATATATATATATATATATATATATATATATATATATATATATATATATATATATATAGAGAGAGAGAGAGAGAGAGAGAGAGAGAGAGAGAGAGAGAGAATTAACTAGAGATAGCTACAAAGATAGAGAGAGATAGATAGATAGTAGATAGAGAAAGAGTTAGGTTGGCTGACCAATTGCATGTGTGAAAAGGACAGAAACTCTCTCTCTATCTCTCTCTCTCTCTCTCTCTCCCTCTAGAAGAAACTATGGAACTAAAAGAGGCAAAGGGGTTTTGCCCGCTACATGCATTGCCATGTACACCTGGGAGTGCACGTATGTGTCTACCCATATAGGATTTGACCAACTAAGACGATATTTTGACCCGGTGGTCCTGATCTTCGTACACCTCTCGACTGAGGTGTACGGAGATTGGGCAAGACTAGAGAATGCGAGGTAGTTTACATTGTGAGGAGTATATATATTAAAACAACATTCATAATCATTGTAGATGGCAACGTCATCAACTAACATGGAGGAAAAGATTGCATGCTCGTGCACGCTCTGCAAGTATCAAATCCTACGCAAGCGTAGAATATGTAATGAGCATGTGCACAAGTACGGAGAGTTTGCTAAAGAAACCGTACAGAATCTACGATACAACTCGTACGGAACGGGCATTGATTTTCGTGACATAGCACCTACATCTCAGAGAGAGAGAAAAAGGATTATGCGTGAAGGTCCGACCAATATAGAGCCAAGGATGGAAGCAGAAAAGGACTTACAGATAGAAGACGACGGCATGGAGGAGATGCTGGATGCCTTCTTCCAGACAAGCGAGGAGAACGCTAACGAAGCAACACCAGAAGCCGTGCGCCTATCTCTTGAAGACATGTTGAGGAAGTTGGCACGTCAACAAATTTATGAAGGCGCCAAAATATCGACGCTTCGTACTTGTCTGGCATTTTTGAATCTTCAGTCAGTGTACGGGTGGTCAGATGCAAGCGTCACTGCTTTGTTTAGGTACGTAATTTACAAAAGAGATTTTCCAATTGCAACGGTGACGTGCTTGGAGAGATTTTTAATTTAATGTGGCTTAAACAGGTTGTTGCGGGAGCAACTTCTCCCGGCTGGCAATGAAATGCCCCCCTCCAGGCCAGACGCAAAGCAACTATTGACCTCAGTTGGCTTGGACTACAACAAGATTCATGCATGTCCAAATGATTGCATTCTTTTTCACAATGAATTCGTAGATTGTCTGTCGTGTCCTAAGTGTGGAGCAATGCGCTACAAACAAGATGCAGTTGGCGAGACAGTGCCAGCTAAAGTGTTGCGGAATTTCCCTATTATTCCTAGGATAAAAAGCATGTTTCGTTGTGGTTCCATTGCAAAGTTGATGCTGTGGCATTCTACGAATAGATCCACTGACGCAAAATTTAGGGTGCCCGCTGATTCAAAGGCCTGGAGGCACATTGAAGATACCTGGCCACATTTTAAGAGTGAACCACACAATTTGCGTTTGGGCATGGCAATGGATGGAGTCAATCCATTTGGCTTGAGAAGCTCGTCATGGAGCACTTGGCTTGTGTGCCTTATCAATTACAACCTCCCGCCGTGGCTTGCCATCAAGAAGGGTCATTTGATATTAAGCTTGATTGTACCTGGTAAGTTCAAGGCAAAAAACATGGATGTTTATCTAGCTCCACTAGTTGACGAGCTCCAGGAGTTATGGCATGGGATCAACATAGCAGATGCAATTGAACCAGTAGGACAACAGTATGCAAGGATCCATGGACTTCTTATGTGGACTATGCATGATTGGCCAGGATACGGAGAAGCTTCTGGTAATGGTTCTTGATTTACAAAATTCTCGCTATTCGCAAGCACTTTGCCTTGGCCTGATTCATGCTTTAATATATGCAGGGCTAACAACTTCGGGATACAATGCATGTCCAATTTGCGGGCAGTCTTTGGATGTGCGCTATTCTGTCTCTCTTCAAAAGACAATTTATCAAGGCCACCACCGTTATCTTCCAGATGGCCATCACTTGCACGAAGGTCAGCTTGGTCACGTCGAATGTCGTCCTATGCATGTACAAGAGTGGCGTCGCCGATGGGAGCAACATGAGGGGCAACCTGTTCCAGAAATGAAACGTTTGTCCATTCTCCATACGTTGCCGTACTGGGGTGATCTACTAATTAACCATTTGCTGGATCCAATGCATATATTCAAGAATGTGGGAGAGCTCCTCTGGAAGACACTCATGGGAATGAAAGAGAATCGAGCTTCACGAGATGATTTGCAGTCAATTGGAAAGATGCCAGAGCTGTGGCCTTTCCCAATGCATCTCGCCAAACAAACTTCCAAGAGCGCCATGGGTATTGCTAAAAAACGAAGAGAGACAAGTTAAAAGGGTGATTTCAGAGTTCAGGATGCCAACAGGATATATGCGATGTCTCAAGACAACATTCACCCGTGACGATCAACTGTCAGAATTGAAATCGCACGACTGGCATAAGTTCTTGCAATTCATTCTTCCAATTGCGATCAAGGGGTGTTTAACGGAGGAAGTGTGGACCTGCATATACAAGATTTCAGAGCTAGTGCGGTGGATCTCTTCCAAGGAGATACGGGAGGAATCTATTGCAGTCGCAAGGGCTAACTCCATTGAGGCAGTTTGCATGATTGAGAAGTATCTACCCACGAGTTGCCTAACTATCCAAATGCACTTGCTCGTCCATGTAGTAGATGAGGTTGCAGTGGTAGGTACAGTCCACAGCCGTTGGATGTTCTTTCTAGAGCGGTTCATGAAAACACTTAAGGGTTTTGTTCACCAAAAAGTGCGTCCAGAGGGGAGCATGGCAGAAGGATGGATGGTGCAAGAGTCTCTTGTATTGACGACCGAATTTCTATCCGTTTCTAACCCAAAAATGCCTTGACTGTGGAGCGATGAGGAGGATGCAAGACTGGTGGGAGAGGAGCCGCAAGGGCAAGGGATGCCAAAGAAAATGAACGATGCCATGCGAGAAAAGATCATGAAGTTTTGTATACTAAATTCAGCGTCGATGCAAAAATGGCTTGAAAGGTACGAAGAAGAGAAAGAGAGACGCAATAGGGAGCGACAGGATTTCAGGCAAAGCCAAATGACTAGAGGCTTACCCTTGCCAGACTATCTCACTCCTCAACCTGAATTCCCTACAATGGCATGGTTGGACAAGACAATGAGAGCAGTTCGACAGATCGGAGAACCCATATCTCTAGAAGAGGAGGAGATGGCTATTGGATGTGACTGGAAGTATCATACATACATGGCACTGTGGTCGCATGGAAAACATTTCAGAACACAACAAATTGACACGAGAAGAAACACGTTTGACAGTGGGGTAATGGTTAGTTTCATGCAAAAGAGCAGGGCCAGTGCTAGAGACACGAATGAGAGCACTAGCAACCTGGATTACTGTGGTCTGGAGTCAGATATCCTGAAAGTAAGCTTCAGGCGGTTTGAGATGTTTTTGTTGGATGTGAAGTGGTTCAAGGTGATTACTTCTGGTCGCAGTGCAACGGTACGCAGAGATGGAAACAAACTTGTGCAAATAGATTCTACAAAGGTTTGGACAGATGCGAGCGACACATTTGCTCTCCGCGAACATTGCGAGCAAGTGGTCTTTGTACCGGACCCTCGAGAGCGACAATGGTGGTTTGTGGTTCAGGTTGCTCCAAGAAATAAACAAGTATTTGAAGGGCAAGACCTCCTGGAGGAAAGTCAGTCAGACGACGTCCATACTACTGTGACATTAGATGAGATGGACGAAGGTATATTGATAGAGGAAGCTAACAGATATACGAGGGATGACGTAGACGAGGCAGAATTGACACTTGTAGATGAAGATGCAATGGATGAAGACAATCTGCTAGAACGAGTTGAGGCAGAGTTATGTTTGCAATTAGAGATATACGATGATACGGTGCAAGATCTTATCGATGATGCCTCACTCGTCGAGGCCTAGGCCTGTAAGTGTTTGTGTGAAGACGTTGACTTAAAATTAATCTTAAAGTTAATTTAAACAACTATGTTCTGATGCTTTATTTTACTTTCTTTGTGCAGGACTTTAGTATGGCAGACCAGTTTCCAGATCCCACTTCGATGAGTGCAGATGCATTCATGGGCTTCGTCACAGGGATGACGCCTACTCAGATGGCATAGGCTTCTCAGTATTGGGTAGCCAGAGGCATGGGTACTACGCCTCTGGGCTTCACACCCGAGGGTTCGACGCCTAGGGGGGGACACCTAGGGGGGGGGATGCCTATGGGGGGGAGGAGGCCTACGGGTACGATGCCTGCTTCTCCCATCACGACCACTTCGACACCTAGGGGTGGGACAGAGGCGGGTACGTCCTCATCTTCGTAGCACAGGCGCACTCGCCGATCTCAGCGATCGTCAGGTGGAGGTGGTGGTTGCTATGGAGGAGGGTCCACAGATGCTTCAACCCCTCCTCGATCACGACCCCCGTCCTACCCAGGCACACCTCTCGACACACCTCTTGGCACACCTCGGACACCTTGGGGGGCACACGATCCTAGTGCCTCCAAGCTCTATACTGTGGCTCGCCAAAGCCTTCGGGCATACCACACGAGACGTGGCTACAGATCAGGGAGGATGAGCGGACAGCGGACACGCGGTTCAGACAGCAACGTGAGGCCGCGCAGATACGACACATGACCAGGGGGACATCTCATCTTCGCAACGGAGGCTTCAACACGTTTGGCTATGAGTTTGCGAGTTTCTAATCCAATCTTAACTATGGCGTTTTTAAAACGCGACGAATCATGTATTCTTATTACTTTGATTTTTGTATAAACGCAGAATCTTGCGATGCATCGAGCCTCGACACGCGAGGAGGAGTCAGATGGATATCGCAGAGGTATCTATGAAGTATTGAATGATCTTGATGCTTCAGGAGAGCCTGTAGACTGGGAGGCCTTACAATCTCGCCAATCTCTTGAGGTAAGACGTTAATATGTGTGAGTTGATTTAATTAAGTAAGTATATGTTAAGTAATATCAATACTAATTTTGTGGGTTGTCCTATGTGCAGGTTGTGACGCCTCGTCATCAGTGGACCGGATTTCATATATATGCTTTGTGAGACACAGACACGCTTCTGTGTCTCTTTTTTGTATAGACATATATGGTTATGGTTTATGTTCAGACAGTTATTGTTTTCCTTATGGTTATGGTTATTGTCATTGTCATTGTATAGACATGGTTATTTCTCCTATTCTTGTATAGACATAGTTATGGTTCAGGTTTTGTTTATGGTTATGTGTAACTTTCTGGATATGCTTATGGTTATTGTTAATTCTGTTTATGGTTATGGTTATCTGCATTATGGTTTTGATCAAAGTGGTTATGGCCGGTTATGGTTTTAAGTTATGGTTATGGTTCGTTATGGTTATGCTTTTAAGTTGGTATGGTTATGGTTTTGCACAAAGTTCATTTCATTTCTTTCATTGGCCTTAAATCTCATGTGAGATCCTAATTGGATAGCATGTAGGAGGCGTATACATGATATGGTTTTTTTTGAAAAGTTTATGTAAAAACGAAGGGAACTCTGTCGAAATTTCTGCGGAACGTTGATTTTGGTGCTGCTCGCTTTCTTGGGCAGAGGGCAAGAAGTTTGGCTATGGTGGCTGTGTCCATCTTTTCACTGGGCACAGGCCAGGCTACCTGTCCTCTGTCCAAGATTTTTTTTTATGTTATGGTTGTCGATATATGCGTCTATATCAGCGTCTATATTTCCGTCGGAATCTGCGTCGCTATCTGTGTCTATAACTGCGTCGCTATTTGCATTGCAAATAAAGCCTTTCCACACGTATATCAACACAAATTCTGACAGTTTCACAGTGACGCAGATAGCGACGTTAAGCGTCGCTATATACGTCGATGACACCTTTTTTTTGTTGTAGTGATTATGAGTGGTTTGAACTATCAGTACTTCAGAAGAGCCAGGTGGCTAAGCTATGTAAAAATCCAAGAAGGCCAGATGTAGCAATCTGCACCATAAACGTCCTTCAAAACAAGGAAAGCAAGACTAAGAAGTCTGCACTGCAGAAGCTACCATAATCTGCAGCAGCCACCGAGAGACCATACGGACCACCATCGGATGGAGTCCGGTCAGTAGGTAGGGTAATCCAAGATGAGGGGAAAGCTAGACTCAACATTCTGTGCTATGAAGGGCCTCTGAGAAGAGGTGTGTCCGAGCAAGCTATCTGCATCGTGATCATCCTACATGAAGAAGGAAAGCCAGACTCAACAGTCTGCACTGTGAATAATCTCTTGAGAAGAGGAAAGACTAGACCAATATATCTGCACCGTTTTGCCTGTATCTCTTGCCTCCAAGCCTCCGTGTCAACCAAAATAGAATCCATGCCAACAATGTCACCAAACCGCATCTCGGTGTGGCTCTCAATGTGAATGAGTTGGGAGTGGCCTACTGCCCAAGTCATGGGATAAGTCTGCTGTAAGGTTACCGAGGGTGATTGTAAGAAAATTTGGAGGAAGCAATCCAAATGATTAGGAGTGTAGAAGAGAAATTGCACTACCATCCAAACCAAGCTCCGGGTGACTCCAAATGTAGTCGGGTAATGATGCATAATCTCCCGCATCTTGCAGGTAAACTCTCCAAGAGAGTCCAAAGAACTGAAGTCCACTCTAGTCTGTAGATCCAAGCAATGAATCTGTCCAAGAAGAGATCCAAGATCCTCTCCCTAAGTCCGTGTAGATGCTCCTAAGTAAGCAAGTGATTTGACGTGTTGAGGTCAAGTGGTAAGTGTTTGTCCACCCAAAATCACGGTGTCTTCTTCGGTATCCCATATGCCATGACGATGGCCATATCTCGTGTGAACTCCTCTGATGAGTGAATATGTGTGTCCATAGCAAACCACAAGTCACCACCCCCTCTGGAGTGTGCAACCACTGAATGATGGCTGGAACGAATGGATCTCCCAAGGATCGTACGCCCATTGGTGATCAAGCCGATGTAAAAGGTATGTTACTCCAAATCTGTAGCAGTCCAAATAACCACTCAGACAACCATTGTATGGTGTCTCGGCAAGCAATGGGTATCAACCACGCAAAATGATGAAACTCCAACAAGCCATCCACCCAAAAATCAACTGCTAAGAGGATGACTATGATGCTATACAACAAAAAACAACAAGCTTGTATGCCACCAAACGAGACGAGAGAGTTGCAGAAGAAGGCAATAAGTATTCCCTGTGTACTTAGCCATCTAGGGACTAAAATGAGAGAAAAATAGAAAATAACAAATGTCTAGAAATGCGTCGGATGAGGAGGGAAACCACCTGTGAAAGGCAAGATCAAGATCCTCACCTCGTGTGTTGTAGGAAAACGCAGCAGACTTGATAACGCAACAAACAAAACTTTTGGTCCAGAAGAGGTAAATGCCTAGCGGATGTCAAGGCAATGTGGGTAGAGGAGGTAGAGAGGGATCCTTGCTAGGAGCAAGAGATGAGTCTTCCTAACTACAAAAAACATGCAAGCACCTAAAAGCGCTGAGCAGAAGGAAAAAAAGCTAGAGTTTCTACTGAAAAATGTGAGTGGGCATTTGCGTGGATGCGTGCGTGCAGGGAAGAAGGAAGAGCATGAGACTGATGTGGGTGGAGCAACCTCTAGAAGTAGATAGTGGGGAGCTCCTTATTCTCATATGTAATGAAGAATAAGGGTATGTACACACGTGGACGGGCCATCGGGACACCAGACATCCGGGTGGGCAAAAGGTGGAGCACCTTTATTCCATCAATCTCCCACTTAAAGGTGATGCACCAATAAGTGAGACCTACTAGCTAAACTACTATTATGTACAAGAAAACAGGTGAGAGACTCTCACAACCTATGCCCACTGGCTCACTCTGTCGATCTACACGCTGTTGTATCGGCTCTGGTGGTAAGCGAGTGTGCGTACCCATGCTAGAGCCTGCATGTAAATCCCGTAGACTACTCTATATGGTATGCAAAGCTCCAGAAGAATCACGCTAGTGTCACTCAACGTACGACTAACTATCCCTGCTACAAATGCTCCCATTGTAGCTGCTAGATCGGGCCTCGACACCAAAAAGTCGAACATGAGACGCTCGAATGTTGACAAAATCTGCACAAACCTGGCTGTACTCACCTCCCCTCCGCTATTTGCAATCACTACATCATCATGACTACCAATCACGTATGGATGTGTCAACACTGACACTGGGGAAGCTACGCCCCTCTCACCCATAGGAAAAATTGTGCATCCTAGTACCAACTCATGAGTCTCTAACATGAGCATATCAAAGAACTCCATATCTGTCAGCTCTGTTGTGTCTCTAGGGAGCAGACCTGCTCTACCTCTTCTTACAGAACGTCTGGAAACACTTGTTGTGTCTCACTAGAGTAGTGCCGCTCTATCTCTATCTCTACAGAGTCCACGTGCACGTCCTGCACAGTTAAATGCTTTGTCTCATGAGCATGGTGGAGCTCACCTGTGTAAGAGTCACGTCTTGTTTCTTGCTCAAAGCATGCCAGCATCGAGACTACACTGTCTTGAACCTCAGACACATGCATATGATATACTAGGCCGCTGCGAGCTCCTCTGGCAATCACTAGTGAACCGCAATGCATCTGGAAAGACTACTCTCTAAGCAGTACCTGGCAACCAAAAGCTGCCAAATGTCTCAGTGAGATCAAGCTCTATCTCAGCTGAGGAACATAGAACGCATGCCGTAGCGTGTATGATGCACCAGTGGGCAAAGACAAACAAACATCTCCTGCACTATCTAAATGGCCCAAGTCCAAGTCCAATTTTTTGTTGTGTAGTCTGTAAAACCCACTGTCATCTGGATGGTCTTGACCAAGGTACGTCATCCACCACCACAATGATGGTCATGGGCATATAAATATGATCGTAATAAGAACAATAAAATTTAAAATATAGAAGATGCCGCCATGTTTGATTTTTTCTCTCATTTTATGATAGATTGTATGTAATGTTTGCTTTAACTAACATTTGTTTTTTGCTCGTAGATATGCTACAAAGAATATTAGAGACAAAGATATTTTTTGAAATCAAGCAACATCAGAATGGTGTTGGACTCAACTGATATTTCAAAAAAGCCAGGTGGCTAAGATTTCTGTGTAAAACTCCAGGAGGGCCAGACGTAGCAATCTGCACCGTAAACGTCCTTCAAAACAAGGAATGAAAAACTAAGCAGTCTGCACTGTAGAAGCTACCATAAGCTATAGCAGTCATCACTGAGAGACCACACTGACCACCATCATATGGTGTCCTGTTAGTAGGTAGGGTAATCCAAGATGAGGGGCAAGCCAGACTCAACATTCTGTGCTGTGAAGGGGCCTCTGAGAAGAGGTGTGGTCAGACCAAGCCGTCTGCATCGTAATCATCCTATATGAAGAAGGGAAGCCAGACTCAATAGTCTACGCTGTGAATAATCTCTTGAGAAGAGGAAAGGCTAGACTATTATCTGCGCCGTCTTGCCTATATCTCTTGCGTCCAATCCTCTATGTCAACCAAAACAGAATCCACACCAACAACGCCACCAAACCACATCTCGGTGTGGCTCTCAATGTGAATGAGTTGGGAGTGGCCTACTGCTGCCGAAGTCACATGATAAGTCTACTGCAAGGTTACCAAGGGTGACTGTAAGCAACTTTGGAGGTAGCAATCCAAATGATTAAGAGTGTAGAAGAGAAATTGCACTACCATCCAAGCCAAGCCCGAGTGACTCCAGATGTAGTCGCGTAATGATGCCTGATCTCCCGCATCTTGCTGGTAAACTCTCCAAGATAGTCTAAAGAACTGAAGTCCCACTCCAGTCTGTAGACCCAAGCAATGAATCTGTCCAAGAAGAGATCCAAGATCCTCTCCCTAAGTCCATGTAGATGCTCCTGTGTAAGCAAGTGATTTGAAGTGTCAAGGTCAAGTGATAAGTGTTTGTCCACCCAAAATGGTGGTGTCTTCTTTGGAAATGTCAAAATCCCATATGCCATGATGATGGCCATATCTCGTGTGAACCCCTCTGATGAGGGCATATGTGTGTCCTTAGCAAACCACAAGTCACCACCCCCTCTGGAGTGTGCAACCGCCGAATGATGGTTGGAATGAATAAATCTCCCAAGGATTGTACACCCGTTAGTGATCAAGCCGATGTAAAACGTACGTTACTCCAAAGATGTAGCAGTCCAAATAACCACTTAGACAACCAATGGATGGTGTCTTGACAAGCAATGGGTATCAACCGCGCAAAATGATGAAAGTTCGACAAGCCGTCCACCCAAAAAGCGACTGCTAAGAGGATGAATATACTGCTGTACAACAAAAAATAACAAGTTTGTATGCCACCAAACAGGACGGGAGCCTTACAGAAGAAGGAAATGGGTATTCCCTGTGTATCTTAGCCATGTAGGGGATGAAATGAGAGAAAAACATCAAGTAACAAATTTCTAGAAATGCACCGGATGAGGAGGGAAACCACCTGTGAAAGGCAAGATCAAGATCCTCACCTCGTATGCTATAGAAAAATGCAACAAACTTGAAAATGCAGCATACAAAACTTCGGCTCCGAGAAGAGGTAAATGCCTAGCCGATGTCAAGGCAATGAGGGTAGAGGAGGTAGAGAGGATCCTAGGAGCAAGCGATGAGTCCTCCTGGCTGCAAAAAAAAAAGCAAGAACCTGAAAGCACTGGGTACGAGAAAAAAAATCTAGAGTTTTTGTTGTTGAAGAATGTGAGTGCGCATATGCATGAATGCGTGCGTGTGGAAAAGGAGGAAGAGCATGAGATTGATGTGGGTGGAGCAACCTCTAACAATACATAGTGAGGAGTTTCTTACTCTCACATGTAATGAAGAATAAGGGTATATACACACGTGGGCGGGTGGTCGAACTTCAGACGTTGAACTTCGGACGTCTGAGCGGGCAAAAGGCAAAGCGCCTTTACCCCATCAATCTCCCATTTAAGGCAATGCACCGATAAGTGAGACCTACTAGCTAAACTACTAGTATGTACAAGAAAACAGGTAAGAGACTCTCTCAACCTATGCCCACTGGCTCACTCTGTCAATCTACATGCTATCGTATCGGCTTTGGTGGTAAGAGAGTGTGCGTACCCATGCTAGAGCTTGCATGTAAATCCCATAGACTACTCTGTATGGTTTGCAAAGCTCCACAAAGCATCACGCTAGTGTCAGTCATTGTATGACTGACTATGCCCGCTGCAAATGCTCCCACTGTAGCTGCTAGATTGGCCTCGATACCAACAAGTCGAACATGAGACGCGTGAACGCTGAAAAAATTTGCACAAATCTGGCTATACTCGCCTCCCTTGCGCTATCTGCAATCACTACATCATCAAGACTACCCATCGCGTATGGATGTGTCAATGCCAACAATGGGGAGCTACGTCCCTCTCACCCATAGGCAAAACTGTGTGTCGTGGTACCAACTCATGAGCCTCTAACATGATCATATTAAAGAAATCCATATCTGTCAGCTCTGTTTGTGTTGCTAGGGAGCATACCTGCTCTACCTCTGCTTGCACAAAGTTTGGCAACACCTGATGTGTCTCACTAGAGAAGTGCCGCTCTATCTTTGTCTCTACAGAGTCCACTGGCACGTCTTGCACAACTAAATGCTCTCTGTGGTGAGCATGGGGGAGCTCATCTCTGCGAAAGAGACAGGTCTTGTTTCTTGCTCAAAGCATGCCAGCATCGAGACTACGCCATCTCGAGCCTCAGACACATGAATAGGATATACCAGACCGCTGCGGGCTCCTTTGGCAATCACTATTAATCCGCAATGCATCTAGAAAGACTACTCTTTAAGCACTACCTGACAACCAAAAGCTGCCAACTCTCTCATTGAGATCAAGCTCTATATCAGCGGAGGAACATAGCACACATGCTGTAGCGTGTATGATGTACCACTGGGCAAAGACAAACAAACGTCTCCTGTACCCCCTATGTCAAACGCCAAACCATCGGCCAAGTGCACACAGCTAAGTCTCCCACTAGAAAATATGCTAAACCACTCACAACATGGTGTGACATGGAAAGCAACATCGCTATCTAGTAACCATTATGGAGAAAGTGTGCTATCCATAAATGAATCTGTAAGAGTTACACTTGAGGCAAGCGTGACATCATCATCACTAGCATATATTGCCACCGGAACTGCCTCTCTAACATGTGTGAAAGCCGTATTTTCAATACGCATACATCTCCGTTGTTGCCTCATACGTCTGAAACAATGGTGTTTAATGTGCCTTGTGTGATCATAATGCCAACAATGCAAGTATCGGCAAGAACGAGAGCTTCGTCTCGCAAAAGTCACCATAGTGGACTCTACACTGTCACACATATCTGCAACCATAAGTGAATGGATAAGAAACCAAAGTATGGTGATAAATTTAAGAGAAATCTGGCAAAGTTTCCCCTATAAACTGAGCAAAACCTCAAGTACAATCTCAACCATATACCATGCCAAACTGGCAACAAAGTGGGAGGTAACTCAACCAGTACACAATGCTCAAAAGCATCAAAACTGGCGCTCACATATGTTTAAAATCAACTCCACAATTTGCAAACTCTTCAAGCATAACAACCTGGGACAAACTGCTCAACCGAGCGCAAAGCGCATAACCATATATGCAAGTAGAGAGCAAACTAGCTCAAAACGCACCCCATAAAAGAAACTTCCTGCAAAAATTTGAGAAAACCTGTAAAACCTGTGATTGCTTGACTAAAGCCACACAAGCATACACAATCCTCACTCTTGCGAAGGTGGGTACAAGAACACCAAATTGTGTCCAAACTGAAAAAACCTGTCAAAATCTGTCAAAATCTATCAAAGTGAGAGTAAACACTCGATCACTGTCAAAGTGGAGTTTATCTCGACCACTAAACCATCAGAGAGAAAAACTATGGATATGCATAAACCATGGCAAGAAATCCTGAGAAAAATCTGGCAAAGTTTCCCCTGGAAATTGAGCAAAAACTCAAAAAAAAGTCTCACCAAATTGCATCAAGAACAAAAACCCAGTGTCTCAAAAAACAGATCCACAAATGGTCTACATGCAATGCCAAAAGTCTGACAAATCAGTGGACACCTAACCAAGTGGCTCTATGGATGTGTACTTGTCCAAAAACCGCTGCAAACTGGTAAATCTACTACCTGCAAGCTACACCTAGCTCAAGACGTATCCACATAAGCATGCATAGCCTGAAACTCCACCAAACTTTGCAAAAACCGCACTGTAGTGCTACACACAAGCTGCACTGCAACCTGTGAGCAAAACCACTGAAGAACTGGCAACTACTACCTCATCAGTCGGATAAACACTTCGACCAAAAAACCTATCAAGAGCTGTGTCCACTCAAGGAAAAAATTGATCCGAAATGGGGGGCCGTCGGAGAATTAGACTAGAGTACATTTAGTTTAATTCATTTTAAAACACTTGATTAAAGAACCAATAGAAATTAAGCTCTCTAGAAGACTATTGGTGGATAGTCTCCCAAGGGGTCACCTAGGAAAGATTGGATGCTTGTGGGAAGAATCAAAAGTTTTCCCACATCCCTATCTTGGAGGGGGGCTCTCACCATCTTCGAAGGTGTGTGAGGTCTTGGGTCTCAGACCGTTTGAATGATGTTGTGTTGTATAAGTGTGTGCATGGTGCTTGACGCTTCCATCTTCATTGCACCAACAAGTTATTGAAGGAACACAAAGTATTGTATTGTAAAATGTCTCCCTTGATGGGGGAAACCTATAATACAAAGCCTTTTGGAGGGGGGGCATGGTGGGTATGTGCCATCGAAGTCGAGAAAATGCTCGATGCCGACTTCTGCCACCGAGCGGTAGCGCGCTAGTCAAATAGCGGCCTGATTGATGTCAAAATCAATGTGCTAAGCCGTAAACGTGAAACCATAGAATCACCAAAAAGGGCTGACGAAGTCGGGCCGATGCCGGGTGATGGCCGGGCTTACTCGCCGGTACCTGCACACGTCTGCCTATGTGTGTGAGTGCACGCCAAAAGAGGTGGGATCTATCTCTACACCTCACTCGCTCGCTCGCTATCTCTCTCTCACACTCGCTATCTTTCTGGCACTCACTCTCAATCTCTTTCAAGATCTCTCTCTCACTTGCTCGCTCTCACTCTCTCTCAAGCTGCTCTCAAGCCGTAGTGGAGAGTCGGTGTGTGAGAGCGGGGTGGGGAGTCAAGGTCGATAGTCGAGGCTGTCGGGGGCCGTTGGCGGGATCAAGCCCTAGAATGCAAATCAATTGTTTCTACCACTTGGTTCCGACCTACCTAGCTCACAATGCTCTTGTGAAATGATTGACTTGCTCGAATCATAGGCCCTCAATACGCCTTTCCTCGCTTGCTCCCGTTGCATGCCTGCAGAGAGAGAGAGTGTGTGTGTGTGTAACACACGGGCTCAAAAGCACTTCTGTTGCTCGTAGCCATGAGTCTTGCTCCAAGCCTTTGCACACTAGCTCTCTGTTATGCAGAGCTTCAAGCTCTACCTGTACATCCACAGTTTCTTTCAAAGATTCCACCTCCGCCTTGGAGTGGCTGCACGGGTCAAGAAGCCGGGAAACCGTCCGATCTCCTCCGAGTGGTCCTATCTGTGTCGGATTTTCTACCACTGCCAAGCTCAAGCATGAGCTCCAAGCTCCACCATAGCTAGCAACCTCTGTCGCTTTTGAGTTGGTCATCCGAGAACGATCACACGTGCAATTTTCTGAGCTCTGATACCACTCGTCAGTGCGTGGATGCGTGCACGGTGCGGTGCGTGCGAGAAAGGAGGAAGAGCACGAGACCGATGTGGGTGGAGCTGGAAGTAGATAGTGCGGAGCTCCTTATTCTCAAATGTAATGAAGAATAAGGGTATGTACACACGTGGGCGGGGGGCCGACGGACACTGGACGTCTGCACGGGCAAACGGCGGAGTGCCTTTACCCCAACAAAAAACACTGGACTTTACCATAATAAAATTGTAGGAGCATTAAATACCAGCATTTGGGCTAGGAAGAGGGGAAGGGGAAGAGGGGGCGATCAACCCCTCTGACTACCAGAGCATGAAAGACCAGTACAATGTCAATTTGTATGTGTGATGTGTATCTATGTTGAGAAGTAGGTACCCCCCTTGACCCCGTATATAGGTGTTCAAGGGGGAGGTCGAGCAGTGCATGAGATGACCCCACGACCCACCATGGAAAATAAAGTAGGGCGCCCATACAAAGTGGGTGGCCGGCCCAGAAGTGGGCGACCGGACAATGCAGTCAATGGCCAGCCCAAAGACATACTAGCATTACAATTATGCCGTAGACCTATGTGAAGTAGCAGAGTGGCGTAGATCTAACAGTTTTTCTACCTGCTTCATCTTTTAAAAAGATCAATATTAAGCAGCAAATCGAGCGATTTTGTTGTGGACTTCCCAAAGAGATTTGAGACTATTGCTTATTACAAAAATCTGAGTCCATACACAACTGATGGGGCATGGTAAGCAAGGGTCTTCTATGCATTCATGTAACTTGACTTATCCAATAGAACAACTTTTGACGAATGATGACAGAAGAAGAGGAAAGAAAGATGCACGTCCCCGATTGACAGAGGAACAGAAAGATGAATACCTCAAAACGGGGAAGTGTTTTGAATGTGGGGAACAAAAACATATATTTGTGCAGTGCCCCCAAAAGGCACAAGAATGAGAATGACCAATAGATTGAAGTAGAACTAGGTGAGGAGATACTCGATCCAGAACAGATATTGGATAGAAAATTGAAAAAGATAGTGATGTGCTCACATTATTTTTTCTTTATGACTTTATCAATGAATAATATTGAGATAGGTATTCCCAAAAATGAATCTAAATTGATGTGAAATTAATTTGTTTTGGAAGATCCTACTATTTGTGAACCAATAATAGGTGAAATCAATAATGAGATCATGATGAATTTGCATATGAATGCAATTAGGAGTGATGACAGCTCCAGAATGAACACGATCACAATTCGAGATAAGAATCATGAATTATGAATGATAATGAATGATATGACTGGATACTATGGTGAGCACATCCAGAATTCCCAAGATGTGAGATAGCTACACAATGATAAGATGACTAGACTAAATGATTGAAACACTCTGTTCAATATGAACTCAGTGTGTGATTCATGAACTGGAATTCCCAGAAATGAATCTGACTTTTAGTACTCACTCACGTGATTGTGTTTGAGTGCAAGATTGAAAGACAAAATGATTGAAAGATGCAATGACTACAACATTTTGATCTTGAGAAATCTACGGAGATGATCACAATAAGAATTGATTAATTTGACATCAGTGAGGTCAGGTGTGGATCTAGATACGATTATGTTACCAAGAATCATGGTCCTAGATTTGAATGATTTTATGTGATATGACTTCAATGTAATGTGATGTGACTGTCGTCTTTGTACAAGTGCTGGACTTGTGTCGTCTAGTGCATTGATACTTAGAGTCAGTGTCTACTGAACTGGTTTATGGCTTATGTCTGATTTTGCAGGTGTAATCAAGGGTGATTACAATTCTTTCAAGATGGGGGTATGTCACAAAATGATGGCGTGGAATTGTTGATTGATGATGTGGAACTGCTGACGTAGACAACAATATGGATTTTTGTAGATTGCACTGACATGCTAACGTGGTAGCAGTACAGATCTCCGCGCTTTGTGCTGGCAGTGCCATGTGGTAGGCTATACAGATTTTTGCGATTTTTGTTGTTGGCTATTTTTTGGGCGAGTGCTTTTGAGTTTTGAAGCTTTTCATGTAGCTGCTTTTCAATGGCCAATGGCCTTTAAATTGAACCCAAGGCCAAGGGCATTGAAATTGAACCCAAGTTCACTCCTCCCCTCAGTTAGTTGATGAGCTTTTGAGCAGAGAGGGCCTGCAGGAGTTGTAACTTTGCTCAAGCATTAATATAAAATAAATACCAAAAGGGGCACCAAATTTTGGGGCCAATATCTTTGGGCACAAAACTATGCCAACGCATGTCGACTCTATTTTAAAAGTGTGATAAAGTTGTGAAGTATTTTAAGTGATTCTCTCGTGTATCGTGCCAGATTTTTGACTTGGGGTACCCAAGTATGTAACACTCCTTTACAAGAGGCTTTCCCAAATGTTACCATATACATGTGGTAGTGATGTGTGTGAACACACTAGGACCGCTGGGGCATTTTTTCCCTCTTTAGGAGGTTTTTCCCCCCGTGCATTGTATATACGCCCATCACTCTAGGGCTATCTATCTTTCCATTGCACACTAAGTAACACACTCTCTATTGTGTGCCTTGATCTTCCTTCATCTTCTCCAAGGTGTGTGCATTTCTTTGCAAACCTAATTCCACGAATTGGTATCAAAGCAGGTTGAGTCCACCCGGGCTTAGTCGCTAGCAGCTCCAGTATACGCATGCTCACTTTCTCCGATTTCTGTGAGCTTTGGCGAGCATTCGCAGGTCGACAAAATATTTGGGTATGCTTGTAGAGTTCAATCTGCTCAGATTTCTAATTTGGGCTCATTTCAAACTCCGTTGCTACTATAGCCAAGTCTGTGCAAGTAATTTTGTCATTTTGTGGAAATTTTTTGTTAGCGCCAATTACTGCATAACAAGTCCCATATAATTTGCTCCAGGTTGTGCTATATAGACGTGCTGGTCTCACTCAATTTTTCCTCATTTTGGGCAGTTTTCACATCACGTGCATGCATTTTCCATGGCTGACAACAACACAGATGTGTTCAAGATATTTACTGCCGAGGACAGATTGGATGGGGACAATTACCCTATGTAAGCTTACATGATGCAACATGTTCTTGTGTCAAAGGGTGTTTAGAATATTGTGCAGGGCATTGATGTATGTCCTGGTTCTGAGGATGTAGACGATGTTGCAGGTCCTACTGCAAGGATTGCTCCTATTAGAGTTGTTTTGACTATGGCAGAACAAGCTCGTTGGGATGTAAAGGATGCTCTTCCAAATAATTAAATTGCACCATATCACCACCATTTTGAGTAGTTTTAAAGTAAACTTCCCTTGCTCAATAATGGGACTTCTCCATGACTCGAGTGCTAAAAATCTCAAGCAAACCATATTTGTGCATAGAAAATGCACCATGCGCAAACAAGATATGTTGTTCACATGAGAAAACAATGCACATTATTAAATGAAAACAATATCTTGTAATAAGTTCATTATGTGACATGGCTTACCATGTAATGAGTGATGTTATTTTCACCCCAAGAAAGGGTAAAGACCTTGGTGAAATCCACCAAGACTTCTTGAAATGATTGGCGTTGTTCTTTTGCTGTGCTGGTAAGACCCATAAGCTTGACCATTCTATCAAAAGTTTTGCAAACTTTCTTGTGCTTGTTTGCAAGCTTGCCATTCGAGTCATTGTCATTACTAGTTTTACATAATTCCTTCCACACTTCCCAAAGGTGACTTTTCATGCGTTTGGAGCGATTTTGAGCATCATATTGGTTGGGTTTCCTTGGGTTGGTTTCTTAAAAAAGTGTCTGCCTTTTTGTCCACTCATTGACAATTGTTGGAAAATTTCATGGGCCTCCCCTGTGTTCTTTGCAAACAACAATTGAAACATTTTCATCGTGATAGCCAATGGAATCCAGAAGTGCCTCCACCCTTTCGATCACTTCCTGGGACTTTTTGAATGGCTTCATTGTGAAAGCATAGTCAATGTGGAGATTCAATAGCCTATCAAAAATTCTCATTAATGTATGTAATGTACAAAAATGTACATTTGATAGAGGAAAGGGAAATATTCATTCCAAGCCTTGTCCTTTTGTGCATGATCTAGGGCACTGAGGATGGGACATCTCAAAATAGGCATTTCTCATTCTTTGCCTTCATCCCCGACATCAAGATTGTCCAATCCTTCATCTCCAACCTCTTGCCATGGAAGCATTGAACCACCCTTTGCAATGTTCTTGTGTGCTTTTTGTCTATTAAGTTTGTATCCCCGAGTGCAAAATGGATAAGGAAAGAGAGAAGAAGCCCCTTTTTTGTAGCCAAGCAAACACTTTATGGTCTTCAAGTCCCCACCTAGGTGCCACTCCACATCAAAGTTACCAAAACCATCAACCTCCAACTTCTCACCTACAAGTTGGGAGCGTATTACTTCTTTGATCCATGGAGTTCTCTCAAAAATCCATGAAAGTACTCCATTAGTCTCTTTGGGCACCTTTCTTTGATTGCACACTAAAAGATGGGGTGGGAGATGGCTTGACTGCATCCCTTTGCTTGGTTTGCAATAAGGTTTCATGAATTAGAGTGACACTAAGCCTCTCTAAACTTTGACCTTTCTCATCGAGTTTCAACACAAAAGCGACCTTTGTGCCAAGCACTACAAAATAAGTAGAGGCAAAACCTTAGACTTCAAAGTCTATGATAAGAAGAACACAACCAAAAGAAATAAGTATATTGTGTCCCTTTTTTAGGTAACTCGTGGAATCTAATCATCGCTTGTAGAAGCCTTCTAAGGTCCACAAAACATTGTTTCACATTGTGTAAGAGAATCCCTTCTTAGAAGGACTTATGGGATTTTTTTCTACCTTTTTCCCTTGCCTTTGGTGTATGTGAAGAATAAAGTGAAGCTGGTATTATGTCCTCAATGTGTAGGTATGCTCCAATGCGGGAGAATACATCTTTGTTTGTGGACTTCTTTGCAAGGTTGACCTTGTGTGGAATGAGAAATAGGTTCTTCACAATGCCATGCTCTTTGAAGGCATCCTTTAAGAGTTGAAAAGTAGACTTGTAGGCTTTGGTGCTGATCCTAGCCTCATTACAAGCTTGTTGCATAGCATCTTCTGTTGGAATTAGGGTTGCATAGAAACACACATAGCTTGGAGAAGACGAAGGAAGATCAAGGCACACAATAGAGAGTGTGTTACTTAGTGTGCAATGGAAAGATAGATAGCCCTAGAGTGATGGGCGTATATACAATGCACGGGGAAAAAAAACTCCTAAAGAGGGAAAAAATGCCCCGACGGTCCTAGTGTGTTCACACACATCACTACCACATGTATATGGTAACAAATCCCCCCTGGAGTCATGCGGTGAATGAGAGCTGGCACATGAGTAAAGGCAAGTGCCATGCCCTGAGGACATGATCAGTCCACAAAGCGGAGTAAGCCCAAAGATTTGCGGGAAGCTTCAAGCTTCTCACGAGACAATGCCTTTGTGAAAAGATTTGCAAGGTTGTCCTGTGTTGGCACATAAGCCAAGTTGATCTCTCCTGCTGAGAGCCTATCCTTGACATAGTGGTAATGTACCTCAATGTGCTTTGTGCGAGCATGAAAAACTGGGTTCCTCACAATTGCCAATGCGCTCTGACTGTCAGTGTAGATAGTGTTGGCAGTGTCTTGTCCAACACCCAAATCAACCATAAGGCGTCTGAGCCATACACACTCCACCGTACCTGTGAAGACTGCCCTGTACTCAGCCTCACAACTGGAAGTGGCCACAGTAGGTTGCTCCTTGCTCAACCATGATGTACATGAACTACCAAGCATGAAACAAAAACCACTTGTGGACACTCGCGTGTCAAAACAACCAGCCCAATCTGAGTCCGAAAAAGCATGTAAGTCTGGCGGAAATGAGCCCCCCTTGGGATAAAACAAGCCAAGGTGTAAAGTGCCACTAAGGTAGAGTGAAATCCTCTTGACAGCCTGCCAATGCTTAGACCGTGGGCTATGCACGAATCTATTGATCTGTGAGACTGCAAACTAAATATCTGGCCTTGTGTTGCATACATAAATGAGGCAGCCAATAGCAGTTTGGTAAAGAGTGACATCAGCAGGATTGCCATCATCATGTAGACTCAACTTCAAACCTGTTTCCATGGGAGTGGAAATAGGTTTGCAATCCTCAAGTCCAAATTTACATAGCAATGCCTCTATGTAAATTTTATGACACAAGGCAATACCACCATCACACTGCTTAAACTGTATACCCAAGTAATGATGCAACAACCCCAAATCTTTCATCTTGAAAGTAGCATTCAAATCAGCCTTAAATTCAGCAAGATGTCTCTCATTTGGTCCAGTGATCAGCAAATCATCAACATAAAGAACCACAATGATAAGTACATCACCCTCACGCTTTACATACAATGTGCTTTCTGTTGGACTATTACGAAGCCTTATTTAACCAAATGAGTGTCAGCTTTCTCATACCAAGCACGAGGAGATTGCTTCAATCCATACAAAGCCTTCTTACATCTGCACATTTTGTCCTCTTGTCCTTTTATGACAAAACCGCGAGGCTGCGTTACATAAACTTCCTCAAATATGTCACCATTCAAGAAAGCAGTAACAATGTCTGATTGATGTATATCCCAAACAAAATGAGCTGCCAATGCACATAGAAAATTCATAGTAGTCATACGACAAGTGGGAGCAAAATTTTCTTCATAATCTATGCCTTTTTGCTGTGCATAACCCTTTGCAACAAGTCGAGCCTTATGGAGATCGATCTCACCATCCGGCTTGCGTTTCAACTTGTAAACCCACTTCGTACCAATGACCTTTTTCCCAGGAGGCAAATCACATAAAGTCCATGTGTCATTTTCTATTAGTGCATCATATTCTGATTGCATGGCAGCCATCCAATTTTTTGAATTCTGTGCTTCATCAAAAGAAAAAGGCTCCTCAACATCATGTAAGCTAGACACAGCCAAAGCATAACAATCTGATGCATAAGATGCATGGCGAGAGTCTGAATGAGTACGACTAGACAAAGGTGCATCCAATTTATTGTCACGCAAAGTGTGCACCAGCCATTTTGGCATACCTCTAGCCTGCTCATTTTCAGCCCTTTCCTCATCAAGTACATCATGTACATCTGCATCAGTAGTAGGCTGATCTATAACATTTTCAGAAACCCCCATAGGCTATACATTTGCCTCATTGGAAATCACATTCATATTTCCACCACTGAAAAGAGGCAACAAAGTGTCATAAATGTCCTATGAGCTTACATTACTGTCTCTAGTACATGACAGAAAGGGCTGAATAGAATCTTCCACAAACACTACATCCCGTGAAACCAGAATACGTTTTGTTTGCGGATGATACAACCTGTAACCTTTGCTTTCAACACTATAACCAACAAAAATACATTTGACAGCCTTATCATCCAATTTTCTGCGTTGTGTTTGTGGCACCAAAGCATATGCCAAACAACCAAAAACACGCATGTGCTCAATAGAAGGCTTTCTATCATGCCATGCTTCATATGGAGTAATAGACTGCAAAGATTTTGTAGGACACTTGTTAAGTACATAAGTGGCACACCTGATGGCCTCAAGCCAAAAAGGATGCGGTAAACTTGACTTTTGACCATACATCGTTCCATTTCCATCAGTGACCTGTTTTTCATCTCAGCAACACCATTTTGCTAAGGTGTATAAGGCACTGTACATTGGTGTTTTATCCCACGACTAGCGAGAAATGCATTAAATTCATGAGACATATACTTCCCTCCTCGATCGGAACGGAGGGTACCCATAGTACATTTCGAGACATTTTCAACCATAGCCAGAAATTGTTTGAAGCACATAAAAACCTTGGACTTCGCTTTAAGCGGAAATATCCATGCATGCCTGGAGTAATCATCAATGAAAGTCACAAAGTACAGGTAATTGCCCAAGGAGGGAGTTTGCATGGGCCCATCACTATGCACAAGCTGCAACCTGCATGTGGCCCGAACTGACCCATCCTTTGGAAACTTAGAATGCTGCATCTTACCCAAAATACAGCCTTCACAAACATGTTTGACAGGTGCTTCAAGAGGCGGCAAAGAAGCAACCATATCAGATTTCTGCAAACGCAGTAAACTGGGAAAATTCAGATGACCAAAATGTGCATGCCAAAGTTTTTCATCTGAAATATCCCTTGAAACTGCAACAACATTTGCAAAATTTTGTCCACACTTGTCATACAAAGTGAGCTTATACAGCCCACGACACAAAAGGCCAGATGCAACAATTTCATCACCAAACTGAGATCATGAACTGTACATCTGTCATCCACAAATTTGACTACAAGTCCAAGTCTAGCAAGTGCGGATACAGACAAGAGATTCTTCTTGATCCTAGGTACATAAAGTGCATCAACAAGTGTAAAAGAGCTGTCATTAGCAGCAATAAGCCCAATCTTTCCAACTCCCTGAACTGGATAAGAGGCATTGTTGGCACAAGTGACTGAATTCCCATGAGGGACAGACTCGAGAGAGGTAAAAAATTCACGATGTGAGGTAATGTGCTTTGTGGCACCACTGTCGAAATACCACACATGTGAATCTGCAGCAACTGACAAGCATACATCATGGATAGCAGGATTGTGAGTGCACTCCGCGCTAAAATCCCATTCTGCATCAACATCAGCATGACAGTCTCCTTTCACAGAAGACTCAACAATGGCTGCATTTGTATTGGAACCACCCTCTTGGGCCAAGTTATGTTTAACATTGTAATTTAGGAGTTTGAGCCAGGAGTTTTCAGGTAAAGGATAGGCCACTACTAAGCTACAATATCCTACCTAAGGATTATGAGATCAGTAAGGTATAGTGCCAAAAGATATGTGTATATGTATACTCCAAACAATGTAACCATCAGCCCCCACCCAGTTATGCCAAGAGGTAAGACCCAAGGGAGGTAAACCAGTTTACTCATTAGCTTCATTATGCTTCAACCAAATTACTCCAAGATACAGGAATAAGGTAGTCCCCCATAAGACAAATAATCATTATCTATCTTAGTAGATCATGTGTAAGTGTGTGTAGCTAGGTGAAGAAATCATAGATAGATGAAGTGACCAAGTGTGTATGGTGTGTGTACATCATAGTGAGAGTGAGGTATCATTCTAGTGATTTGTACATACGATAGTTAAGTACAACTGATACTAAAGCGACCGAGGCCAAGTTTGATGGTGATGGACAACTCTCTCTCTCTCTCTCTCTCTCTCTCTCTCTCTCAAAAAAGAATGATGATTTGTGCTTAGTCCATAACCCAAAATACAATGTATAATAAATTTTGAAAGATTTCGGTTGTCTCACACCTACCCCATTCACTCAACAACCTTCATTCTTTCAATGTGTGACATCTGTTCTTTCATGGAAAGAGAGATAATGTAGCAAGTAAAATATATGTGTGCAAATGCTTATGAGTAGTGTGCACACACATATCTGATTGCACAAATGGAATATTGAGCAAACAAACATGCCAAAAGAGAAATAATACTGCCACTTTTGTGTACATTCAACACATGAACTTGAGAGAGAGAGAGAGAGAGAGAGAGAGAGAGAGAGAGAGAGAGAGAGAGAGAGAGAGAGAGAGAGAGATTTTATTATCATCCTTGGAGGTCAAATATGACCTATGGGGCCAAAGTTACAGGTGATGTAGTATGTGTATGGCTGATGAGTGAGTCTTGATGCTCCAAAATTGTGGTGATGAGAATCACAATGGAGAGCCCACACTATGGATGGGAGAGGAAGGTGTGTAGGTCTAAGTCATGGCTGAAAATGTGAGAGAAGCAAGTTTCGATGTGACCAAAAGCTGAGCACTCTAGTAGTGTGTGGTACTTAGACTCTCGAACTTGCAATGAGCATAATGTGCACAATCAATTTGACTCTTCTCCATTGCCCCAATGTCCTGTCTTACATCGAAGGGAATGGGAGCTAGGCCGAATGGTTGCGATAGTCCGTATCATCGACAAGGGGATAGGCTCAAGCATGTAAGTGTGAGTACGATTTCCTCTTTCAACAAAGAACATGGTTTTGTAGTTGGGGGCAATATGGGTGGTGTATTGTATGAAGTGTGACCCACTGGATTTCTCCCAAGCCGTAATACATTGACGTTGTAGAAAAGATTCATTCACTTGGGAGTCAGTTGAAGCATCATGTAGCAAGTGTAATGCATCCCATCTCCCAAATCACTTCTTTATTTCTTGCATCTATCCCGTGCTCAAGATCATACTTTTATGCCAAGGTCATGCTTTTATGCATGATCTTTTTAACTTAGGAAGTCGATGTGAGAGTTTTTGACGCATCTTTATCATGTACTCTACATCCCGTGCTCAAGATCATGCTTTTAGGATTTTATGCATCTTTTTAACCTTTTTTCTTGCTTCCCATGCAACTGTAGGAAATCGATGTGAGGGTTTTTGACTCATCTTTATCATGTACTCTACAACCCTTTCCATGTCCATAACCTCAATTGGAAGAGATCCCGACCCAAGAAGTAGGAGCATATATGGTGTTTGTGTATTAACTTGGAGAAAGCTTGTAAGAAACGCTTTTGGACATTCTCAAAATCTTTCCAAGTAGACTTTGTGAGAGAGAGAGAGAGAGAGAGAGAGAGAGAGAGAGAGAGAGAGAGAGAGAGAGAGAGAGAGGAATCTCTTAACAAGTCCCACTGTCAAAATTTCATACTGGTGATTTTTCTTGGATAGTGTCCTTGTGAATTTCCTTCTTTGTAGACACAGTGTCAACGAACCTCATCCTTCTCTAAGAAATTAAATATGTAATTCATTAGAGAAAATTTATATGTCTGTAGTACTAGGGTCCTAAATGAAATAAATCCCATGTGGAAGCCCAAGATGGGGGTGGAAAATTTGCTTTTAGAAAGTAATCTCTGTACAAAGGAGACTCTCGCAAAAGTTTTTAAAATCCGGGGGGTCCACCTTAAATATGTAAGTGTAGCACGTGAGCTCACCCGGAGGGTTTTTTTATATATTAAACAATTACAAAATTACATGTACAAGAGGGGTTTAAAAATGAAAAATTGAAAACAAGATACAGATCTATGAAGAAAGAGGGGTCCTTTAATTTGTGATGAAGTGTGTGTGTGTAGAGGGGTTTTAAAAATACATCTTAAATGCATGTGCTATAGGTATTTTTGAAAGGTGAAAACCCCGGGCATTTATTAATTGCTTGGGATTCTATTTAATTTTATCTACATGTGTTTATGAAAATTCAACAAAAGGGGGGTCATTGAAAACTTTTGCATGGAGAAAAAACAGGCGTTTTGGTGGGATTTTTGGAATCCACCTCCACTCGAAAATTGGAAATGTTACCAAACGACAAAATGTAGCTCACAAGCTAAATAATCACCTAAAAGTCTGCCCACTTTTTTTCACAAGTCACCTTAGTCTTCTCTCACCTCCATTCACTTCCACACACACACACACATACACTCATTTCTCCACATCCCTCAATCAAACCTGCAACTTCCATGGTTTCTTTCACCCTCTTTACCATTAACCTCCCCTCTCACTTTCATAGCTCTCATATGAACTCTACATGTATGTACACCATCTCTATGCCTCTCTCTATTACTTCCAAAGTACAATTTTATCTTACCCCTTCTCTATGTACATAAAATTAAGCATGTAAACCTTTCCCGAAAGAGAATGAATAAAAAAATGATTGTAATGGCCGGCCGAGTACACCAAGCCCAACCAAAGTGAAAGGGGGCCATAGCATAGACATATAGAACATTCCTACAAGCTAGATGGTGGTTTTGTAGGGGTCCACAAGGGTCTATAGATATTAAGTCCAAATTTGTCTTAGTGTCTGAATTGAGTTTTTGACTTCACAGAAGTCTTTCCCATAGGTTCCATAAGCAATGTACCTAAATGGGATGAAAAGAAAAAACCATTTGAGACCTATGGCATTAGAAAACATCCCGGAGGTGCGCAAGGCATCATTAGCCCAAATTCTTCAAGTTGCTTCAAGCCACAACTCTGATCATGACGAGATTTGGGGGCAATATCACAAATGTTGGGGAGAAAAGTGAAGATACAACTTTGGGAGAACCATTTCAAGCTCAAAATGGCTAGAATTTGTGTATTAGGCTTAGTTAGCATGTGTGTGACCAAATAATTTCACTTTGGATAAAATTTACAAGGGTCGATAATAATTGTAATTATCACCTTGTAGCCCAAAATGACCAGATTTAATCAAAGTTTCATTACACCTTGCTTCCACATGTCATAATGAGCCCACTCATGTCCAATAAAATAATAAATAACCATTTTTACCTTTATACTTGTTAAAAGAATGCACTAGAGTTTCTCATTTCCAAAATTGGGACCAAGGGACACTTGGAGAAACCAAAATTCACCAAAACCACATTCAAGGCTTCACCTCATGAAGGACAACTAGTGTGTATAGCAAAAATGTCAAAAGGTTATAAAATAGGGAGGGAGATAATAGTCCCAATTAATATCTACCTATCTCAAATCAGCTCAACACCACCCAACATTTTTGATACAACTCATTTCTCCATGTCATCACATGCACAAACACTAAGTTTGGGCACATTTGGACATCCAATGTATCCCTTCTTAGCCATTTTTTTTTTCTGAGAAAAAGATCCTTCTATTAGTTACTAAAACTGCCCATGGGGCTACAACCACCTCTGCTAGAGAGGACTACAAAATTCATAAGGGGGAGACTCTCCCAATGAAAAACAACATATGCATTGTGAGGCTAAGTCAAGAGATGGGAGGAGGAAAAAGCCACACAGGTGAGATGTGTGGCTTTCTCCATACTCTCGAAGGAAAAATTCCTCTAAGAGAATGGATCAGCTCTAGCCAAAGATCTCGAACAGTCTCTACTGGTGGTATAGGGAGAGCCTCAAAGATGTGGAAGCAGCGGACCTACTAAATGAACCAGAGTGTCACACCGCAGATGAGCTCTCAACACTACTCTCTCTCACTGCACCACTCCTACCAATGTAGTAGGCTAGAGTGTAGGTCGATATCCCTGCATCACTATCATCTTGCTGGTGGAGGACAACTCAAACTGAAGTGCCGGGCTTGTGAAAGTGGACCAAGCTGCCCCCCAAGTGTACTATCATGCGGTGGGAGCTGGCATCAAGCGAAGGACACAAAGTCAAACCTGCTGTGCTAAAGGAAAATCTCAAAGACAATGGCACTGACTCTCCACAGGATGGTCACAAGTTACACATGTTGCCGAGAGACCACTATGTACTAGCCAACTCCCAACTACTGTAGCTCGATGTGCAAACAGCCACTCGAACAAAGTGACTCACCACGGCTGTTTGGAGTCCCACAAACTCTCCTAAAAGGTTGACAAGAACGCAGCTGTGAGACCCTCCTCCTGCCACAATGAGGTGCTGTAGCAGGACAAGCCTCTCTCCGTGCTGCCAGTATGTGCGTCCCAGTTGAACAATGTACTAAAAGAAAGGGACACCTGGATGGTCAACTGAGGAGAAAGGGTCCCTCAAAAACTACTCTCTAGGATCCCACTACACTCGTGCCAGTTGACAACCCTCCCAAGTCCACAGCATCCAGTGGCCAGTCTCAGGAGCTTGCAAGGTCAGGATCTATGACACAAGTCCTCCCACAGATGCCCACAACTTAGATCTTTTGAAAACAACACTCTGCCACTTGTGGGGCCTCTACTGCAACTTGGTGTAAGCAATCCTCAACCTGTAGCTCAAAAAACAGGGAGGGTTAGTCTCTGAACAAGCCCGAACTGCAAAGAGAATCTCCAGTCACATGAAGGCCCCCATCCATTTGGATGTTGCTAACTCAAGAGGCGTGAGCCACTCAACTGATACTACCTCTATGATGTCTTGACACATGCTATGCACCCCTCTCATGCCATGTAGCTGAATTCTTTGAAGCTCCTTTGATAAGCCTGAAAAATATAGCCAATCTCCTAAAGTGCGTGTTGGACCCTCTTCCATGGGACCCCAAGAAACATGAAGCCTACTACCAACCAAGTGGCCTCTCTAAGTGCTAACCATGGGGTTCCAAACCATGGGTTGTCTCAGGCGCTCCTCCATGAAAGTAGGCTGATGCTGCTCCAGTCCTCTTCAAAGTTGCTCCTAGGAATGAAGCAGACTCATAGCAAAACGGTCCTCTAGTCTCTTACTCACTGCTCAAGCCAACTCTGCACATCTCTTTGAAAATCCATCTAGTCAAAGGTCGCCAAGGGCCTCCAGCCTGAGGTACTCTAGCAATAAGCCATCAAAGCAAAAACTCCTTCCAAGGCTCCTCCCCTGGAAGTAATCCTCTGACAACAAACTTCCCAAGAAGGTCTCTGCTCTGCTGTGCTGGGTCTATGATCCCCAACCCTCCCTGAGAACGAGTAAGAATGATGACACCAGAGAAATTTGTGTGGAACTCCAATGTAGCAGCTTCCTCTTGATGATGGACAGGAGGAGGGGAGCATTATGCTACTCAGGAGACAAGTCCAAGCCAATGTGACAACCCAAGTACCGAACTGCAGTACCTGGGGAAATCCATTTTAAACCCTCACCTGGCAACCAATTAGGTGTAGGAGCACTACCAACCAAGAAAAACACTTTCTCCAGTTGATCAGTGCACCTGATGCACAACAAAAGGTCTCAAGAGCCTGCTCACACCTGTGAAGGTTGGCCTCGTAGCCGTCCAAGTACAAGTCTGAGTCGTCTGCAAACTCAACATCCTGTAGCTCATCTCCCCAAATAGGGAGCACTAAGCCACGTAGACCAACGTCCTATGAAACCAAAAACCTGCTCATTACCTCAATATAGAGCAGAAAGAGGAAGGGGGCAAGAGGGAAGCCCTGTCTGACCAAACGTGTGAGCATGAAATGATCTCCTCTACCACCTAAAAAAAGTACCTAATTGTGTGCCCATCTATAGAGAGATGACACACCTTTGATCCATGCATCTGAGAAGCCCATCCTGGATAGAGTTCCCTCCAAAAAGTCCCAGTCAACTCTATCCTAGGCCTTCTCAAAATTGAGAAGAAGTACCACCAGATCCTCACCATCGAGGCGTGCAAGGACAGATGCCTCTCAAAAAGTAAAGATGTTGTCAAGGATACTATGCTCCTTAACAGAACCTGTCTATGTCTCATGTTATGCTCTCTAGAAGTGGCTAAATCCTCAAACTCAGAGCCTTGGCGAGAATTTTGTAGGCTCAGTTGAGGATGGTGATGGGCCGCCACTGTTGAATCTCATCTAAGGAGCCACCCTCCTTGGGGAATGATGTAAATTAAGCCCTCACTCATGCTGTCAGACATCTCTCCTGTGTGTCGGATGTACTGAAAACCGCTGCAAAGATATGAGCCAAGCAAGTCCCAACACTCTAAGAAAAAGCTGGGAGTCAAACCATCCTCACCTAGACAGCTACCACGGGGAAGTTCTCTGAAGGCTGCGTGGAGCTCCTCTAACTGAAGACGAAGCTTAAGCCTCTAGCGCATCTCCTCAATCACAAGATAAGGCATCTGTCCACAAACCTGCTCTTTGCATGCATCTTGACGCTCTAACTGAGGCTCTACTGTGACAGCAGGTCACGATTGTTGGGTTCAAGCCCTTTTTGATCAGCCATGGGAAAAGCCTCTTATAGGCATGCAGACTAGCTTCACTTAGAACTCAAGTTTTGCATGGTTTTCTTGGCTTTATATACTTTGTAAGGCTTATACACAAAGAATAATAACAATAGCAAAAGCGTGTTCTGTGTTTTTCAAGCAGTGTCGAGTCTCTTCTCTTCTCTCTCTCTCTCTCTCTCTCTCTCTCTCTCTCTCTCTCTCTCTCTCTCTCTCTCTCTCTCTCTCTCTCTCTCTCTCTCTCTCTCTCTCTCTCTCTCTCTCGTTCCTCTTTTGCCCGAGCCTCCAAGCCATGGCTCCTCGGTGGCATCCTCCCTAGCTCCAACCCCCAACAACTGGTATCAGAGCCCTACTGGGCCTCGACTCTCGACAAAACCCTCGCGGGTACAGCCGCTTACACAGAGAAAAAAGACACAGTTGACCTGCATGCTTTTGCCCATAATTGGTAGCAGTAGATTCGCCCTGGCTTGTTGGAGAGATCTCGATTCTTGAGTGCCTGCAAATTTGGCATATACAGTCTGCTGCGACCCCGATACCCTCCTTGCTGTCATCTTGCGCCATCTCTGCAGATCAGAGCTTGTTTTTCCCTTTGTGTTCACACTATTTAGAAATAGTGGCCAACTAAATTAACCTTCTAAGAAAGTGGACAGTCACACCATATTCACACTTTCGGTGCTCGATACCTGATTTGCAGGAAGTGCTGAATTGTCAAGGAGTGTTCGCAGCATATCAAAAGGCAGCATCTTAAAACGCAATCAATAGCTTGGTGGAAGTTCTGCCATATCATCTTGGGATGCTCAAAGGTCTTAGACTTGAAAAAGCATATCAAAATGGATGTAAGAACACACAAGAATTTCTTGGCTACATCAAGCATTTCAAAATACCATTGGCGGTATGTGCGACCTACCCAAGGACTTGTCAACATGTTTTCCGGCATGGACAAGATAATGCATGCACATCAAGCTCTATCACTAAGGTAACTTCCGACTCTTTCAAAGAAGATTTGCTTCAAAAACCAAGAGATACATCAACAGATGCTGAAGATCAAGACCTGCTTCGAGACTACAGTACAAGTTTTTTTTTTCATCAACTATTTTTGCCAGTTTAGTGTCATAGTTTTTGTCAGCTTTTGTCTATTGTCAAAACCATCATAAACTTTCAGTCAAAGCCTTTCTTTAGCCTATAAATTGTCAACTACTGTCATGCCATGATAACAAAACTTTGTACGGGTTATAGACACTGCCATCCATAAGGTAAGACCTCCCAATTTTTGTCAGTTCTCAGCCTATTTTTTTAACGCTTCTCATGAGGTTACTGGGTACACCTGAAACCCAAGGTTTGGCAGTGAACCAAAAACTCCAATCATTTTTGGTAGCTACATATTTGGCCTACACCCTATCTGTTCAAGGGGGGGTTACTGATCTAGCACCAGGTTATGGATAAACCAGAAATCCTTGGTTGTGAGAAAACCTAAAACTCACGGTTGACGAGTACACCAAAAACTCGAGGTATCATGAGAGGGTCTGTCCAGTTCGGGCTTGAGGGGGGGATTGTTGGGTTCAAGCCCTTTTCGGTCAGCCATGGGAAAAGCCTCTTATAGGCATGCAGGCTAGCTTCACTTAGAACTCAAGTTTTGCATGGTTTTCTTGGCTTTATATACTTTGTAAGGCTTATACACAAAGAATAATAACAATAGCAAAAGCGTGTTCTGTGTTTTTCAAGCAGTGTCGAGTCTCTTATCTTCTCTCTCTCTCTCTCTCTCTCTCTCTCTCTCTCTCTCTCTCTCTCTCTCTCTCTCTCTCTCTCGCTCTCTTGTTCCTCTTTTGCCCGAGCCTCCAAGCCATGGCTCCTCGGTGGCATCCTCCCTAGATCCAACCCCCAACAATGATAAAAGTCACTATAGCAACTGATCACATGTCCTATGACTCTGAAGTAGCTGACGTATCAGGACTCCTCAACTGACTGACCCTAGCATGTGCATGTCTGGGCCCCACTGTCTCAAAGAAACTCCGGTCACTTTGTCACGCACCTAGGTCCACTAAGATGCCTGTCGATGAAAAGAAAACTCTTGGTGCCTCTCCTTTGTGCTGGCAAGCTCCTGGAAAGCCTGCTGCAACTACTTATCCAACTAGGGACTGTCTAAAAGCTACTCCTGCATCCTGCTGACTAAGCTGAGCAAGTCAAGAGGCCATTCTGTCAGCAGGTGAGTCCTACAAGTCTAAGCCCTTCATCTGTCTATCTGTCACTGTGAGGATTACTGGTGCATGGTCCAAAAAAGAAGTCCCAACCAAAATGCAAACTGACCCACCCAAGTTACAGAAGTGGTCACTAGTATAGAAGTGATCTATCCAAGATAGATTCACTCCTCCCACTCTGCAGTCCGCCAAACAAGAGAAGGCCAAGCTAACTAGAGGCCTCACAAAGCTAGAGTGTTGCCACACATTACCTCTGCAAGAAGGCGGGCCTGGAGAAGATCTTGCACCTCTCCTTTGCTGTCTAGTCCTAAGAATCTTGCAGATGACAAAAGTGGTCTAAAGGCGTTCCACCTCTGTGGCTAGGCTTGTTGGCTCTGTTGGTGTGAGAGAAAGTCAAATGGTGGTCTCAATGGGGTCCGGTGAGGGTACTTCATTAGAGTCCCTCTGTGGTGGAGCTTGAGCCTCCATCTGTGTTTGTTGCTAACGTAAGAGCGATAGGGATGAGGGAAAGGCCCAACCTTGCTGAAGATAGCCCTTCAAACCATGAATGCACAGTAGGGAGAGTCCTTTGAGCAAAAACGAGGCGGGGGGGGAAGGGATCTCGACTAAGGGCTGTGAGGCAGGCAGCAGGGGGGGGGGGGGGATTGTGGGGGCGAATGGGGAGGAGGCAGCAATGGGCAAAAAAAGAGACAAGGGGGTAGTAGCTGAGTGAGCGTGCTGGTTGAAAACTGCAGCATGCAGCAAACTGTAGTGGCAGGTGGGGGTAGCGCAAAACAGTGACAATGCACAGCAGGGGAAGGGGCAACAGGTGCAGGCAAAGGGGGGGCATGTTAGCAGCAGTGAGCTGCAGTTTCCACCATGTCAATGTCTTGACCTGTAAATCGGCTGAGATCTCTACTTATAATCATGGATTCCTTAGATCTTCTTGTTTCATGTTTCTGGACGTGTATTTTTTAGCCAATTTTAGAGCCATCTTTCCCAAAAATCACTCCATCTCTCACTTCATGATCCAAATGCTTCCAAATCAATCAGTTCCTATTCATGATGCTCTTGACCTATGCATGAAGCAAAAATCCAAAACTCATGCACAAACCCATCCCTAGTTAATAAGCACAATTACTATCTATCTTGCAAACTTTTGTCCCAGGTTGGCATTTTTTGAGTTGCATCATGTTTCCTTAGCTTAAGAGACAAGCTTTAAGAAGGAAAACAGAGATTGAAAACTTCAAGCTTCACATGAGGAGTTGCACATATAATTTCACTCTAAAGTGTACCTAACAAACAAAAATTTACAAATTCAATGCATACATCACTAGGGCTAGCCAAAAATAAGAAAACTCCAAAGCAGAGACTCCAAGAGCTCTCAGTCTACCAATTGAAAGAAAGATCCATCAAGGTCGCAATGAAGGGGTACATTTCAGAGGCCAAGCTCAAAGGACACCATGTTTCCATTTTCTAAGGTACATTCAAGAATGCAAAAAATAAAGGTAGTGGAGCTCCAAAAATCTTGCCAAAGGAAGTATATGATGTGGCCAAGGATCCAGCCATACGTGAAACCAAATGGCGCGGCCACGATTGTTAGCATTTTACAAAATGGAGCCATGCATTGTCAATTTACAAAGATCTTATGAGCTCTTGAGCTCTATTCAAGAGGATGGGACTACTCACACCACATGGATTTTATATTTGCGAGCTTCCGTTTTTGAGCTTTTGCAATTGAAACTATATTTTTGAGTTTTTCAATGCTCGCATTACACTAGCGATATCTTAAAATATCATTGTGGCATGAAAAAGTCTATATTGAATTGTCAATTTCTTCAATTTCCAAACAATTAAATGTGACATGCATGCATGTCTACACTCGAGGAAATGTTAGCTTAAGCACTCTCTTATTAGACTATAATGTGGATTTTAAATAAGCACCATTTGTAATTAGTTTTGAGTGAATATTTGATTGTGAAGAATACCAAACAACACACATAGTGTCAAAGTAACCACTAAGTCAACTCAAGCAGACCCAAACCAAACCAGATTCCAAGTGGTAGTGTGACATGCATATCATACTACATAGTAAACCCCCAATCACATAATCTAGTCACACTATAATCTGATTCCATGTCCAAATCATGTCCCCACCATGTACACAAAACACACAAATCAGAACATAAAAATGAAATATATATAAAGAAATAACCTACTAGATCAACTCAAGGAGCCTCAAAACCAAATTACATTCCAAGTGCTAGTGTGACATGCATCTCATACTATCATAATAAACCTCTAATCACATTAGCTTATCACACAATAACCAAAATTCCATGTCCTAGACATATGGTCGCCATGAACTTATTGAAAGGTCACCTTGGGTGGTGGAACAATAGCATCCAAACCCCATACAAAAGTCACGAGTGCTGACGTGCTTACTCTCCTGTAACTTTATCTCTTGCTTTGGAATTATGCCCATTGGATAGTCCAACCACCAAGGGAAAACATTCATCGCCCAAGTTGTCATTTTTTGTCTCAAGAAAATATGGAGAGTATATCATATTCTCGTCATGGACATTAATCCACTCTCTAGTGAATATTGGGGTTGAAATTAATTGTTGCTCCTCTATGCATTGCACAGTCCATCTACACAAAGTTTTCAGCACCATCTACAAACCATCTAAAGGTATAGACGATGATCTACCAGATGCATATTTGTTCTCCGTGGAAATGATACCTCGATGGTCGGAAAATATGGTATCATTGATGACAATAGCTCAAGTGGATTTGCAAATACCACTTCCTATTACAATCGGATCAATTGAGCAATTGGCTATGTATCAATTACGACCTGGGAGACTATACAAAAGAAACCAAGATGGAATATTGCTCTTATGCATTAATCCTAAAGAGAAAACCCAATACCTAAGTCAAGCGCATATTACCATAGTAGGACTTCACTTTGCAGAAGGCCAAACTATGCGACAAATTTTGAGACTTAGAGTATTTTGGCCAACTATGAGTAGTGATGTTCGCTCTTTTGTAAAGAATTGTCCTCAATGTCAAAAGAAAACACCCATACCTCATGTAACATTTTTCCAAATGTCGCCTGTTCCTAAGTGGAGTAACTATCTACTTACTTACTTATCAAGTCAAACATTTCCTGAGGATATGAGTAAATGCTGTCAAAGAGCAATTCAAACTAAAGCAAGAGACTATGCTCTTATTGGAAACCAATTGCATTGGAGAGGTAAGGACCAACATCTGCATCTTTGTGCAAATGAAGACGAATATATTCCCATTATAGAACAAGCACATGCTGGATTAGCTGGAGGTCACTTTTCTAGTGAGACCACTGCAACAACAATCTCAATGGTAGGCATATGGTGGCCAACACTTTTTGCAGATGCCAAAGAGTATGTTCAAAGATGTGATGCTTGTCAATGAGAAAAAATGCCAACACGTGTAGATAGCATGCCCTTAATACCAATGATGGGGGCTAGAGCTTTCACAAAATGGGGTATAGATTTTGTTGGGCCAATACAACCACCTGCTTATAGAACCCAAGCTCAATATATCATTGTAGCTACGAATTATGTGACCAAGTGGGCTGTCACATTCTTAGATGAGTATGTGTTCACAAGATATGGACTGCCAATAGAAATAGTCAGTGATAGGGGAACTCATTTCCTCAACGAGGTAATTGAGTACCTGCTTAATGAATTTATGGTCATCCATAACAAATCAGCTCCTTATCACCCACAAGCAAATAGACAAGCTGAGCATACGAATAAAATTCTTAGCTCGGTATTGACTAAAGTGGTTAGTTCATGAAGGACAGACTGGGAAATGAATCTCCATGCAACTCTATGGGCTTATCGAGTTTCATTCAAAACAGCTTTAAATGCTACACCCTTTTGCGTTGTTTATGGTCTTGATGCCATACTGGCAATAGAGTTTCTTTTGCCAACACTAAGGGTAGGTAAGAATCTTGAATGGACTGGGCATGAATTATCAAAAAGACTTGAAGATTTAGAGAAGCTAGATGAGCAAAGGCTAACTGTTGTAGCTCACATCTATGCACAAAAGTGGAAACAAAAATAATTTTTTGATTCCCATTTTATTACAAAAATCTTCAAAAAAGGGGACTTAGTTCTAGTCTATTCCCTTAAGCAACACATTCCTAAGTTTAAGAAAAAGAGAAACGGACCGTTTATCATTGAAGATGTATCTCTCAGTGGAGTAGTTAAGTTGTCCACCCTAGATGGTGAACCGATGGCTAATTGGATTAGTGGATGTCATTTAAAGAAGTACAATTTGCCACTAACCAATGAGTTGCTAGAAAGGATGCATGTAGCTAGAAAAGGAAGATAAAACGACAACAGGTTATTGATGAAGCCCAAGAAGAAGCTCAACTTTGAGTACTCAAAAGAAAAGCTGCTCTCAAGAATCAACAAATACCTATTCCCATCAACACCCTAGAAATAGATGGCCGACAATGGGAATTATAGATGATGAATGGTTAGATGGAATGGACCTTCACATCAAAGTAAAACTCAACAATCATAGCACAAATGTATTGGTTGTTATAGGAGCTCGAGTAAATGCAATCAGTTATTCCACATACAAGAAAACAACAAGTCAGTCAAATCATTGACAGCAGGAATAGCGACTATCAAAGGATGCAACAAGAACCCAACACCAACATTGGGAGTAGTCAACTTAAATGTGATAGTACATGGATGTTCATGTCCTCATCAGTTTATATGCTTATCAGATGAACACAGGAATGAGACAATGATTCTTGGAATCTCATGGATGCGGACGTACAAGGCAGTACCGGATTGGGATACAAATAAGCTCAAGCTATCACCTAAAGGTGGACAACTCATTGTTCCAATTGCACCAAGCAAAGAGGAATGGAAAGTAGGTTACCAGCAGAGTAAATCACGGAGCAATCAATATTCTTCATCCTATCTACAAGCAAATGCTACAAGTAGCATGCAAGGAGTCAAGCAAATTTGGGTACCAAAAGCACAACTTAAAGACAAGTTGATTCAAATCTGGGTGCCCAAAACATCATCGACAATACCAAAGACGGTTCCAAAGATCACAAGATAGAGACGAGCATCTCCAAGCAAGAAACCTAACACGAAATGGATTTGGAAGAAAAAGAAGCAGTTATCTTCTCTGCAAACTATCAAACTGATCAAGCAATGGAGAGTTAAGTCTCAGAAGACTCAACCACACCATTCGTCGGCACAAAGAAGATATCAATGGAGAGTAAAAGATTGACAACAACCATTGTTTATACCAACAGCTCAGGCAATCAGCGTGCTAAAGCATCCTGATGGTACAATCAAGCAGAGGGCACACACGCTACAAAATTTGCTCTTTGGAAGACAACATCAGAAAACCTCGAGATCAGAAACCCTTGAGTTAATTACTCAAGACCCAACTCTTGCACAACATATTGGTTTGAACTGCATTGATCTTCAAGGCATGGTAGAGCCAACCAAGGCTATGCATAGACACGATTGTTCATCCCATGCACACAATTGTCCCGGAGTACGCCATCTAGGAGGGGTGGATGGGCACTAAGTAATTAAGGGCAATGTTTGAAGAGGGAGGAAAAAGTTTGATGTTAACATGTGATTTTTTGCAAAATTACCTAATAATGCCCTTATAAATCATCAACAGGGGATTTTAATGATAATATCTCCTTGATGAGTGTAAATAGTGTACATGCTATCAGAAACCAGTAAAAAATGGAGAAATCCAAAAAAAACAATAATGCTCTATTTTCCAATGGATTTTTTTAATTATTGGATTTTCACTTTATTTTTTGGTGCATTTTGTTATTTTCTTTGATTTTTTAAATAAACAAGTCAAAAATTAATAATAAATAGCAAATGAGCTCAGATGGAAAAACTGAAGATACGTTGATGATCAGAAAGACAAGTCAAACAGGCACAAAAAATTTCAATCAAATCAATAGATGAAAGCGGGAAGCCTAAATAGGCGGCCAGGCCTACTTTTGCAAAATTCTTGCGGAATGAGCTATAGGAGTCTGATTGGGGAAATTTTTGACTCTAACATAGATTTCACGGCCTAGTAGGACTAACAGAGGAATTTGGGAAAAAATAGTTTGGGAAGTCTAAGTATAGATACCCAAGGTAGGGTAAAATCACCTCCTTTCCACTTTGTTGCCTTTGGGGAGAGAGCTTTTTGAGCTTCTTCGCACGCATTTTCTAGAGTCCATAGTTCCCTGTTTTCAGCACCATCTCACATGAGACATGAGGGGTAAGTTCTATACTTATCAATGATCCATTTATATGGCCGGTAGCTAGTCTAAACCCCTGGAAAAAACCCTAGAATCCGAGCAGTGCACGAAGACCTACAACCAAAAATCAACCATAGCGGCCTGTCTGCTCAACCAAATCATATGAGACTTGAACTGTAGTATGTCCCAACATAATAGAACACTTCTATGTCAACATCTGACCATTTGGCAAGGGTCGAGGGGGTCCCAAGTAGAAAAGCTAGGTTTTTGACAGATGACAAAATTGGATTCTGACTCCACAGACAACTTACATACGAGGTCTATACACAAATGTATATGATTGGTTTCATAAAATCAATCAAGCCAAGCCCTCCAAAAGCAGAAAACGGCTCAAAGACTACAAAGCGTCAAATTTGACATATAAGGTCAAATTGACTCCAAATGGGCCAAAATTGGATGAGCTGCTTTAGGATTATGTAGCAGACAAGTCCATAGCCTCAAAAGTGACTAACCAACTCCAAAGGCCATGTAGTCACAAAAATCGGTGATTTCAGAGTCGACAAAGCACGAAGTGATGCCGGCAAGACCAAATTTTACCAAATTCAATTTAGGACTTGTTTTAGGTGTATAGAACATGTTTAGGTCAAAATTTTCAAGTTTTACAAGAAAAAGTTGACTGCTGTAAATAATCGCGATTATTTACTTTTGCAATATTTTGGCTTGAAAATGGTATCATCACCTCACCTATCACTTGTACACACCTACATGCCAAATTTCAAGTATGAGCCAAAATGATCAATTATAACTTGGGAAATTGCCAAAAACCGTAAAGAAGTCCTTTCAAACCAATTTCTGAGCTATGAGCCACATTTTTGATCCAAATCACCTCATATCACATCTACAAGGTCTACACCATGCCTAGAACCAAGTTGTACCAAAAAGTGTTTATTTTGATGAAAAATTCAATAATCATGATTATTTTCTTTTTGGCCAAGATAGGAAAAATTTGCAAGTTTGCCATGATGGGACCAAAGTACATGATGTCCTAAGCCCACTAACCAAGTTTGAATAAATTTGGAGTTCAAAATTTCAAAATTCCTGTACATCTATTGTTTCAGAGAAATCTGGCACCATTTTCATCGTGTGCTTCCAAATGAGCCCACACTTCACTCAGAGTATCTATTTGGTATATACTTCAAGCCTATAATGTCAAATTTGTAAAAAGGTGAAAAAATTACTCAGCTTGTAAATAATCACGATTATTTACTTTTGTTGCAATTTTTTGTTTGTACTTTACGAATTTGATCTTTAGATGTTTTTATACACCTTTGCATGTTCAAAAATTGTTTTGAAGCAAATTGGATTCAATTTGTCAGCACTTCAGACTGAAGGACATTTTAGGGCGGAATCTGTCAATTTTTCTAACTTTGACACGCAATTCACTTAACAAGAGCCATGCAACAAGGCCAAGAAGAGAGGCTCTTAAAAGGAGAAACTGCAAGAGCTACCACCATACCAAGTGGACTCCAGTTCAGTAAAAATAGCCAAAGCGACTTATCTGTCGAAAGAACAGTAGGAGGAAAACAACACCACAGTATTCACAGGTAGATTCAAAAGCAAAGAAGGACATCAAGTAGAACTGCAACTTCTACCAAAAGAGGTCTATAATGTCGCAGTAAAACTCGAGACAAAAGAAGCCAACAAAAGGCTTGGGCTCAGACAGTTCTACGAACAAGAGCCGTGTGGAGTATATTTTTAGAATGCTTATGAGCTCCTATCCACAATCAAGGAAGATGGTACAGCCCAGATCTCTGACCACAGCAAGGGAACAAGGTAGAAGTGGTCATTACAAAAGAGATAGTGGCTGAAGCTCTCAAACTGGCAACAAAAGGAATGACCATGAGAGCAAGAGACAGAAAAACAACAGGTACTTTCATGAAAGATACTGCTGTTGCAACATTTGCTAATCTCATCCAAAAACAAGTGGAAGAACCTACAAGATTATATCATCAACACTTCCACTTTCTTGCAAAGAGACCTCCAAGGTACACCACACCTAATCATGCATTTGCGACTACATTTACACAAGTGTTAAAGTCGACAACCAGGCAAGCAATTGACCACGCGTAGTACGTGTTGTCCACACTGAAGGGGACAAAGAAAGAGGGCAAGATAACATATCTCAGAGCCCCTGAGGTACTTACAAGAATTTCCTACCATGCTATCGGTATGGCAGATAACTTGCCACCTACCCCAGATCAGAACACATGGATCGTGTCCGCACAACCATCCCCTCGAGCCACAAGATCCACTAAAAGAACTTATAAATCCGATGAACAATCTGCCAAGAGCTCTCCAGAACGGCATAGCAGTGAAAGCTCTGACAATGAGGAAAGAAGAGCATGCATCAAAGAAATAAAAAGGAAATAAGTGGCAGCACATCAAGAGGAGCCATAACAGAAGCACGCAAGATTTGAGAGAGAGAAGCACTCTTATGAACGAAGACGCCAAGCTCAATGCAAGGACCCTACAAAGTGGGTACCTATAGAAGTCAAAGGACCAAGAACAAAGCACCCTACACGGAGAGAAGCAAAAGATCCAAAGGATCTATCGGAAAGAATGTATCAGGAGGCAGAGGCATTGAAGCTAAAAGAATCTCAAGAAGCAGAAAGAAAAGCTAGAGCAGATGCCGCCGAACGAGAAAAACAAGCAGAAGAAGCAATCACACAAGGAGAAACCCAACATGAACAAGGTGACATGTCTCCCCAACCTTCTTCACCTGCTATACGGAACATCATGACCACCCCATGCCAAGCCCTCCACCATCACCAGCAGATAGAACCACACAAGCTGAGACAACTAAGGAAAAAGAGCCTGAACCGAAGGAAGCAATAAATCTGCACAACAGGTAGCCAATACTTAGGAGCAAGTCAAAGCAAAAGAACTAGAACCGCAAAGAGAAGCAAGTCTTGCACTAGAGGAGACTAAAAAATTTGAGCAAACAAAAGAACTGGAAATAGAGGAAATCCCTTTTGCTGCCACCCAACAAGAAACGACCGAGGCATTCACGAAGCCTCAAGATGACAAAGCACAAGAGGGCCAACCACAGCCTCAAGGGCAAGAACAACCAATCGCCACGACCCCACTAAGGGAATCACAAGAGACTACCAAAATGTCTATGCAGCTCACAAGAAATAAAGACTGGCAGACCAATGATGAGGTAATCTTGCAAGTCAATGAATATGCAAAGAAAATGCAGGATATGACAAAGAAACTATGATCATCAGCACTTAGCCGCAGCACAAAGGCTAAAAAATTGGAGATGGTGATAGACGCTCTCAAAGGAGAGTTAGAAGACAGATTGAATGTCATCATTGATCTGCAAAAAACAAGTCGAGGATTTTGATACCTGAAGCTAAACAACACCAACTAGCAAGAGACAAACAACAAAAAGAAATGGAAGAATTAGGTGAACTAGGCTCATGAAGTTGGCAGATGCTTGCAAAACCAAAGACGAACAATTGACAGAGGTTACTAACAAACTTTTGACTACAACTCTATCGGTTCAAAAGATTCAAGTACAGCTAGATATCGCGAACACCTCATTGCAATATTCAGAGCAGAGGATCAACGATTAGACAACCTTTTTGCGACAGATACAAGAAAATCTCGCAGTTGCCTCGATCAAAGGGACAGACAAAGTGTACAAAGCACTAGAGAAAAAGAATAAAGAACTCAAGCTAGAGCTAAAGCTAGAGAAATCTCAATGCAGAGACCTGACATTAATGCGGGTGCAGCAAGAAGAAAAGCTGCTCAAAGAAATAGCCAAGCTAAAGAGAGTCAGCCAGTTGTGTTGAGAGATAGACGACAAGAGACGCAGGAAGAAGCAGGTACGTCAGAGCAACCACACATTGATATTCCCTCAATATCTCTCATTAAGATGGAAACATAGCCAGGAGAAGGGCTAGGTGGCGAAGAAGAGTTTCAGGTATCATTAACAGAAGTAGACGAAGTGCCAATCGTGCAGCTGTCAAAAGTTGAGGAAGATGCACTTAAGGAAAACATTATATAAGAGTCACATGAGCATTGGAAAGCAGCGATGGATTGGGAGTTGAGAGTCTTCACTCTGTCAATGTTACTCAACTCACTCCCAATCAAATTAATGCACAATGGCATCAGTAATCCCTACCATATCCCTTTATAAAGGTAGAGTTACTCCAGGTGAAGGAAAGACTTTGCAAAGACATGCAAGTAGAAGGCGCAGATGAAGACCACACCAAGTGGAGGAAGAGTTGGCTGAACAAGAATCCAAGATACTTGATTCTGTTCACAAGAGCACTTGCGGCACTTCAAAAGGATCCAACTTTTTGTCCTGTACCAAGAGTAAGGACATGGCAAGCACATGAGGCAATCACAAAGAAGCGGCCTACATGGCTAAATTATGTGAGATTTCCAACTCCAGAAAGGGACAGCCAACAGAAGAATATATATTGAAAACCCTAATGGGCGCCATATCATTATTCAAAAGTCTTCCTGATCTATCATGTGCGATGCTTTATAAAATTTTCCAAATGCTGCTCACCTGCATTGAAGTCCTTCATGAGCTAGAGCAAGCAGGAGCCCCATGGATGTCATTCCTCGAGGGCAATAAGGGGTTATGCTATGATCTCAGTGGACAACCTTTTGAAGAAGTTCTTTACGGCTTCTATGCCCATTGCATGTTCTTGCCTTCTCATAATATGTTGGCATTTGAGGAAGCGTTCTACATAGGGTTCTTCACTTGGCGAACGAAGATTTTTGGGCCAGTGATCAGCAACCTGACTTCAAGATTTGTAGGCTACTGCGTAGTCGAGCTAAAAAACAGAGTCACTATGCAATTTTTGCAGGTGCCAGACAAAGACACAAAGATCAGATACAAAAAGGATCTACATGCACTTAAAGACCCCCTCGCTAGTCGTCAACCCGAAGACTATTCCAACCCATAAAGCTGTGTCAAGGGACGACACAGGCGAGGAGGGGGGGAAGTTAGCAGCAAACTAACTTGGATATCACTTTTTGGAGCTCTCATTGTAAAAACACTTAATATTTTGATAAATCGAGAATATTGTAACTCCTATTTTTTGGATAAATCTTTGTAATTGATGAGCCGGGGCTACAAGCTTCCAGATTGTATCAACCTCTCATTATTGATCTTTAGTTAGAGCTTGTAGATTATTAGTTTTGACCACAGTAAAACTTGGCTAAGGTATAAAAGCCAATTTTTGTAAGTTATTTTTAAGTTTTGGATAATGAAATACACAGCGTGAGTTAACGACGCTCACTGTTCTCCTTCTCGCGCTTCCTACTTCCTCTTTGATTGTCACATTGTAGTCATGTTTGTGTTGCATTGCAACCGCAGGTAAGAGCTCTACGAATTTGAAAGATACCCCTCCCCAGGGGTCTATACACAAAATATACAATTTTACACTTTTATACAATTTTCAATATACATTAGAGTTGCGGAAGCATTTGCATAGGGGAGGAGTTCTTAGCACCCAACCAAGCATGAGCCGAACTGCATCCAAAGGTACCTAGCGACTAGTGATACCCCTGAATGGGTGTTATGAATGAAAGCGTATTCAAGAAAAATATAACATTGTGGAGGGTGACTATATGTGTACACCGCGTTGCGGGAAGAGAGAGAGAGAGAGAGAGAGAGAGAGAGAGAGAGAGAGAGAGAGAGAGAGAGAGAGAGAGAGAGAGAGAGAGAGAGAGAGAGAGAGAGAGAGAGAGTATAGTGGAGGGTGAAATAGAGTGCACAGAGACATGAGAAATTGACAATAGATAATCTTTAAATGCCCATCTAAATGGAACAGGCAACCATGTATTAATGCAATGACAATATCTGGGTATACCATAACATCAAAAATTTTATGAAAAAACAACTAGTAGAGCACCGGACCCTGTGTAGGGATTGATCGGTCCACCCATCCACTTCTGCTCTACTACGGATAGAGAGAATTTCACTTCGTGGGGAGCGAGCGAGAACACCTCCAGCCTACCTGAGCCAGATATAGGTGAGGCCACTTAGCCTCCCTCCATGAACCCGAGCTCTGAAAGCATCCCAAATACCAGCAGGTGGTAGGGTATCAACACCAACCATACTAGTTTAGGCTCACCGCCTCTTCGATGCCCAACACTGGGTGTTTAGGCAAAGCCAAGGAAAGATCCCCGACGTGTTAGTGGTGTAGGTCATTCAACCCCTGACGGGCTAACTGTATAGATGAGCCTAACAAGAAGAAGACCACCTATGCAACATCCCCGATCCAGCAAAGCCCCAGGTCAGCGACCCTTTAGTCTAAGGCTAAGCGATGTAGGTGATCCTAGTCTTGTAGCAACGCTTCCATGAGAAACATAACACATGAGTCCAATCACAATAGCACTTCCCAGATGCACAAACAATCCTTTTCCAAACTGTTAGATTGTACAGGGTCTCTACCCTTACACGTCTACCATAAACCATCTTGATCACTTCATGATCCAATCCAAAAACCATAAACCATAATCCGATCACATCACATGGGTGAGATCTCCACCCTACTTGGGTGAGGCACGACCAATCCTGCATAACCACTTTAGAACATAAAATGACTGCAAAAATTTCGGCAGCATAACCCAATCTAGAAAAAAACCATAAGCCACACCGGCTTCCACCATAAAATATCAACCATAATCAATGAGGGAATCTCAGCCCTTAACCATAAATCATAATGACACTGAACCGGCTCCCACACTTGGAGTTCGACACATCCCCTGCAATCAATTGGAGTCTACACACATGTGACCCTTAAGGTGTGATTCTTTCATGCATAAATGTAATGGCTATTGCCCACACGGGAGCAATAGGCATTACGGGAATGATTACCCGCAACTACATTATGTGAACATCAACATATAGAATGACAAGAGAAGGAAGTACATAGTACACAGGCACATAACACCTCTTGCTTCATTCATGTATATCCGGACTTAGAGTTACAACAGTAGATGCCATGAATATCATAGAGATTGGTTAAGTTACATCAAAAGACAGGCATGCCCCTCCATATACAACCCCTGCTCCAACGTAGATCGGGAACGGTGCACACACTCCTGTCCCATGATATCCGTGAAGAACTGCCGCTACGGCCACCGCATACCGCATGACTCCTGATCCGCAGTGTCCAGATCTTCGCAGGACCGCATGTGTGGCTAATGCTGTAACATCTGGCACGCACGGTGGATTGCGCAAACCCACACTCAGCCCCTCCAGTTGGAAGGTTCCGGTGGTTTCTCTACACCCTACTCTGGTGAAGAGGAAATATCAATATAGCCAAAGCCTCTAAAATCTGCAGTATGTGCCCGATAGACCTCATCCAGAAGACATGGATCTATCTCAATTTGTTCCGGCCAGGCAGTCCGAGAAATAAACTGCGTTGGCAAAGAAATAGATTGAGGCGCCTGTGGTAGAGGAGCAAGAGGTGTATGTAAAGGATAATAGCGAGAAAGGTATCTATTAAGAGAAGACCAAAATGGAGGGCAAGGTGGTAGACTGAGAGAAAAAGAATGAGCTAAGGTCTCCACCCAAAAACAGACCCTGCGCCGCTCCTTATGAAATCGACGAATCATTTTTTGCAAACGAGATACATGAGCTTGGGCTTCAGCACAATCCTTTGTAGCTTGCGCCCAATCAGCAACATCAAAACCCTCGGGAACAACACTCTTACCTCTGTCAGTGTTGGAGGACTCGGGGTGTTGCACCACAACCTGCTGAGTGGGTGGCTGTATTCGCACCTCAGCAGCCAAGCGTGTGCTCCAGCTTTGTAATTGATTATCCAAAAAAACTCGGAGATCTTCTTGCATCTCCACTGCCAACGCATCCAAATCATTCATATTAATCATTACATCGCCAGGGTGCGAGGCTAAGTAAGAGGCTAGGATATACTGCGTTCTCAACTGAAGAAGTTCCTGTTGAATAGAGGCCACAAACTCAACATTAGCCCCTTGTAACATTTGTATTTCTACCCCTTGCTGGCGAGTTGTTGCAGTCAGCTCTTCATTTTGAGTGAATAACTCGTCAATGTGAGTCTGCGAAGCCGCTACCTGCGCTTCCAGCTCATTGACTCTTCCCTCTATGGCGGGGGCTGGCCAGGCTGCACGAATAGACTCTGCAAGTCTACTCAAAAAAGTGCCGCATGCCTACAATTGGTCAGCGGGGGTCGCTGCCGTAGCCTCCCAAGGTAGCGTTGCGGAAAGAGTACCTCCCGTCGAGGCCGCATTGGTAATGCCAGAAGTTTCCGGTTGAGCGGGAACATCCGCAACCGGAGAGCTCATCCGCACAGGAGTAGCACTGCCCACTCTCTCCTGCATTTGGCGGCGCCAGCGAGCCACCGCAGAATCCTCCGAAAGAAGAGATACAGTTGCCGGAGGTGGTGTCAAAAATTGCTGTTCCTCCCTGCCGTGCTTGCGGCTTGCTGATCCTGCACCTGCAGTGGCCATCTCTTGGGCTCCAGAGGATACCACTGCTGTCGATGGACCAGACAAATCCCCAGTGCCCACATGCTGCTGCTGTGTTTCCCTCTCAGCCGGCACTGCCAAGCTTTGTGTTTGCGACAGAGGAGCATTAGTGCCTTGGACCACCAAGCGATCATCTTCAAAGTGGCAAAAAGGACGCAGGGCGAGAGGAAAAACTTCTCTTAAAGGAAAAATCAATGTGAGTAGTTGGCCAACCTTTGTATTGGTTGGGGTATTCCTCCCCAACTGTGCCATCACTCTTTGGCACTCTGCCAGCAGGCGTTCTCTGACCACCGCTGCCCAAGCTACTGGCCCAAAGTTGGCCGAATGCAAAACATTTCTTGCTCGGGTCGAAATGGTATAAGTTTTGGCCTGTAGCCAAATCGCCTCGAGAAACCACCGATATGCATCCCTGGTTGCGATATTTGACAACACTGACAGCTTATACTCCCCTTTTACCTTCAAACCAAATTCTTGTTCTACATCTGCAACAAGGATCACATGAGAGGCGCGCACCACGCCATCGTTGGGCAAACAACAACACCTTGAAATCCTTTCTGCTGTCAACTGAATCTGCTGATTATTCAGCACCACCATATCGCCTGCAGCGAGTTGCTCAATCAAACTTGCTGCCTGCGGGTGAACTGGGATCCCTTGCCAATCCAGGTTGGCGAACACGCGCAGCCGCAAATCTTGCAGCCATGCGTCTACTCGTTGAAGCGCTAGCTGCTGTACAGGTGTGAAAGGAATACATTGCAGGAGAGAAGCTGTCATGGTGGCGATGAGATGAAGGAGCAGAGAGTAGAGAACTAAGAGCGCGCAACACACGAAACAAGAGAAACACGATAAGAATCATCTGCATATAGGAGTAACCTTTCCACAATGAGTTCCCAAAATAGAGCGATCCACGGTGTCGCAACCATCATAGATCCTTTCCCGCTTTCCAAGATTGCATGCAAAAGAATCCCCAATCATGATTAGGGTGGCTTCTGGCTCTTGTACCACAACAAAGGGGCACTGAATCGTGGTAGGTGAAACATAATGGCGCAGTCTGAAACCATTGACCGGTACAGAAATAACCTCCCCCCTAAAATCCGCCAAATAAAAAGAGATGGGCCCGCACGCTTGAAAAATCCAGAATGGTCCTGACCACCGTAATTTAAGCTTCCCCGGCATCTTCCCGAGGCGGGAATTGAAGACCAGGACCAGTTGTCCCCGAACAAATTGCCATGCTTTCGGGCGATCCAACCATTTTTTTCGCCTAGACTGAAGATCCTGCAGCACTGCAAAGCTATTCAACCACTCTTCGTCCAGTTCCTGCAAAACATCCAATCGATAAATCACAGAATCCTCCGGAAGAAGCCGATCCGCAATCAACATACGCATACTCGGAATCACATGCTCCACCGGAGTGATTGCCTCCATGCCAAATGCCAACTTAGAAGGAGTCAATCCTGTTGCCACTTTATAAGCTGTCCGATAGGCCCATAAGGCGGAAGGAAGTTTCACATCCCAATCCGTTCGATGCATATTCACCAACTTTGTTAAAATCCGAATTAATTGCTTATTAGTATTTCTGCTTGCCCATTCGCCTGAGGATAATATGGAGAAGATTTCCTGTGTAATACAAAATAAAACCGTAGCATTCTCTCCATCACCTTATTCAAAAAATGACTTCCCCTGTCACTAACCAGCTCAATAGGGCAGCCGTATCTAGAAAAGATATCCTTATATAAGCATCCTGCCACAGAAATTGCAGAGTTATCTCTCAAAGGCCATGCCTCCACCCATTTGGTAGCGTAATCCGTGGCTGTCAAGATATACTTATTTCCTGTGTAAGCTGCCACTAGTTTAAAATGACCAACAAAATCCAAACCCCACTTTTGAAAAGGCTCCAAAGGCAGAACTGGCTAAAAAGGCATTCTGGACCATTTGGTAGGTTGCCCCAACCGCTGACACACATCACACTATTGCACATAATTTCGCGCATCCTGAAACAATGTGGGCCACCATAATCCAGATTGGAGATCCTTTCGAGCTGTGATTAATGCTACAAAGTGACCTCCCGCAATACCAGTATGGACTTCCTCTAATACTGCTTCCTGCTCCTGTGGTAGCACACATTTGAGTAACACCTCTGCCACTGTACGATAATAGAGCTTTCCCATAATAATCTCAAAATTCCTTATTCTAATAGCGATACGTTTCCTCTGCTGGCTGGACAAGAAAGAAGGCATTTCGTCGCTGTCGAGAAAATGAAACATCTCCTCATACCATGTCCATGGGATGCTAGGAATGGCCCTTGCCTGTTGCAGGACTGTGATATCCTCTGCAGCTACTCCTGTTAGAAATAGAGACGCATCCGGAAATTCATCAACTACACCCGTCGGCGGCTCTTCGGAATCTAACCTAGATAGGTAGTCAGCCACCGCATGCTGGGCCCCTGGCCGATGTATGACCTCAAAGTCAAATTCCTGCAGCAAAAGCACCCATCTGGCCAATCTTCCCGTCAAATTCTGTTGCCTTACCAGGTATAAAAGAGCCGAATGGTCCACATGTAAGAAAAAACGTCGGCCCAACAGATAGTGCCGGAATTTCTTTACTGAATAAATCATCCCTAAACATTCCCTTTCGGTTACGGAATAACTTCTTTCTGCGGATGGTAATCGTCTACTGGCATAATAGACAGGTCGAAACCATCCTTGACTTTGTTCCTGCATCAGCACACTGCCAATAGCACGATCCGAAGCATCCACAAACACATGAAAATCCTGACCCCAATTCGGTGCAAGCATAATCGGAGCTTTGGATAGCTGAAGTTTTAATCTCCGAAAAGCCAAGTCACATTCCTGTGTCCATTCAAAATCTATAGCATGAGCTGCCTGAGTAATCGGGATTGCTAAATGCGCGACAAACCGCAAATGCCTCCCATGCCAACGAGCTTGTCCCAGGAAAATCTGGCACTGTTTCTGGTTCCGAGGTGCAGGTGCTTCCATAATTGCGGCAATTTTATCCGGATCCACAGAAATACCATCTTCAGAAATGATATGCCCCAATAGCCTGCCACTGCGAACCGCAAATGCACACTTTAAAGGATTCAAACTGAATTTCACCTCTCTGCATTTCATAAAGCATAACTGTAATTGCTTCAAATGCTGCAATTTCGCTCCAAAAACACTGAGATCATCCAGAAAAATTCTCATAAAATCCGTCAAATAAGGACCAAAAATTTGAAACATATCCCTTTGAAAAGTGGAAGGTGCATTCCGCAATCCAAACCACATCACTGTGCAGGCAAACACACCCCATGCGGTAATAAAAGCTGTTTTTGGCTGATCCCGCAATGCCATTCGGATTTGATTATATCCACTAAATCCATCCAAAAAAGTATACATCTCGTGTCCTGCTACATCATCCAAAATGGAATCCAAAAACGGAAGAGGGAAAGGATCTGGAATAGTAGCTGCATTCAATTTCCGGTAATCCACACAAATTCAGATTTGCTTATTTTTCTTTGGTACTACCACAATTGGAGAAATCCACTCCGGATTATCAATAGGGGTAATAAAACCCACTTCCAACAGGCGATCAATTTCCATCTTAACTTGCTTTGCCACATTCGGATTCATCCTTTATGAGTGCTGCTTCACTGGCACCGCATCCGGTTTCAGATTGATCGTATGCTGATAAAACTTAGGATCCAATCCCTACATATCCGCATATTCCCATGCGAAAACATCCTTAAACTCGGTCAGTAACTTGATCAAATCATCTCTAAAACTCGCCTCCAGTTGCTTATTAATGTATATAGACTACGACTCCGCTTGCTCCCCAAGAAAAACCTTCTCTACTTCATCTTCTTTAACCCTTGTAATTTTACCCATTTGTGCCTCAAACGCTCGTTCTTGCTAAATCACGTCCTCCAATGATTCAGGACTTGGAAGCACCTGTTGTTGCTCCCCTATTCCTGTTGGAGTTCCTGAAACCCCCACCGAATTCCCTTTAGGAATCAGAGAAATATCCGCAAGATATAAAGAAACCAAATCCGGATTAGCTTTGAGAAATTGTTCCTCTTCATCCTCTTCTAATCCTTCCACCATATTGACTGTTTCGGCTATCACTGGCCATGCTGCCTGAACTGGCTGTCTGCATGTTCCCAACATCACACGCACTTTTCTTCTACCCTTCTTTACTGTAAGCATATTTGCTTCCCAATTATGTTTTACCCTCACTTGTCGTAACCAGGGTCTCCCCAAGATAATGTGATAATCCTGATTATGATCTTCAATATTCAAGACTACTAAGGAAACAGCAAAGTATAAGCCCGCCACATCCAAAACAATGCCCCGAAGTAAACCCACTGGTTGCACTCTTCTTTGATCTGCCATGCGGACTACAAAGGGTGCAGGCTCCCAATCACTGAGACCAAAATGCTCACAAGCTGCTTGGGTGATAATGTTTACTCCCGCTCCTCCATCCAATAGTACCTTGTCAATGTATGTTCCATGGTATCGAACTGAAAGCTCCGGAATGCGGGTATCCGTGATCCTATTTGCCGGCAACGGGACTGAATCATCCTCCTCGCTTGCAACTTTCCCAATGGCGACTTCCCTCAGCTCAGTGGTCGTTTGTCGCAGCAATGCATTATGGAAATTCGGGACCAATTTCAGCAATGAACCCAGAGGTACTTGAATCGGTGACATGAGGACCTCTTGCCAAAGTGAATTCCAATCCTCCTGTTCTTTAATATCATTCTTATTTCCAGCTTTTCTTTCCTCTATTTCCAGGCCCACAGTCGATGGCATAGTCGATGTCGATGGTCCTGCTGTCTTCACTGATGGTGCGGATTGTGGCAACTAGGACACAGTTTTTTTCCGCACTTCTTCCTGAACCGTCCAATCTGGAATTTTCACAACCACATTTTTACCCGAACGTGTGATTAATGAAACCACTGGATCAGACTCCTCCAGTCCTTCAATCTGAACCATAGCCACACTAGGTTGTTTCCCTGCAGTGCGTTCCTGCTTTTTCCGATCGTATTCCATAGCTTCCGTACACTTAGATCACCAGTGTCCATCCCCCAAACAGAAAAGGCATGTCTTGGGGCGATTAGGATCTCGGACACCTCTTCCGCGACCTCGTCCTCCCACTTGACCCCGTCCTCCTGCAGGACTTTGCACAGGTGTCTCTGATGTATGAGCATGAGCCATCGCTGCAGCAGGCTCTTGTCCTTGCCCTATCTGTGGTTGTTGCCAGGTAGAAGAGTCCCCTCGACTCTGATGACCCTGGCCATTGAAATAACATTCCACTGTATTATGAGTATTGGTGGTACAAATCACACACCACTTCTGATTCATTGCGCACTCCTGAGTAGCATGGCCCGGATTCCGACATTGGGTACACCATAGTTTCTTCAGACTTTTAGCCACCGCAGCTGATTCCTACGATCTGGATGAAACACCTTTCCCATGACGCTGGGATTTTTTCCGCGGTGTCTCTTCCGATTCTTTCCCCGAATCGCTGTTGCCTGAGTCCGAGGAATATGATACTGCGGATTCCGACTCCGAACTATCATTGCCACTGTCTTGCGACTTGCGATGAGATTTCTTCCTGTCTTTTTTCTTCCGAGGAATATGATACTGCGGATTCCGACTCCGAACTATCATTGCCACTGTCTTGCGACTTGCGATGAGATTTCTTCCTGTCTTTTTTCTTTGACTTCTTTGGAGATTCCGTATCCTCTAAAGCCTCTCCTGCTACTACCGCCCTAGCGATTACATTATCCAGTGGAGTAGTTACCTTATCCACTGTTGCCATAGCCGTTCTGAGATCCTTATTGAGCCCCCGCAAAAAATAATCATTCAGCACTTCTGCTCCCGGCCTTTGTGCCTGAGGTACCCTCTGCAAAAGCATCCGAAATTTTGCAGCGTAATCCTCCACTGGCACTGACTTCTGCCTGAGCGTTCGAAGCTTCTCCAAATGTTGAGGGACTGTCTTTTCTATTCGAAACCTTCATAGAAACGCTATGGATCCGTCGGCATACGTCTGGAAATGATCATCAGCGTATTCGGACAACCATTTCGCAGCTTTCCCTGAGAGTGTAGATTCAAACACTGATTGTTGATGGAGAGGAATCACCACCCCAGGATGATTCAATCCATAAGCTTTATTGAATTGGCGCAAATGTGTATCAGGGTCTTCACTCGAAAGACCTCGAAATTGACTATACTTAATCCGAGGATGAGCCATCACCCCTTGCCCAACTGTTCCTCCTCCTCCCGAGAAAAGCTGATGAGCACTAGGAGGTGGAGACAGTGGCGGAGATACTCCCGGACTGCTTACCGGAGACGGTGGTGGAGCAACCTGTGTGGGTGAGGGTGAACGTACAATAGGAGGACATGACTGACTGCGCGGAGTACGTCTCGCTCGCCGCAACCGCCTACCACGCACCGGGCTTGGTGATGGAGATACAGATTTCTCAATATGTGGTGAAGAAAAAATAAATTCATCTGAACCGCCTCTGCTCCGTCGTCTTCCTACAATTGGAACCAAAGGGTCAGGCGGACCCTGCGACCTAGTGCGCATGCATATTCATCGCAGGCCGTCCATCACGCATCGTGGACGCCAGATGTAATGGCTATTGCCCACACAGGAGCAATAGGCATTACGTGAATGATTACCCGCAACTACATTATGTGAACATCAACATATAGAATGACAAGAGAAGGAAGTACACAGTACATAGGCACAGAACACCTCTTGCTTAATTCATGTATATCCAGACTCAGAGTTACAACAGTAGATGCCATGAATATCATAGAGATTGGTTAAGTTACATCAAAAGACAGGTATGCCCCTCCATATACAACCGCTGCTCCAACGTAGATCGGGCGGTGCACACACTCCTGTCCCATGATATCCCGTGAAGAACTGCCGCTACGGCCGCCGCATACCGCATGACTCCTGATCCGCAGTGTCCAGATCTCCGCAGGACCGCATGTGCGGCTAATGCCATAACAATAAAAAGAGTTCGACCACAACGACTAATCACGATATAAAAATCCAATTTTGACAACATCCAACCATGCAAAATTTATGCATCACATCTGCACTTCAACACTCTAGAACATAGAGCTAGTTTTGATCTAGAAAGGTGGAAAGCAATCATAACCATGCATATGAAGCATCCACATTAATCCATGAGTTCCCATATATCATATTATTACATTTCAACACCATAAGCATGATACAAAACAACTCCGACCTTTAGGTCAACCATATACCATAACTGCACACATGTGCAAAAACAACTTTCTGACATTTTTGGGAGCATGCAAAACATGAAAAAGAAAGTGCTTGACCTCAAACCAATGTATCAAGTTTATATCTATAATATAGACTATCACTCCATCACGTCACTTTGACCATATGATACTCACACAACAAACGGTAACCCCAAAAGAAAGTCACTTTATTCATATTTACCTATGCGGTTCGAAATGTTACACCATATACTCCCATGTAAGTTTAGGGCCATCTAATAATTGAAATCAAATCACAAAAACAAACCATAAAACATATCAAAACGGCTCGGTTAACTCACGACGTCATATGGTATCCCCCTTTGATAGCACTCCTACGCATGTAGGTAAAACCGATGAAAGAGTGATGAATAACTCACATTACCAAAGTGATAATGGAGACCTATATTTATTTATTATCAAGTTTCATGAATATTTTCAATTGGTTAAGTGGGTTTGCCCATCCAGTGAATCTATATAGTAGTTCTCCAAGGAGCCTGGAGTCAAATTTTTTGGTTGTGTAGTGGAAAGCAATCTGTTTTTTGACCATATCTCTTAGCGTGTGCATGTTTTTCACATGACATGTAAGATAGAAAATGTTCTAAATGATGTGTTTTATCTATGGTATAAAGGGTTTGGGCTGATTCATAATGGTTTGTGATTTATGAACAAAAGTGAACCGAAAAGCGCTTTTATGCACGTGCGTAATCATAAACGCATCATGTACATAAATCAACATGTAAAACATGATAAAAAATTATGAGGCAACTTCATATGTACTTGGTTAATCCATTCATGCACTCATATGCGGAAAAACAATCACCGAGAGGGTGACTACGCAAAAAAAAAAAACGATATATATAAAGAGATGTGCTGACTATGGAGTTTATGGTTTCTCACCGTGTTTTAGAATTGATTTGGGGTTGTCGAAAGTCTTCTTCATTTGCCACAAGAGAGTGGTGATGAGAGCTACGTAGAGGTATCCACCATGAAAATTTCTGGAGAGCACGTACACCGTGAAACGGGAGAGAAGATAATAAGCAAATAGAGAGAGAGTATCCTTCTTCTTGTTCTTCACGAGAGAGAAGAGTTTATGGAGATGGTGATGAAGAGCTTGCACCACTCCATCTAATAGATAATTAATTCTGACATTAAGGCAAGAGAGCTTCCGCGTCTGAGAGTGTATCTATCTCCTAAAGTGAAAGAAGAGAGGTCTTTATATAGGCTCTCAAGGCCAAAAGCACTAGCTAAGAATAGAGTGAGCAAGAGGGGACAAGTTCGCGCATGTTTATGGCTTTTCAATTTTTTTCTTAGGACACGGATTTAGATGCACGATTTAGAGACTCCAAGAAGAAGTTTGGCCTCCAAGGCTCCAAGAAAAGAGTTCTAAACTAAGCGCCTCCTCTCTGTTCTATAAAGACTCTTTCTTTCCTAAAAACAAGCCTTTACCTTTTTGGTGGTCAACTCTCCCACTTACCATTCAATTTTTACATTAAATTTGACCATCCAAATGGTATCTAACCAACTAAGGAAAACTGGCTGAACTACGCCACACCGTAACATCCCAACATAATTATGACTTTCCAATAATGTCAATCAAAATTCGCCGGAATAGACATTGGAAGTTATTGTTCTTATTTTTAGAAGAGACCCAAAAATTGGGGATCGTACATCCTCCCACACTTGAAAAATTCGAGGTGTCCTCACCTCGACATGAAGTCTGAATAATTTAATCAAATCTCCTTTCAAGAAGATAACGTCGCCATACTTTAAGAGCATGCACAACGGCCAATAATTCCAAGTCATGTGTAGGATAATTCAACTCATGTATACGTAACTTACATGATTCATAAGCTATTGGTTTTCCTTCTTGAGACAGAACGCCACCAATTGCTTGTCCACTTGCATCAGTGAGCACAATGAATTCTTTTGAGAAGTCTGGAAGCTATAGTATTGGAGCATTCACCAAAGCTTCTTTGAGTTTCTCAAAACTAGCTTGAGCACGTTTATCCCAAGTAAACATTTTTGCTTTCTTAAGCTATTAGTCAATAGAGATGCAATCTTGGCGTAACCTTTAATAAATATGCGATACCATCCTGTCAAACCAAGAAAGCCACGGACTTCTCGTAATAATTTCTGTGTAGGCCAAGCTTTGACAGATTCGCTCTTACTTGGGTCAGTAGAAACACCATCTTTGGATACAATAAATCCCAAATATTCCACCTTGTAGGTGCATTTGCTACATTTGGCATAAAGTTGATTTTGATGGAGAAGTTCAAGTACTTGCTGCACATGTTGTTTGTGTTCTTCTCTGTTTCTTGAGTAAACCAGGATATCATCAAAGAATACAAGAACAAAATCATCAAGATGTTCTCAAAACACGTCAGTCACATAAGATGATTAAAAGTTGCAGGAGAGTTAGTAAATCCAAAAGGCATAACTCTAAATTCATAATGTCCAAAATGAGTATTAAATCTGGTCTTTGGTATGTCCTCCTCCTTGATTCGGATTTGGTAATACCCTGACCTAAGATCAATCTTTGTGAAGATAGAAAATCCATATAACCGATCAAGCAATTCATCAATCCTTGGTATTGCATACTTATTCTTGACTGTTACCTGGTTCAATCCACGATAATCAATACAGAGACGTGAAGTACCACCCTTCTTCCTATTAAAGAGAACAGGAGTACTCCATGGAGAAACACTAGGTCAATTGCGTTATGTTAATTCAAGAAGTTGTGTTAATTGCTCCACGAGTTCCGCAGATTTGGGTACTGACATTTTGTAAGGTCTACGAGCAATTGGTTGAGCTCCTGGAGTAAGCTCTACTGCATGATGAATATCACGCCGCGTGGGTGGTAGATGAGAAAGTTCTGTGGAAAATACATTATATATCTTTGTTATCCATTCGGGTTCAGGTGAATCTATCTTCTTCTCTTTAGAATTAAACTTTACTCCATAAATCATCTCATTCTTCCTACGACTCTTCATAAGTTTGGTAAAGTTCACTAGTTTGAGCTTAGGCTTTCCCTGTTTCCCAGTATAACTGTAACTCTAGCGTTTTGATCATTTTGAAAAGTCAATGAAGTGTCTTTACAATGGATGTGAGCATCGATGGATTTAAGCCAATCCATTCCTAGGATTCCATCGTAAATTCCGATGGGTAAGATTCTGAAGTTTGCAGAAGTATTATGACCATCCAAAGCAAAATTCAAATTATCCACTAAAGTAGAAGATCTAACCTTCCTACCCTTAGCTAATTCTACTGTAAGGTCTGTATCAAGGTGTTCAGTTAGAATGAGGTTTCTGATGCACTTAGGAGATATGCAAGAATGTGTACTTCCTGAATCAATCAATAGGGTAAAATGGTTACCTTGATACTCCACTGGGGTTTGAATAACTGAAAATTGTTCATTCACTCCTTGATGTTCAACTGCAGCAAGAACATACGCGTTTGCCTGATTTCCTTCACCTCTAGTCCCTTGAGCTCTATTAGCTTGAGGTCTTCCCTGAGGTCTTTGATTTTACCCTCCTCCTGGATGAAGTTGACGATTAACATTCCCGTTGTTGTTATTGTTGTGAGATAGGTGGTCCGTTCCAAACAAAAGGCGGATTGCTTGGTCTAAAATTTCCCTGGTTATGAGGTTGTCTCTGATTTTGGTTAAAGTTCTACTGATTGAAGTTCCTCTAAACTACCGATGGTCTGGGTCTAAAGTTTTCATAATTTCAATTCGGATTGACGTTTCTATGTTCATAATTGTCCACCAATCTTGTGAAGCTTGAGTTGTTAAAGGGACAATCCCTGGATTGACGACCAGGATCAAAACAAGTGTAGCATAAATGATCCTGTTTAGTTTTCATACGTAATAAGTTATCTCTTCTTTGTTGTAGAATTCCAAATCTTTGTTCCTGATCTGGACAAGGTCTTTTGATTTCACGAACAGAAGCAGGTTCTGGTTTTCTCTTTTTGATAGTAGATAACTCAATTTCAATGGGTTTTCCTACATCAAAGACATTTGAAAAATTGGTAAGTTGAAGAATTTAGAGTCTAATCTTCATAGGGTTATGTAGTTCTGACACGAATCAAGCTACCTTAACCTCTTGAGTCATCCCTACTGGAGCATACTTGACAAGGATTAAGAAATATTGGTAGTATGATTCTAGATCTCTGGTCCCTTGAGTACAATCAAGAAACTCATTCATACGGTATGAATGATAAACTTTGTTTTGATAGTTCTTCTTAAGCTGGGTCCTAAGATAATCCCAAGTTGAAGCATTAGGATCAACATTGTTCTTTGTGCAATGGTCTCTCTACCAACGCTTGGCTATTTTCTCTAGTTTGAACTTAGCGATGATAGATTTGTTCACTGTTGATGAGTGAGCCAAATCAAAGTAGTCATCCATGCGCTCAATCCAATCTTCAAGAATCTTGCCTACATCTTTGCCTTCCCTGTTAAAATTTCCAGGTTGAGATGATGATGGTGTGTTGAGAAACAATAGGTGCATTTGCGTTAGCAGCATCCGCATTTCCTCTAGGAGGCATGGTAACTTACTGCACCATATCAACCAAGGTCATACTTAGCAGAATATTCTATCCACTCGAAGTCTGTCAAATAGAATAGACGTTTAAAGATAAGATGAGAAGAAAATAGGAGAAAGAGTAATGAATAAATCAATCAAATTTCAATATCACAAAATTTTGGGTTCTCAAAAGTCTACAAGGTATTTCAAAAGTTTCTAATAAATCCTAGTGGCTCTAACATAATGTACTCGGTAATATCCATTTTGACATCCTTCCACCAATGGGGCATATTTGTCCCATTCCTTCAGTATGTCTGATGGCTGACTCCAGTAGTCCTTTACGACCTTCGGCTCGAACATCTCTTCTTTGGCGTGTGAGTCATACCATTCTTGAGTAAGAGATTTTTTTGTTACAGATACCCCCATTTTAGTGTGGATAATCACCTTCCTATACCCGAAGTAGTCATTGAAGAAAGAAAATTCCTTTGGGAACACATCCGGTGTGTCCCATCCAACTGAGCTGTGAATATTTGCACAATCTGCAAGGCACTGAGGTCTGCTGTAGGCATTGTATAAAATATTTATATTGCGAGGGTTGTAGATTAGTGACTTTCCAAATAAGTCAAAGAATAAATTCGTACTAGACTATAGGAATGTCGATCATTGTTCTCGCACTGTTGTCCCCACACATTAAACATAACAATGCTGAAACATCCCGTAGCCATTACTAAGGGTATTATGTTTCTAGCTATCCACGTTTCCTTTGTTGGTCTTAATGTAAGCTCATACGCATTTATATACCATATTTGGTTTGTGACAACAATTTCCTTTCCCAGCTTAGAATGTATCCACTCGATACACCCAACAGGCAAAGGTTTATGTTGAGGTGGTCTAAACTCGGGATTCCCTGCAGCATAGTGATACCAAGCTCTAAAGGTATTTGGTACAATGAAATCCGTAGACATCAACCTTTTTCCTCTCTTCCCGTTATGCGTAATATATAGTGATAAGTCTTTGTACTTCCACTCCAGTTTGGAAATGCTCTTCCACCATAAGGCAAGAGAGTATTTCCACCCATATCCCTGGAGGTAAGATGTCAATCATCTACACACGTACCCCATCACTCATGTCAGTTAGAAGGATAAAAACCAACAGTCAAACTCAAGTATTATATCCTCAAAATAATATGTGTTATATAAAAATCAAATTTCTATAACTGTAAAAGATAAAAATGATACATAGTGTTTCTTGGGAGATACATAAACACGAAAGGGTCCAATGAACCAATTCTTGGTTCCTACAACTGAGGTTCTACCCCTATATTTGTTCGCATTTCGGGTGTCAAAGTCTAGCACTTCAACTTGTGCACTAAAAGTCGTGTCTTTATCTTCATACCATTCTTCCCTCGTGACACATCCTTGGGTGGTAATCCATTAAAACACATTACATGGGCATGCTGTTCATTTACATCATTTCTCTAGAAATATCTACTCGAGTTCACTGCTATTGGCTATGCTCGGGCAAAGTCACTAACGCACCTTGGTTTCTCGTAGTCATCAAAGGTAATGGTAACATTATGAGGGTTGTATTTAAGAATGGGTCCATATACTCTATTGAACCAATCCTCGGTACATAATAGAATTGGTTGCCACCATTTGACTTCTTCCATACTCTGATTATGACCTTCTCGCAAAAGCCATATCTTTGGTTTAGCATAAGGACCTTTTTACTAAGTATGAGTTCACGACTCGGTATGTCCAAAAGAGAGCATAAGTTAAGGTAAATAACATATGCTTGTACTTTAACATTGCCTTCTTGGATCTTTTCCTTCACCCAAAGCTATGGGTTGGTCACGAATCTATCAGGTACTTGTGTTTGATGTTTGGGATGAGCTTCAACATATAACTCCCATGCTACATAAGTGTTGGATATAAGGAAATCCCTAGTCCCCTTTGAAACTCAAGTCACTTCAATTGTGCAATGGAGACCGAATCCAACTGCGTAATTGAAAAATATTCTTTGTGCAAAATCACTTGGGAGTTCATCAAGACAATTAAGAAGATCCATCTATAACAAGAGAAAGAGAGAAAACTTAGTACACATGTGAATCAAAACTAAGTTTATGCTTCTTTTATTCATCAAAATTTGATCTTTATGATTTTATTACAATATTATGGTGTCTTGGAGGTAGTTCTCTAAATATTCTTTTAACTCTCTTAACAGGGTATTCTCTCAGACCTCCCACTCAACAACGTGTTTTGTAGTTATCCTCTAACTTTTCTTTTCCTATGACAGCTACAAGAGCTTCAAAATTCTTGGCAACTTTGGCAATCCTTAACATTTGGGAACGCATTGCCAAGTAGTAGAACATGTCTTCTAGGCCTAGCCATACTCTGAGTTGAAGTAGTATGAGGTTGGCGAACCAGTCTCTTGGACTGTCGTCAATGTAGATGAAGAATTAATGGAAGGATTCTTGGTGACGGATAAGGTAACTACGGTCAACACTCTTCCAACAAGTTGTGCTTCCTGGTATGCCAAAGACTTTGGTCCTAATTTTTAAGTAAAAGAGTTCTTGTTCATCGTTGGACAATCGTGTCGCCATGTTGTTGAACACTATGGCCAAAACCTCATTCCCTTGGTTAAAGAATTCAGACGTCACTCTGGGAGCCATTGGTTACTACAAAAAAAACATTCAAATAAAATTACATCGTCATTGTTGAACACTTCAATCATTTTATCATAACTCACACCAAACACTTCCACTCAAGAAAAAAACTCAAACAAGTGCCACCAACCAATGTCACTTATAGATGCATCATGAATACATTATCTTTTCTCAAACAGCATGCATGAATGCATGCACGATGCATAACTAACCCAACTAGTATCAGGCTTTAGGCTATCCCTATAACCTTAAGCATTGGCTCTGATACCAGGTGAGAGATACACCTCCCCAGGGGTCTATGCACAAAATATACAATTACACTTTTATACAATTCTCAATATACATTAGAGTTGCAGAAGCATTTGCATAGGGGAGGAGTTCTCAGCACTTGAATAAGCATGGAGTTTAGGCCATGAGCTGGACTGTATCCAAAGGTACCTAGCGACTAGTGCTACCCCTGAATAGCTGTTATGAATGAAAGTGTACTCAAGAAAAATATAACATTGTGGAGGGTGAATATATGTGTACACTGCATTGCGGAAAGCGGAAAGAGAGAGAGAGAGAGAGAGAGAGAGAGAGAGAGAGAGAGAGAGAGAGAGAGAGAGAGAGAGAGAGAGAGAGAATATAGTGGAGGGTGAAATAGAGTGCACGGAGACATGAGAAATTGACAAGAGAGAATCTCTAAATACCCATCTAAATGGAACCGACAACCATGTATTAATGCAACGACAAAATTTGGGTATACCGTAACATCAAAGTTTATGAAAAAATAGCTAGCAGAGCACCGGACCCTGTGTAGGGATCAACCGGTTCACCCATCCACTTTCGCTCTACTACGGACAAAGAGAATTACACCAACCATACTAGTTTAGGTGCCCCGCTTCTTCGATGCCCAACACCGGGTGTTTAGGCAAAGCCAAGGCAAGATCCCCGACCCGTTAGTCATGTAGGTCATTGAACCCCGACGCACTAACATTCCAGTACCATAAGCATGATGCAAAACAACTCCGACCTTTAGGTCAACCATAAACCATAACTTCACACATGTGCAAAAACAACTTTCTGACATTTTCGGGAGCATGCAAAACATGCAAATGAAAGTGTTTGACCTCAAAAAAATGTATCAAGTTCAGCTCTATAATATAGACTATCACTCCATAATGCACTTTGACCATATGATACTCACACAACAAACGGTAACCCCAAAAGAAAGTCACTTTATTCATATTTACCTATGCGGTTCAGAATGTTGAACCATATACTCCCATGTAAGTTTAGGGCCATCTAATAATTGAAATCAACTCACCAAAACAAACCATAAAACATATCAAAACTGCTCGGTTAACTCACGACGTCATATGGTATCCCTCTTTGATAGCACTCCTACATGTGTAGGTAAAACTGATAATAGAGTGATTAATAACTTGCATTTCCAAAGTGATAACGGAGATCTAAATTCATTTATCATCAAGTTTCATCAAGATTTTCAATCGGTTAAGTGGTGTTGCCCATCCAGTGACTCTATATAGTAGTTCTCCAAGGAGCTTGGAGTCAAAATTTCCCGGGGAGGTCACCTAATAAAAATGTAACATATCACGTGAGTTCAATAGAAGGGTATTTAAAGTTCTTGAAACTTATAGAAATATATATACAGAGGGGCATTAATTTTTCAAATTTGAAAAAAAATTATAGATTTTAAAAGAAAAGGGTACATTATATCCTTAACAAAATTCACAGATAAGGGTTTTTACAAACATGTCCTTAACGCACGTGATATGGTAGTTTTACACATAATGAACCCCCCGAGCAAAATTTTTGGTTGTGTAGTGGGAAACAATCTGTTTTTTGACCATATCCCTTAGCTCGTGAGTGTTTTTGACATGACATGTGAGAGAGAAAATGTTCTAAATGATATGTTTTATCTATGGTACAAAGGGTTCGGGCTGATTCATATCGATTTTTGATTTATGACCAAAACAGTGTTCCTACTGCTTCTATGACATGAAACGAAAAGTGCTTTTTATGCACGTGCGTAATTATAAACGCATCATGTACATAACTCAACGTGTAAACATGATGAAAAAATCATGAAGTAACTTCATATGTACTTGGTTAATCCATTCATGCACTCATATGCGAAAAACAATCATCGAGCGGGTGACTACGCAGAAAAAACGATATATATATATAGAGAGAGAGATGATGACTATGGAGTTTATGGTTTCTCACTGTGCTTTAGAATTGATTTGGGGTTGTTGAAATGCTTCCTGCTTTGTAGCAAGAGAGCGGTGATGAGAGCTATGTAGAGGTATCCGCCACAAAAACGTCCAAAGAGCGCGTACACCGTGAAACGAGAGAGAAGATAATTAGCAAATAGAGAGAGAGTATCCTTCTTCTTCTTCTTCACAACATAGAAGAGTTTATGGAGATGGTGATGAAGAGCTTGCACCACTCCGTATAATAGATAAGTAATTTTGACGTCAAGGCAAGAGAACTTCCGCATCTGAGAGTGTATCTATCTCCTCAAAGTGAAAGAAGAGAGGTCTTTATATAGGCTCTCAAGGCCAAAAGCACTAGCTAAGAATAGAGTGAGTAAGGAGGGACAAATTCGCGCACGTTCGCGGATTTTCAATTTTTTTTTTCTTAGGACAGATTTTGATGCGCGATTTAGATACTCCAAGAAGAAGTTTGGCCTGCAAGAAAAGAGTTCTAAACTAAGCTCCTCCTCTCTTTTCTAAAAAAACTCTTTCTTTCTTAAAAACAAGCCTTTGCCTTCTTGGTGGTCAACTCTCCCACTTACCATTCAATTTTTACATTAAATTTGACCATCCAAACAGTATCTAACCAACTAACAAAAATCGTAGCTAAACTACGCCACACCGTAACATCCCGACATAATTATGACTTTTTAGTACTGTTAAATCAAAATTCGACGAAATAGATATTGGAAGTTAGTTTTCTTATTTTTAGAAGAGACCCAAAAATTGGGGATCTTACAACATTGACGTAAGCATTTCACGGTATTTTGTAGCTTTTGGCGTCGCCGACCCGCGGCCTAATTTCATCATAAGTAGGAATTTACACTTCAAAATCAAAAACTAAATATAGGCGGGATATTGGGGCATCATTGCTAAGCATTTAGATGCATTCTGGGTTGAAACGGACTAGGTCAAAAATCCACTGCTGTTAATAATCGCGATTTTTGCTCTTGACCTAAAGTGGGATTTGAGACCATAAGCATGTGTGCTTAGGTCTTATAAACTTGTCCTAGAAGTTTCCTTACATTTGGATGTCATTTGATGCTGTAACGGATGTGATTTGTTTGCCAATGAACGATTGGCTTTTGGTGATTTCAGCCAGTTGAGTGTAGCTTGAGTTAGATGCGAGTTGTTTATTGTTTTCCGAGAGATTGACAACCTCTTGTAGCCTCTATGCACTAATCAAGTCAGCTTCGTCCCATGGATTGACAATTTAATCGTGGCTCTCGCTAAATCTGTAATAAGATAAGAGTGAGGTTAGACACCCGTCCCACACCAAATTTCTTCGCTTATTCAAAAGTCTTCAATGAGTGATACTAGGCTCAGTGGACTCATTTTCTTGGCTTCTCAATTTGCAAAATTTAATGAAGTTCTACAACTCACTATTCATGGCATTCATTGAAGTTCTTAGTCTTCTTTTCAGCTGATTTTATTGTTTTCACCCTGGAGTCAAAAATCATGAACTCATGCCACATTAGTCACTATTGTCGGTTGATAAGCCTCATATCTTGCCACCAACTACATCACTTGGCAGCTTGCATTATTTTGTTATCAATTGTCACTAGCATCGTTGTCTGCTAGTCATCATTTATTGTGCGTGTTTTGAAGCAAAGTTTAGTGGAGCTTATATTTTTTATTGCAATTCATTTTCAAAAAAGGTTCACAATCACTTCACCATTTTTAAAGCTAACATTACTAAGGACACAAGTTGTATTTCCCACTAGACATATTGAGCCCAAAATTCAGAGCACCTTGTTATCGGTTGTTCCCATTTTCTATGGGACATCACGTGTAGCTTCTTGTGGCAAGCAAGCTTGAATGTTTTTGAAGAGGTGACTTCACAAAATATCCCTTTGCAAAAGACACATTTTTTATATGTATGTTTATATATTTATACTTTAGGATAATTTTGTGAATATGCCAACTCATGTACAAGAATTAGATACTACCTTGCAATATCAAGGTAAGACCTTTCTCATGAGGACGTGCATTGACACACATATAATGAGCACACACACAAGCATCATATAAGAATTGTAACATATGCCTGCTTTGCAACATTAACCAAGAACGGTGCACCCTCAACAAAATGGACCTACAATACAAATGAAGATCAAGGAATTCAATATAAAAATAAAGTAGCAAATGATAAAATGAAGATGACAACACATGAAGCCAATGAAATGAAGATAAAAGGACAAAAATGACAACGAAATCAAGATGAAGAAAATTTTGAAGAGGACATACATGATGACCTCGTTGGTGGCTGCTACATCCTCTTGTGAGAGAGTTGGTACCTCCTGTCATACTTGTGTTGCCTGTTGTTGTGAAGTATTCGACACTTGGTCTTTCCTTCAAGGATCACCTTTTCTTTGTTCGTCGGATTTCTTGTGGTCATCTTTTTACTTGTGGTATTGGTCTTGCATGTTTCAAAGTCTTCATTCTCCCTTTAAAACTCTCTCTTATCTTCTTGATCTTTTGTCTTCTCTTGATCTCAATCCATAGGAGGAGGCGACGATTATTTGGGAGAGACATGCTCCTCAGTCTCTTTCTCCTTCTTCTCATGCTTTCCTGTTGTTGTAGATGTATCTTTGGAAAATTTATCATTTCCCAATAGATTGATGGCTTCTTGGAGAGTCCAGAGGAGGATCCATCTTTTTTTGTCTTTTTGAATCCTCCTCTCTCTAGTCATCCTTCATCTTCAGAAAATCATGGATCTTTTGTCGAAAATACCTCGCCAACTTGACTTTAGCTGTTGCTTTTTAGAGTCTTTCTTATTTTTTTTTTTTCAAGCTTGCTCAATATCATCTTCATCATGTTTAGAGGGCGGTGGACATTGTCTAGCTTCATCTATCTTTTTCTTTTTTTCAGCTATCTTGGCAAGTCATTCTTCCCAAAGCTGTTGGCCTTCCTCCATGGACTATTGTGCCTAGGATTTGGAAATCTAATCAGCTTTTGTTCTTTTTCTTATCAATGGCACTTCTACATTTGCTTTCTCTTCTGACAAATGATATTTTGAGAGCACATCCTCTTTACTTTGATTCCACCACCCAACTCAAAATCTGATTCCGTGACCTTTATCTGCTGTGCATGCTCTCACCCTTTCTCCCTCCTTCTTCTTTTTGCCGGTTTGGTGGATGAGATTCCCATGGATCTTACTGCATTCTTTGCTTAATGCAATAGATTCAGTCAAGACTCTGCTTCAAGAAAGTCTTCAGTTATACCCAATGCTTGGGAGCACTCATCTAATGTTCATATATGTTTTGTTGCAGTCACTTTACGAGTCAAATTTTCTTTGACTAGGTTTTCTAGTGTATTGTTTTTGAGGTCACACTTTATGACCCTCCTCTCTGCCAAGCCGATGGCCATTACTACCACCACATGGAGAATTGGCTTTGCATATCTTGGTGGCTTTTTCACTTTTAAGTGCTGGGAGATTAGCCTTAGGGGTAGTTCTATTTTTTAATAGATAAGATATTTATGTGTGAGCTTGTGTCCTTGCTGCTTCATAAAAGTCTTGTAATTGTAAATAGCTTTATTCTTATAGAGAAGATTCAATTTGTGACTTCTTTCAAAAAGATAGAGGGCTTGATTGATGATCTCATCAATGACTGTTGCCCCATCTTTGTTAGTGAGTGTAACTTCTCCGTTGTACTAGATGTAGCTCATCAATTTGTGGGCTATTTGGAAATATGTGTACCATGGTGGTAGCTGAAAGAAGTTGTCTAATTGGAGGCATCGGCCACCCTCCAAAACTTGGTCTTCTATTGTAAGGTTTAGAGCTCCTTTGGGAAAATGGTTGCTTCCACTTTGGCGTCCAATCAACAACTTAAAACATTTTGATAAAGAGGTTTTTTGGAATTTGTGCTAGCTCCTCATCCGTGACATGGGCTTTCTCATTTGAGAAGATGTCTATAATCTTGTAGGCTATAGCCTCCCATTCTTTCTGAACCTTTGTGTGTGGCATCCTATTACCAAAATCCTGGTTGTTTAGGGTCCAAAAATTGATTCAAAAAGTGTCAAAAAGTCAAATTAATGCAAACTTGACCATAAAATAACAAATGAACATAACTTGAGCATAGCAACTCAAATTTGACCAAACTTCACAGTGTGACTAGGACAACTACATGCACTAGGTCAAAGTGCTTCAGTTCAAATCCGGGTCAAAAGTACATGGATTGAGATCCATATTGAATACATTTTAAAAATCTATTTTCACCATTTTATTTAGCATATTATTAAGATGTTATGGTTGAATTTTTTTGGGATTTAGATCACTTGTTTGGGATCTAAGACAAAACTGGATTTTTTTTGCAGACTTAGAAAATTTTGGTACTTTTATCAGGGTTCGAATTTCCAAATCACTTGAAACTTCAGGGTTAGTCTTTATTTGGCAATTGGGATCTAATGGCTTGATTCTAGTCTAGAAATTCAAGAAAGATACATGGATCATCGATCCATATTTTGTCACATATGGAGGTGGAACTTTGGGGACATGTTTTTATAGCTTATCTTAGCACACTAGTGGAATATTTTCAAATTCAGGTCTACTTTTTCTAAGATTATCCGATTTCTCAATTCATAGCCAAGTTTTACCGCCTTTTGCCATATTGTTTTTTTGGAGCCTAGTTTGATTGATCCATGTAGCTAGGGTGTGTTGAATTTGGTTGATTTGATGCTTTGAGATTGACCTTTACCCCCAAGTCTACTTGTCTATCAAATTACACTTCATTTTGAGTTTTTTTTTTGATTATCTTGGCTAAGTTGAAAAGATTTGCCCAGTTGGCAAGCATTTTTTGATTTCCTTTTGCACTTTGAAGCATCCCAAAAGTCCACTTTGTTCTTTAAGACTTTTCTTCTAAGAAAACCCTAAGTTGCACTTAGCACTATGAATTTGCACTTCTCCTAGAATTCAAACAATTTCTCACCAATTTCTTGATTGCTTGATGATGTCTACTTTTTAAAGAATTGTGGACTCTGAACCTGCTACATTTTCCCATGAGATACGTGGATCACGATCCATGTTTTGGGCCCGATTTACACTGAACTTGGAGGGAAGGTTCCTGATAAGTTCCCTAAGCTATTGGTCATGCTCTTTTGGAGTTTTGATTAGTTTTTCATTACATGGATCAAAATGGCCATTTGCATACTAAAACCCCAAATTTTAGGGTTTTTGGGTCAAGAGGACTTCTTTTTTATCAAAATTTATAGGGTGACATCCCCATGCTATGGTCTAACTACTGATAGATTTTTTTCTAAATCTAGCATACTAGGTTACAAAGATCATGATCCATGTTGGACAAAATTTCTCAAATGTAATCATAGAAGAGAGAACATGGATCACGGTTCCACCCCCAATCTAGACTTTGATGGGATGGATGGATTCTGCCCTGCTTGGGGAGCCCACTGTTGAAGTCTTTTTGACCCCCTAAGGGCCTCTAATATTTTGCTAACAATCCATCTTTGATTTGATTCTTGCAGCCAATCTTTTTTTTTTTTTGCATTGTGGGAAACATACATTGGTTAAGGGTTAGTAGACAAGCATATCTATGAAATCTGGTGAGTTGTGGTGGTCCTAAATGCCTGACACCTGTGGCAAGAAAAAATATAGCAGCTCTCCTCTAGGTCACAAAATCTCTCTCTCTCTCTCTCTCTCTCTCTCTCTCTCTCTCTCTCTCTCTCTCTCTAGCTCACGCAAGTGAAAATAACATAGACTAAACCATGGAAAGTGAAGCCCTCATCCATGGACTCCTGCACCTGTTGAACCAGCCATCACATAGCTATATTTGCCACCATACCCATCAACAAGAACTCACATACCTCGAGGAGAAGCAAAGCTACCACTTGGAATTCTTCTTTGCCCACCATAGGCGTTGTTTGCTATGCCGGAAGCACCACAACCTTTAGCTCCATGCTCTCTCCTTCATCCACAATGCCCTTGATCTTTGCACCATCAAGCCCTTTTTCTTCAACCAGCTGCTCTTCAAAGTTACTTTACTCCACCAGCTTGCGAGTTTTTGCTGCCTGCACTTCAATCACCTCGTCTACTGTTGCATCATGCTCTACCAAAGTGGAAAGAAACTCTCCCCACATGACCGTATCATCCTAGTCTTCTACAAGCATATTGGCTTGCACCACTCCCTACCCTTCACACAATTTTATTACTTCTCCATGCAGATGCATAAGGTCAAACCCTTCATACCTTGATTGGGTTGACTCTCTCTCCCAACTCGTATCTGCATCATAGAGATACAATCACTTGTCACATCCTCATCCTTGGTCTCGAGCTTGGGAATCTCCTCCAGCCTCATAGATTTGACTTCATCAGCAAACCGCATCACATGCTCTCTAGCATTATTAAAAGGCCTCCATGCCTTGGTTTGGAATCATGTCTCTTGTTCGATCTAGAAATGTCTTCATCTCTTGCACAACTAGATCCGTTCTCACTGGTAATCTTGGCATGGTTTAACCCTATCTCCTTTAAACCACAACACCCTTGGTTCTTCTTGTATAGGCACCTCCCTTTACACCACTTTCTGCTCAACGTTCATCGCTTCAATCCACCTTGGAATCACCACAACTGGCAAACCCTGCCTTGCCTATCGTTTCTTGAATATCTTATTGGTCCGCCCTTTTGCTAGAGACACCACTTCGCCATATGACCTTGGGTCATCAAATTCCACCTTGTCTCGCACTTCTAATTCATGCAATCAGTCCAACAATTTTTTCATTTTAAGATAATCCACATTTTCAACAATAGTTACCTAGATAACTTTTTCCCAAAGGGTTTTGAACTCCCATTTGAATGCTCGAAAATCTGCTTCCAAGCTTTGGTTCAACCCATCGAGCTTTCTCTTTACTTCGTCCAGTCGTACGAACTTACTTTGAAAAGCCTCTTTCAATGCTTCATGATTGGTCTTCACTTTGTCAAGTAGTTCATCAAACCATCTCTTTGCTTTTCCACATACCAGGAGTGGGAAAACTTGCATCGCACCGTCTTCTCTTGACACACCACCTCTCGGTGCTGACAGTGCGGATGTGTGTGCCTCCCCAGACCGACGGTGTTTTGCGTGAGAGAGTAAGATTGAGAGGTTGTGAGTGTGTGTAAGGATGGAGACATACCGTGGCAGTAGGTGTGCATTGGGTGGTGGGTTTGTGGAGTGTGAGAACAATGGAAATTGAGTAGGCGGTGATCTGCTAGTGTAAATTGTATTTTGGAAGGTGTTTTCAGAGAGGATAGGGGTGCTGTGAATAACCTGAGCTATAGAGAGGCCCTCGTGTCTGTGCCGGGTGTGTTCCCCCATTCCCCCTCTCCAATGTTGGTGGTGGTGGCATAAAGAGAAGGAGGAAGAAGAAAAGACCGCAGGGTCATTTTTGACGATCTACACAAGGGTGAGTCCAAATTTCTTCAACACTTCACCATCACAAGAATTCCCTCACTTCATTCACCCATCTTCTTTCAACCCTTTGACTCATTTTACCCATTGTAAATATATCATTAACTTTTTAGTGACTACTAACACTAACCACTAACCTACTAACACAAAATAGCCATTGACCTGACTATAAAAGACACCTCACCTCAAGACATGTACATTGTAAAATCTCTCTCTCTCTCTCTCTCTCTCTCTCTCTCTCTCTCTCTCTCTCTCTTCCTTAACTCTCTAATTTTTCCCTATCTACCATCAATAATGCCTTTTTCTTGAGCTACCAGCAATAATGCCTTTTTCTTGAGCCCACATCCATGACTCAAGTAGACAAAGAAGGCCCGCAATGTTTTGATATTTAAAATATATCGTAATCTTGATTTTCTTAGCGTGTAAATAAGATTGTCAATAACCTTCATAAGGGGTCTCCAACCTATAAATAGGCCCCTCTCCTTCTTGTAAATCATCCCCGATCTCTCACATAGCACCCCAACACAATAGGCATGAGGATACATTTAGGTGTAGTCATCACCTTGTGAGCTTTACAGTTGGTGTAAAAGAAGCTTTGATGCTACACATTCCAAAGTGAGAGAGTGTGAGTGTCCGATCTAAAACCACTATTGTATATGCTCTTTCATTTTCCACAATCTAAGGTTTTGTTGCTTCAAAGGTGTGTCTTGGTTCTAGAATTGTCGTCCTTTCACTTGTGCCGCGTGGTATCATGAATGCAAGGTGACTCGTATCTTTTAAGTTCCATCATTTGAGCCTGTTTGAGAAAGTGGTTAGTGTGTTTTCATTGCCAAGTTTCTTGCTCATTGTAAGAGGGTTTTGTGGTGAGAGATTTTTCACACCCTAAGACAGTGTGTGTGTGTGTGTGTGTGTGTGTGTGTGCTAGGAATGTTTACCATTCACTAACTATTTGTTTAGTTTATGCAAGCTCCATGATAGTGTGATATTATAAAACCTTACTTTGCAAGTTGTCAATCAGGTATTTGCACAAACTCCATTGCTCTCTCTCTTTCTTCCCTTTGCTCTAGCTCTCTCTTGGTCCATTTGGTATGTGTCTTGGTGTGAGATTGCTTGTGTGTGTTTTATTGCATCTCCTCTTGGTCATGACAAGATCTCTCTTGTGTCCTAGTTCGCATCCCATAACTAGGTGATGCCCCTTCACTTGTTTAGTTGTGGGTTTTGTTGTTGCTTTTTTCCTGCTTGCAATTGCTCCATCCCAAATTGAGCAGCACGAGTGCCTCAAGGGGTGTTTAGAGGTCGCCTCTTTTGTTGCCCGCCCCCGAACGCCTTAGTGTATCATGTCTTAGGGCTCAGTAGGAGACCTAATTTAATAAACCAGACTGCAATAGAGTGTTCTAAAGGGGTGTTTTTCCCGAAGTACACCTTGGGACTAAGGTTTTGACCAACATTTGGCCCCCAAAAGTTAAAAGTTGAATGTGAAAATGAAAAAAATAGGAAACTTGTGATTTAATGCATATCAGCACAATAGGTGTTGAAATTACATTCTACAAATGGTGGTGAGTTTCTTGGGTGGTGGAGATCCTCTAGAATAAAATTCACTCTATTTTGACCAGATAGAAATCATATGGGTATGATGTCACAGGGGCATATTCAATGACGAGAACTGCCAATAGAGCTTACTAGGGTGTTAAACACCTCAAGGCAAGCCTAAGGACCAAGTTTCACCCAACTTGGATCATATTTGACCTAGTTAACCTCTTGGAGAAGCCGGTAGCATCCAAGGCCTACATAGGAGAGATTGACCTACCCACAGCGGTTAGAACTTCAAATTAAGCCTAGGATTATAAAAATCAAGGAGAGTGCATGGTTCGAGTTTGAGTCAATCTTGAGGGATAAGAGATCATACATGGATGATGTCTACAGACCGCTTTTAGTGCTCAAACTGAGAATCTACTACTCTAGAAGCCTTTGCTAGCATTCCATTTGTCTTGTCAGATCATTGTTTGGAGCTCATATAAGGATCTTGTCTTTATATACAATAATAAGTAAGGATTACTGATTTAACAAAGAATTGCAGAGTCAAAGTTTTGTACAGATAGCCACAACCAAGGACCTTGCAAGTTGCTAATGAGTTGAAATTGCAAAGTACTCTACCAGTTTCAAAAGAAACTTGGACGCAAACAAGGAAAAAGGAACAATTGTGGGAAGACGTCTAAGGTATGAGGTTTGGGTTGATAGTTTTTTGTATTAAGAATTTGATGAATTTGAGATCTGAAAGGTGTATTCAAAGAGAACATAGAGTGGCCGGAGATCAAGTTAGCTTGGTGTTGACAAAAGAGAGTGTAAACCAAGCAAGGATAGATCCCTTAGCACCTATCATAGAAGAGGTCAGTGATACAAACACCTCTTCTGAAGGATCATATCAATGGATGGCTAACCAACAACTTGGAGGCTTCCATCAACAAGGGATCATGGTGGGTAGCACATCTGAAAAACCCTTAAACATGCCTAAATACATTGCAATTTGTCTTAAGGAAACCAATGACCATGGGGCCTTGATGTATGTTGATATTCGAGGACATCAATGCATTTGTATTGAAGAACGACCAGTCAAAACGACTAGCCAGAGGATTAGCAGTAATCATGATAATTGATGATGGTGATAATATTCGTGATGAGGAGGGATTGGGGGGTTCACCTTCAGTACCCTCATATATAACATGCGTTCACGGGGTATTGAAAAAATCCCTCTTTTAACATGTCTTAATGAATAAATGACCCCTTATTTTAGGAAATTTTACAAATTTGAATATAAAACCCCTTATTTAATTGCCTAACATTTTTGTATTTTAAAACCCCTCTTTTTGAAATCACTTATACATTAACATGATTACATAGTGCACCCCCCGAGGAGGAGGGAAACCACTATCTCATTGTCAAAGACCCATCAAATTACAATCGATATGGAGACACCGTAGCAAAAGGGAAGATGTTCATGGAGACTGGAGAGATAACTTCTAAACCCCCTCTTTCCGAAGCCTTCTACATTCATGACAAGAGAGTGGAGAGAATGGTGAAAATTCATGAAAATATTGGGATTTACAAGCACGACAAAGGAAGATTCATTTCTTACTACCTGTGCATGGAGCCCCATGTGAACCAATTAAGCATGGACAAAGTCCTGTACTTGTTTTCATATGAGTCGATAATAGGAAACCATATTATTTTTGTTGATAAGTACGAACAAGAATACGAACCAATTCACCCAAATGATGTAGGGAGAGTGAGAACGCTAGAACTGATGGCACAAGCTTCGGTAGAGAAGAAAAAGACCATAGAAACCCCAAGCAAGTCTACAAATCCCTTCTTAGATGATTAAGACACCACAACACAATGAAATAAAAAATCACTTCCTAACCCTTAGAACTCACAAGAATCACCACTATCATTTCAAGATTGGCTCAAACAGTTTTCAACACCAGATGCAAACACAAAAGGGGGTGGATATTAGGCAGTGTCAGGGCTAGAAGCACCACCAAAACTACCAGTCCATCGGCAATACTAGGATGGGAGTAGGAAGAGAACGCTGAACCCTATCATGACGAAAGCACCACAAGAAGAAAAAGAAGAAAGAAGCCAAGAAGAAGAATGAACACTTGCTAGAACAGTCAAGAACTATGGATTAGGAGAACACCTTGGGGAGGAGAATGTATCGTATCCCATGCCAAAAAAGGCTTATAGAGGAGGAATAGAGGATCCTATGTTTAGGATGGTAGATCACCAGAGGATCAAACCTTCTTAAGTCCAAAAAATGGGTTAACAAGAAAGATTTGAGATATAGGGATCCAAGAGATCACTTGGCCTCATTTGTGTGTGTCATCAAGGCTGAGGAAGTACTAGACTTTTCCACACAGTTCACAATATTTGGGTTAACCCTAGAGGAGGATGCTACCACCTGGTTCAACTCTATTGAACGTAGAGATTTTGAATCAAGGGAGGAGGTATTTGACGAGTTTATCGAGGAATTATCTCAAAGAGGGATAGCTCATAATACAATCTCACAAATCCATAAGTTCAAGCAGAAAGAGGGAGAATTTGTTAGAAAGGCAGCCTTAAGGTTGAAATTCTACGTTAAATTATGTCTTGTGGAAGAATTACCTACTCAATCCCGACTCATGTTGATGCTTGTCAATGATTCAACAAAAGTGGCCTCGAGAGCAAAATTCAGTGAATACCAACAGTGCTATAAATCCGGTTGGAGTGGTTCGAGCATGGGGAAGTAGGGTCAGTTGTTGTGTGTGAGTCATTTTGTCTTGTGCCAAAGCAAGTGGGTGGGGTCGCCACAAGTTGCAGTGCCAGTGAGAGATGGGCTCAGGGTGTGCACATGTGTGTGCTGAGAGCCAACTTGGCAGGAAAATTGTGTGTGTGTGAGGAGCGTGTGGTGAGCACCAATCTAGGCAAATCAATGCAAAAGAAATCAGGTGTGCCAGTTTGGTGTTTTCAAAAAAATAATGTGTGTGTGTGTGTGTGTGTGTGTGTGTGTGTGTGATGCGTCAATCCAGGCAATGGGCGTGTGTGTGTGGGTTTTGTTTGTTTTTTCTTGAAAAATCCTTTTAAGAGGCTATTCCCACGGAGAGATTATGTGTGGGGTTCACATACATTGCGACCTAGAGATTGGATGGTTATCCTTGAAGAATCAATGTTTCTCATATCGATGAACAAGATTGAGGGAGCCAAAAATCACCTTGTGGCACACAAAAATGGAGGCCAAATGAATCATTACACATTTAGAACACGCAGAGTTGCATCACAATTCTCATGACTACATTCAACTGTGCAATCCCACAAGGATCTAAAACAAAATTACACACTCAAACCATTTCATTATTTCAAACAAATGTGAGCTCCTTAAAGTTCATTTTCAAGCCATTTGTTTTAACACACATCCTAGAATAAGAACTCACACACGGGAAAATCAAGCTAAATTCTTATCAATTTGAGAATAACATTAGTCTATTTTTAATCGATATAGCTTCCAATTCAAGAGCAAAAATTCAATTTTCAATTTGACATTGATGCACTTTTTACTCAATTGGGCAATGCTCATAAGCAAATTAACCAAAGTTGTCATCTCATTTGCACAATCAAATCAATCATTGCAACTTAGGTTGCTCATATCTATGGATATCCACAATTAGCAAACCCACTTGCATTAGGGAAAATTTGGACCCTCAAAGGGGCCCTATAAGGAGGTTTGAATTTTCCTCTCTTGTCCAAAGTGGGCAACCTAGTGAAGTACATAAACGTGTTGTCAAAACCCTATCAACCAGCATATCATTGGAAAGATCTTAGAAAGTAGGTTCTAAATCTCCAAACTCCGACAAATTTGGAGTTGATTTATAGAAGTTATGGCCTCCCCACTGAAGCTGAAATGTGGGGAGAGATTCCATTTATGAGATAGAGTTGTCACATTAAAAAATGGAATCTTTTAAAATATAAAGAATCTGATGGCATGCTATATATCAATGGATAGATCTTGATGAGTACATTCTAAATTCAAAAGGTCTGACAAGTTTTGATTTCATTTGTAAAAAATTTACCATGCACCCGTTTTGGACAAGAGGGAGAAATTCAAAGTCCTTATAGGGCCCATTTGAGAGTCCAAAATTTTCCTAATGGCACAAAACATTGGTCAAATCAAACCCGATTTACTAATCATTGTAACAATGATTGCTCATATTTAGAATCCCTAATCATCCAAATCCACGTGGGTATGTCATCTCGGTTCGAATGGCTACACATGAGTGAATTTTGGTTACAATTAGGCACAGTCATCCGTGCAACATGGCCATGTTCATCCATTTGCACAATCATTAGCATGGCAATACAATAAAAATCTCCACAATTGAGCATCAATTGAGTGATCTATCTCAATCTTTGAGCCAATTTGTGATACACACATCAACTATTGGACCAATTCATCATCATAATTGGCTAAAAATATATACCAATTTTTCATTTACACACTGGATTGCACATGCCATTGATTGGCATACACACACAAATTTAGGCCAATACTTTTGCAATTTTCCAATCAACTTCTCATTGCAATGCTCAAATTGCAAGCCCTATCAAGCATAAATGAATGTATGCATGCTTAAGTTTTAAAAAATTAACACTATTTTGACCCAATCAAGCAATTCATACACTCAAAAATTAAGCACAAAAGTTCAAATTTAGCTCAATTGGCAATGCATTTAGGCTTACACCTAATGATTTCACATACTTTTCATGCACATTTCACAATAAAAAATTATTTAGGTGCCCCAATTGACCATCAATCATTGATAATCAAGTGGTCTTGGATGGGCACACACATTTAAATTTTGCCCATATTTTTTGGCAAATAGGAATATCCAATGATGGTATTAGCGTAGCATACACATTAATTACATGATTGCACACTCACATATCATCAATTCCATCAATTTCTATGCATGCACACATTCAAGATTAGGTGCCCACACACTTGAATTGTATGGCAGTTTTTTCCCTCTTTGGTGCATTACACACACAACGATTTTTATGCACACACATGAATTCTTGATGAGAATTAAGCTTGACACACACAAAGTTCATTAGTCAAAAATTGACCACAATTTCATTCCAAGCGAATCAAATTAGGTGCAAAGTGTAGGTCAATTTATTTACACACCTAATTTTCGCAAATAATTAGCACACATTGAACCACATTAATCAATCAAGAATTGACATGAGCAAGAGAGTTCACTCACATTGTAATCACACTCCAAGCTATTCCTTTTCTCTACACGAAGACGCATCATTGCACACACGTGTGTTCACCATCAAATTGGCTCCAAAATTGACCATTGTAGGCCAAAAATAAAACACTCAAATCATCAAATTAAGCATAATTAGCACAATCACACATCAAATGTTAGCGGTTAGCTTAGCAAGGCTAGTAAAAAATTAGTATAAAACTAGGACAACTAGCATGAAAGTGAAGCAAAATTAATAAGGGTTAGTATGAAATTAGTGAAATTGGGGGTTTGGGGTATTCATAACTCAACAATTAGCTTCAATTACTTGCACAAACATCATCAAATCAAACCAAAATTGAGTTACACATACTCAAAACCAATGAAATTAGTAGTGAAATTACTCTATTCTAAACATCCTATACTCACTAGCTCAGTTTATCGATCCTCGGTAGCGGCACCAAATGTTGGGGGCAATCGTAGCATGCCTCATCAACACAAGACCAAAAACATTATCAATCCTAGGATCGATAACCCGGCTAGGGCATGGAAGCACGAGCATAGGATGTATCGAATGAGAGGATTCAAGAGTATGCTCATCCAATGCAATAGAGATTAGTCATTAATCACTAACTCTAATCACATAATCAATCAAGCATCACCTACACACATTAAGACCACCAAATTCGGACTTACCATAGACTAGAATTTCTAAGCACACTCTTGATAATTACACACTAATTGCATTGGTGTCGGCCTCTCCAATCACCACATGCCAATCAAGGCACTTCATCAAAATCTACACACACAAGGTGAATGGTGCTAGAGTTGCATAAAATCCATCCACACACAAGCAAACATTAGGGCACATACACTGATTAAAAGATTAAGAACCAACTTAATCAACCTAATTAGAGATGTTAAATATCGCAAATCGAATGCTCATACAAGGATATGAGTGGTTATTAATAAGTAAGAAGTCATCACACATACTCAAATCTAGAATAATGAGAAAGGTGAAACTACTTCATGACATAATGGAATAGAAGAAGTAGACTAATGAAGAAAGTAGAGATTAGATTAAGAATTCTTTTCTAATTACAATGGATTAGCACTAGCCTCTTAAGCATGGGCATTAAGCTCAAGGCTAGGCCATCCATAGAGAGAACACTCAAGAGAGAGAGAGCTCTCAAAAGTGGATCCTCAAGAGTGGATACTCAAGAATGAAGCCTCCTTGCATAAAGTATTCCTTATAAAGGCTTTCACCACAATCCATTCTACTATGGGTCTAAGTTTGATCCCTCTAGCTAGCATATACAACTTTGGAGCTCCCAATGAGCCCAAGACCTTATACAAAGTGAGTAGGAAATATTGTGCACATCCATAGCACATCTCTCGCTTGATGCATAATTGATGTAGCCTGTGTTAGCTGTTGCTAACATGAGTAATTGGTGCTTACGGTAGTTGCACGATACACACAAGAGGAGTTGGTGCTTGCGATAGTTGGTGCTTACGACAACTACAAGACACACACAAGAACTAGTAAGCATCATAGGAAATTCTCAGTAGGAGCCATTGCAAGCATTCTCATTGAAGACTCTTCTTCCTTCTACTACTAATAGCTCTTGTGTCCTTCCTATTGTGAATAAAAGGAGGTTCCACTGAGATGAAGCATGTCAATCCCTATGCAACAATGTTGGAAAATCCCAACACAGTGGTGGAGGCTAGTGCTGCTCCTACCAAAGCAGAGTATGCCGCTGATTAGAAGCACTTGCAGGACACACATGTCACATTGTGGTTCTGGATGATTAGTGGCAAACATTCTAATCATGCGTAGTAGGGAACCGAGGGTGGTGGTGATAGGATGGGGAGAGAGCATTGAGGCAAGGGCCAACCCAGACATTGGAGCATGCACATCGCAGTGAGTGTATGGGCTGAGAAATGAGTGGTAAGAAGCACACGGGAGCTAGAATTGATAACACATGATGGCCAGTGGGACCATGCGTATCAAGACACTCAATCTTGAAGCACACCATGGTGGAGATGGTGGTGATGCGCAGGTCAATAGGGGTGACCTTAGGCTAAGCGTCAGCACGGATTTCAAATTAAAGTGCAAATCTCATTCAAATTAAAGTGCTGGGCCTTCAATTTTTTCATTTTGTCTTGACTTGGTGTTGAATGCTCAATGCTCAATGGCAAATGTCACATGATGCCACCTTAGACGGTCATGCCTTAGGTTGAAGTTTTGAGTGTGATGTTACATGATGTCTCCACCCACGTTCTCAAAATACATTCTTCTTTATAAGACTCCAAAGCCCTTTTCTTCAACCTCAAGTTTGAATCTTGAACATTATTTGACTCATGCGTTTTGTTTAGTGCATGAGGAGAAGCACGATGTACATTTTCATTCACTACAAACTACATTGAGATTCTATTCTTTTATGAATCCATAAGGAGTCTTAACCCAAAGATGAAGCATCCATGTTTTCAAGATAGGAACCTATACCCTAGAGTTCTACCCTAGCTTTTGAAACTCTTTCTTTTTTATTTAAGATAATCGTACTATGAAATTGAAGAACAGTCATCACCGAAGGTTTTCATGAGTCCTACAATCCTAGCCTCGGAAACAAAAAATGGATTTTGTGTTTGTGGTGACACAAAGTGTACTAGGTAGAAGCATAAAGTGCAACCAAACATTGGAGCTTTAATTAGAATCTATGTTGAGCCATAAGTGCACATCTGGTGCCTATTAATGTCTGTTTGAAAAAAGATGTGTGAGTGGATTGAGAAAACACCAGAGATCCATAAAGAAATCAAGACAAGATTAATCTGCATTTGTGGGCCACCATTCAATGCTCCCAAATACTAGTGACAAGAGGAATCATCCCATTTTCATGTATTTTTTCCAAAATTCCTAAATAGGTCTTTAGTAGACAATTGTGGTATCTACAAGGAAGGTGACTACGAAGACTTAGATGATGACTCATCATTACAGCAAAGCGAAGCTAAGTCTACAAAGTCGGCACAAAAGAGCGAGGTAATGGTGAATTAAGAGAAACTTGTTGAGGAAGTTCTCAAAAGAATAAGTCCATTTGCTAAGCCACAGGCTAAGCAACCTAAGTGGTGTGCCATTAAGCAAAAATGGAGGAATTACACTAAGGAAGAGTGTTACTATAACAAGGGTATGTGAGAGAGAAACAATATGCCCCACCAACCCAAGTAGTACCTCCTCAGGTACAAGCAATGCCTAGGTATACGGTAGGAAATTTTCCACAACCAGGAGGGGTTGAATGGCCACACTAGTTTTGGGGCAACAACCACCTCTACCAAGAATGTGACTGGTGGGCATCAGATATACACCTACTATAGAGGAATCAAAGGAACCACACTAAGGAAGAGTGTTACTATAACAAGGGTATGTGAGAGAGAAACAATATTCCCCACCAGCCCAAGTAGTACCTCCTCAGGTACAAGCAATGCCTAGGTATATGGTAGGAAATTCTCCACAACCAGGAGGGGTTGAATGGCCACACCAGTTTTGGGGCAACAACCACCTCTACCAAGAATGTGACTGGTGGGCATCAGATATACACCTACTATAGAGGAATCAAAGGAACGAGCTTTAGTGCATGTACATGTGTATTACAAAGAGCGAAGTGAATACGGGGCTAGTTAAAAATAATATTCACCCAAAGAGCCAAAAGCACATGAACCTTGGAGCATGATTGGAATTGTTGGACCACCAACAACAACTCATGCTGTAAGAGAAGGTAGATAGACTTTGAATGAATGAACATTGTTTTTCATAGCCAATTGGGAGTTAACAAGACCAAGACCTACGTATCAATGAAGAGCGGCTCTAGGAGTGCCTCACCAACCCTTAGGACCATGCTATGAGTGTGGTGGTGACCACCTTATGAAGGACTGTCCTCACACAGAGATCATGAGATTGAAGGTGTATTGTCCAGATTGTAGCATTACTCATTTGATCAGTGACTATCCAAAACCACCAAATAAAACAATGAAAACTACATTAAACATAGTGGTGGCAATCCCATCATGTAACGGTCCTGAAAATGGAACGGTAATACCTATACATGTCGTCACAAGAGCGCAATCTCAAAAAGAAAGGGAAGAATTGATAATTGAGGAACCTAAAACAAATGTGCCTGGTTATGAATGAAAAAGTCAGCAAAACACCTCAAGGAAAGTCTGAGGACCAAGTTTCACCCAATTTGGATCAATTTTGACCTAGTTGACGTCTTGGAGAAGCTGGCAGTGAGACCAAGGCCTACATAGGAGAGATTAACCTACCTAAAGGGGTAAGAACTTCAAAGTGAGCCTATGTTTGGATTAAAAACATCAAGGAGGATGCATGGTTCAAGTTCGAGTCAGTTATGAGGGAATCGACATCATACACGTATGATGTTTGAGTGCTGAAACTAAGAATCTACTGCTCCAGAAGCCTTTGCTGATATCCTAGCAATCCATTTGTCTTATTAAATCAATATCTGGAGCTCATATAAGGATCTTGTTTTTTTTATACAGTAATAAGTGAGGATTATAAATTTGACAAAGAATTGCAGAGTCAAAGTTTTGTACAGATAGCTAGAGCCAAGGATTTTGCAAGTTGGTAATCAATTGAAATTGCAAAGTACTCTATCAAGTTAAAAAGTGATTTGGAAGTAAACGAGGATAAATGAATGACTTCAAACACACTTCTAAGGTAAGAGGTTTGGGTTGATAGTTATTTGTATAAAGAATTTGATGACTTTGAGATCTGGAAGGTGTATTCAAAGAGAGAAGAGAGTGGCCGGAGATCAAGCTAGCTTAGTGTCGATAGAAGAGAGTGTAAACCAAGCAAGGATAGATCCCTTAGCACCTGTCATGGAAGAGGGTAGTGATACAGACACCTCTTCCGATGGATCATATCAGTAGATGACCAACCGCCAACTTGGAGGTTTCCAACAGGAAGAGACCATGGAAGATAGCACCTCTCAAAAACCCTTAAACATGCTTAATTACACTGCAATTTTTCTTAAGGGAACCAATGACCATGGGGCCTTGATGTATGCTAATGTTTGAGGAAATCAATGCATTTGTATTTAAGAATGACCAGTGAGAGGATTAGTAGTAATCATGGTAACTGATGATGGTGATAGGCTTCACGATGAGGAGGGAAACCACTATCTCACTATCAAAGACCCAAAAATTTACAATTGATATGGAAAAATGAAGATGGTCAGGGAGACTTGAGAGATACCTACTAAGCTCCCTCTTTCTAGAGCCTGCTACATTCATGACAAGAGAGTGGAGAGAATGGTGACAATTCATGAAAATATTGGGATTTACAAGCACAAGGAAGGAAGAGTCACCTCTTACTATCGATGCATGGAGCCCCATGTGAACAAGTTAAGCATGAAAAAGTCTTGTACTTTTTTTTCATATGAGTCGATAATAGGAAACAAACCATATTATTTTTGCTGATAAGTACGGATGAGAATACAATCCAATTCACCCAAATGATGATAACACCAAAATTGATGGCACAAGATTTGATAGGGAATCAAAAGCCCACAAAATCCCCAAGTTGGTCTACAAATCCCTTCTTAGAGGATTAGGACACCACAACACAATCCAATCAACAATTACCTAGCCCTCAGAACTCATAAGCATCACCACTATCATTTCAAGCGTGGATCAAATAGTTTGCAGCACTAGACATGAACACAAAAGGGGGTGGATATCAAGCCATGTAAGGTCTAGAAGCACCACGAAAACCACCACTCCATTTGCAATACCAGGATGAGAGTAGAACAAGAACACCAAATCCTATTAGGACGAAGCACCACAATGAGAATAAGAAGAAAAAAGATGAGCATATGAACGAACACTTGCTAGAACAATCAAGAACTATGGATGAGGAGAACCCCTAGGAGAGGAACATGTACCATATCCCAGGCCAAAAAGGAGTTAGGAAGGAGGAACCTATGTTTAGAATGGTAGATCCTTGAAAGATCAGACCTTCTCAAGTTCAAAAATGGATTAACAAGAAATATTTGGGAAATAGGGATCCAAGGGATCATGTGGCAGCCTTTGTGCATGTCATCAAGGCCGAGGAAGTATTGGAATTTTCCACATAGTTCGCAGGATTTGGGTTAACCCTAGAGGAGGATGCCTCCATGTGGTTTGACTCTGTTGAACATAGAGATTTTGAATCAATGGAGGATGTATTTGACATCTTTATTGAGGAATTATCTCAAAGAGGGATAGCTCATAATACAGTCTCACAAATCCATAGGTTCAAGCAGAAAGAGGGATAATCCATTAGAAAGGCAGCTTTAAGGTTGAAACGCTACGTTAATACCTCCCTATGGAAGAGTTACTAGCTCAACCCCGACTCATCAACCCCGACTCATACTGATATTTATTTAGAAGGATTGGCATATGAAGAAGAGCTCAACTCTAGATGAGTTGACTAAGGAGGATCTATACCTAGTAGACAATTGTGATGTCTACAAGGAAGGTAGCTACAAAGACTTGGATGATGACTCATCATCACAACAAATCAAATCTAGGTCTACAAAGTCAACACAAAAGAGCAAGGCAACGATGAATCAAGAGAAACTTGCTGAGGAAGTTCTCAAAAGGATAAGCCCGTTTGCTAAGCCACAGGCTAAGCAACCTAAGTGGTGTGCTATTGAGTAAGAAAGGATGAATCACACTATGAAAGAGTGTTACTACAACAAGGGGTATGTGACAGGGTGAAATTATGCCCCAGCAGCCCAAGTAACACCTCCTTAGGTAACACTAATGCCTAGGTATGCGGTGAGAAATTTACTAGGACCAGGACGGGTTGAACGGCCACAACCAGTTTTTGGACAACAATCACATTCTCCAAGAATGCGACTAGTGGGCATTGAATATACACCCACTATAGAGGAATCAAAGGAACAAGCTTTAGTGCATGTTCCTGTGTATTATGAAGAGCCAAGTGAATATGGGGCTAGTTCAACATACTATCCACCAAAAGAGCCAAAAGCACCTGAATCTTGGAGCATGATTGGGTTGGTCTTGGACCACCAACAACAACTCACGCTCCAAGAGAAGGTAGATACAGTTTGGATGAATGCATATTGATGTTCATAGAAAATGGTGGGTTAACATGACCAAGACCTGCCTATCAACATAGAGCGACTCCAGGAGCGCCTCGTCAACCCTTAGGACCATGCTACAAGTGTGGTGGTCACCATATTATGAAATATTATCCTCACACAGAGATCATGAGATTAAATATGTATTGTCCAGATTGCTGTTAGCAACGGCTAACAGTTGCACCAAGCATGCACCAAGCAAGGGATATGCTATGGACGTACACAATATTTTCTATTCACATTGTATAAGGTCTTGGGCTCATTTGGGAGTTCCAAAGTTGTATATGCTAGCTAGAAAGCTCAACTTAATCCCATAGTAGGAGGGTTTGTGGTGCATGCCCTTATAAGGAACCCTTTTATGCAAAGAGGTCATTCTGGAGTGGTCCTTTTGAGAACTCTCTCCCTAGAGTAGGTCTTGATGGCCTAGCCGTTAAGCTTAATGCCCATGCTTAGAAGGCTAGTGCTAATCACATGTAATTAGTGTAATCCTCTCTTAATTAATCTAGTTTTCATTATGTTGTCAATCATGTTTCTCTACTTTCCGTCATTGTTTTGAAGTGTTGATCTTTTCTAATCTAACTCTTACTTATGCTAAGCTACTCTGATTAGTGGAGTCCTTATCTAACTCTCTCGGTTAAGTGGAGTGGGCGTACTCGTGATTGAGGGATTAGAGTTGTCCTCTAATGGTGTGCTTGTGTGTGTGTAGGTTTGAGAAGCCTTGAGCTTAATTTGATTATGTGTGACTTGATTTGGACACCATGATTGGCATGGTTGGGGTGGCCGACTTGAATGCGATCTTGTGTGCTTAGTCGTCAATGCATGTAATTAGAGTTGTGCTTGAGAGACTCCAAGATTAGTGTGTTTCACTTCGTTGCTTGATGTGTGTAGATGATTGCTTGTATTGATGCTTGATGTACGATTAGCATTAGTTGATTTGGGATGATTTCTATTTGCATTGGAGGATGCGCGCTCTTGAATCCTCTCAATCTTTGCATCCGATGACACTCTCACACATTCTTTGTGTGATGCCTCCAAGCCCTAGCCGGGTCATGCTCTCTCTCTCCGGATTGATATATTTTGTGGGAGATTACCTATGCTATGGCGAGCCTCCAACATTGGCGCCGCTGTAGGGGAGCGGGTTGCCTACGCTAGTGGAGTTGAGGTTGCAAAAGATAAGAGTAATTTGATTACCAATTTCTTGTAATTAGGTAGGATTTGATTTGTGTGTAGTGTAATTAGGTTTAATTAGATGTGTATAGAGTCATTTCACCCCAAAAACCCCTAAATTCTCTTTTGATTTTGCTAATTTTTCACTAACCTTCACTAATTTTGCATCCCATTCATGCTAATTTCGTGCTAATTGTACTAATTCCATGCTAATTTCATGCTAATTATGCTAACCTAACCACTAATTTTGATTTGGAATGTATGCTAAATTCCCTTAATTGAGGAGGATCATCACTCTTAATTACTCTAATCTATGCCTAATCATGTGATTGAGTGTTGATTTTGGTCAATTTTTTGATCAATTTTGGACTGAATCGGAGTTGCACACATGTGTGTGCAATGGAGTGTCTATGCGAGGAGCAAGGACTAAGCAAGCAAGCAATCAATTGTAAGTGGATTGACCTACTCCGTTCAATTTTTGATTGATTAAGTTGATCCCATTGAGTTGCTAAATCATTGCTAAAATTAGGTGTGTGTGTGCCTAATTGATGGAATTTATGTCTAATTTGATGAAATTGTAATCAAATAGGATGTCTAGATGCTTGTGGAATGGTAGTTTTGCATAAATTGTGTGTGCAAATCACTAAATTGATGTGTATGTGAGGCTATTCCGGTCATGGAGTAGGCCTAATTGCCAAAATTAGGGCAAGATTTGAATGTGTGTGCCCATTTTAAATAACTTTGATGAGAAGATTTATGGTCAAATTGAACACCTAAATGCTTGTAGATTGATGATTTTGCAAGAAATGTGTGTGCAAACATTAGGAATTGGCCTAATTTTGTTGTTAATTGAGCAAAAAATTGGAATTGTGCACCTAATTTTTGTGTGTGTGCAATGCTAAATTGAGTTAAAATTTGATCAATTTTTGATTAAAATTGAGTTAATTTAGCATGTATATACTCATGTATGTGTGATCAAGTGTGCAATTGATGAAATGCATTGAGTGTTTAATGAAATTTTTGCACAAATCGACGGCCTAAATTTAGGTGTGTGTGCCTAATTAATGGCCAATTATGCCTAAATTGGGGATGAATAATTGGTCTTGGTTGTCAATTATGATGATTAAAAGACCTAAAAGATCGGTGTGTATTTGATTGATTGACTTTGGATGATTCAATTGATACCCGATTGAAAATGATTAATCTACATTACCATTGTGATGTGAATGCCAATTCGATTGGATATGGCAAAAAATTTCATTACATGTTGCATTTGTAAGTGCCATAATCAAAAGCGTGTAGCGATGCAATGAAACACCTAATTAGGTTTGATCGATGGTTGTGATATTGGATATGAGCAATTGATTTGCAATGATTAATACACGGGGTTGAAGTTGCAACTATGAGGAAATCGTGCATTAATCAAGCATGTGTGCATTTATCATTGATTACAAATTGATTCAAATTTGAATTCAAAGCCAAACATGCTCGTGCATTCCAATCTATTGTAATGTGTGTAAAAGGAGTTATCAAAACTAAACAAGATGGAGAAGAAATTGAAGGAAATTCATGAATATGTTTACGCAATGTGAAATCTCCTTGTAATTCGGATGCATGACATGTTAAGTGTGTTTTGGAATTACTTTGTATGCACTTCTTGTAATAAGATCGAGTGACAAGAGGAATTCAAACAAGTTCAATTACGAGCATTTTTTGACCTACAATTGTATACACAAAAAGAAGAATTGTGCATAAAACACACTTTTGGTAACCATGTGTATGAGATATCACGCTCCGGGATTGCTAGAAGTTGTTTAAATGAAGCCAATACGTGCACACCCACATTCTGCCCTCACACTTTTGAAGCATGCCATATCCCGCCACGCACACTATCTCTTTGCGGGACCGAGCTCTTAATTGAAGAAATGGTTTTGACTATCAAAAAAGAAAAAAAAACATTTTTGGCTGCTTCTGATGTGCCATTTTTGGAAACACACACACTCGTGCTTGGCCTAACTTCGAAACACACAACCCAAAGCGGGGTAGTAGGTCCCTGCAGCCCCATGTGATCTCTCGCTACCGGCTACCTAGACCTCACAGACCCTGCCAAGCTGCTTTGTCTCGTAGCTCGCGACCCCACACAAACCTGCTAATTTGCTAATTGGACCCCAGCCCATCGCGTCGTACTTGTCTAGTAGTGCTCGCCACCTCGGCTGCCTTCAAGGCGCTCACCTCACACACACACACCTGTTGATTTTGGCGCATCTTACACGCTTTACTAATTGCTGCTGACTTGCAGTGGGCACCACACACACACACACACAGAGGTTTTTGATAACGCCAAAGCCCCAAACCAAGCCTCAATGCTGCTTGCGAGTCGTGACTTGCCTCAACAATCTGGCTGTGTCAAAATTCTCTCCCAGACTCCCACACACATCCCTGATTCTCTACCTCCTGACCTCGCACTTGCCTGCTATCAGCGCATCTTCATACAGGTCCATCGACTGCAAACTCGCTGAGCCCACATCTCTTGCTTGTTGACCCCACCCACTGAATTTCCCATGCTCCGGCTTTGTCTCCCATGATCCCTTTGCTTCGGAATCCTAGCTGGATCTCGCCCGAGGCTCATCACCCTCTCGAGTCCAGAGCCCAACGATAGGCAGTCTTTTGTAGTCCATTGATTTGGCATGCCAGATTTTCTCTTGCTGCTACACAACAACTGTTATCAACTCGCGACATTGGCCTCACGGTGCTACTTGCCTCATCAATCCTTGCATCTCACCTAAGTCACTCTCTCTCTCACGCGCAGGTTGCCGACGTGCCATGGCACTGAAAAAAAAAAGTAATAACAACAAAAATGAATAAATAAAAGAATTTAATGAGGCTTGTCCCTACCTCCTTTTTCACCATAGCTTGCACTCACATACACGCTCATGAGCCTCACCCACATACCCTACCCCTCAAACTCGTTTTTTGGTTATGTCACCTCAAGAGACATGAGATTATACAAAGAGAACAAAATCATTAAAATTTTCTGAAGACTCATAAAAAGGGTTTGCATCTCTCTAATCACTTCACGATGCCCAAAGATGATGTATATTTCAAAGTTCAAAAACTTAAAATGTTCAAGACAATACCTTCAGTCCTGTGGTTGATTTTTGGCATTGACGATTGAGTCATTTGAGGTGATGACAATAATATCCAAAGAGGGATCCGCATGGCAACATATTTTTAGTGATCAGAGAGTCGTTGTGCATGGGTGCCTTGATTCTATATTGCTTTGTATGTCAAAATACGATGCAGGACAGTGTGTGATGCACATACATTCAATATTTGTGTGATGGGTGCCCAATTTCAAGGAGTTACATAAAATATGCCAAATTTGTGGTGAATGCGATAGATTTTAGTGCCTGGTTTGATTGAAATTCTCATTGCACTAAATGAATAATTTCTTGTGACATACATAAGGGTTTGCGAGTTAGATTGGATGAAGAGTTGTGCTTGCTTGGTCGTACTTTGTGCTTAAACTTAACATTTCTTATGCATTTTTAATGCTTGAATTGAATGAGAAATTATTTGAAAGCATTAAAATTGCGCCTTTTTTTTATGGACAAGAGTGTGCGTAAAAAATTGAACTTGGCTTTGTGCATTTTTTTAGTGCTTGTATTGGATGTTCAAAATCTAAAGAGCACTAATGATTTGAGTCTTTTGTGAAGAGATGTGGCAGGTGTGTGATTCCAAATGATCCAAGAAGGGGTCATCATTGCAATATATTGCAAAATTTGGCTACTTAGAGCCATTCCAAATGTTTGGATTAAAAGTTGTATATATACTAGCTTATAGCTTGGTCCAAAGTTAAGTTTTTTCAATTGAGCTAGGGTTTAACCAACTTTTTGAGATTTCAAGTACAAATTTGTCTATTGAGAGCCATTCATATTCATTTCATCAAGTTGCAGTCATCTCTAGCTCATAGATTGCTCTAAACAATGTATAATTTCATATGAGCTAGTGTTAGCCAACTTTTTGGAAAGCTTTAAATTGTAAAATTTGACTTTCAAGAGCCACTTCATTTCATTCAAAAGTTGCATTATTTTTCAGCTCTTGGCTTGTTTAAAATTCCATATTTCATTGAGCTAGAAATTAACCGACTTTTGAATCATGCATGAGAGTTGGTAAAAAATGTCAAATGTGCTTATGTAGAAGCATATTTTATCGCTCATGGTTGTTATGTATGCATAAATTTGCTACATTAGAGCATCATGCGCATAACCAAAGGCACTTTTTTCCCTTGGGTTTTTTCCCTTTGGCAAATTTGGGTATGGAAGACCTTAGCTTTAGGTATTCATTAATGTTTTTTGTGTGCTTTTAGATTTCAATAATTGGCTTTTGTAGCTTGTGTTTACACTTAGCCTCAAAAGGCTTCTTTTTGCAAATAAAAAGGATCAAGAGACTTCTCTACACAAAGGATGCTTGCTCAAGGATGCTCAAAGAGCATGAATAGGTGTAATCCTTCCATGATTTTGCTCTTTTTATCTCTTCATTCTCTTGCTTGGTTAAAGTGAAATTTTGCTTCTAAGCTATGGTTTTTTCATGTTAGAAAGCTAAGCATTTTAAAGTTTCAACACTTTGCTTTGTGAAAATTAACTCATCAAAAAAAAATTCAGGTTTTATGTGTGCTAATCATACGTAATTGGCCTTGACCTTAGGTTAATGTACAGTCATTTCTTGCTAGTCCTAGATTCTTAGTGATAGTCTTAATACTCCACTCATTTTTGTTATGACCTAGGGCTATGATTAGGCTTTAGTATTTTTTAGTCCAATTTCCATTAGTATCTCATAAAGGAAGAAATAAAAATGTGCTAAAAAATGAACCATGAAGCAAAGAAGTGTCCAAAAAAGTAGCAAAAATGCTACTAAGGCACATGAAAATAAAAATTCTATGTTATGTTGTGTCTATGAGAGGCCTAGCGCCTTATTGGCACTTGGTAGGCGAGGGGAATCACCTTGGCTTGCTTGGTCGAGGCCCTAAACTGATGCCCTGGGTTAATAGGGGTTAGCCATTGCCTTGGTAAGCTAGTAGGCTTTTGGAACACCTTCTTGAGGGTTCAAGGAGCTGAGAGTCACACCTAGACTTGCTTTGGGGTGGTAGCCTTGTGATTGTGATTTAATTTTTCAATGAATGACTAAATCAAAACTTCCATGAGCTTCAAAAAACTTTGACAATGTACTAATAGATTACGAGCTTTTTTTATAGCCCATAGACATGATAGACTAGAATGATTTATTAAGATTGTTCACATAGTTTTTAGGCTAGTAGGTTTATTAACTTTCATTAGCCTAGGGTCATAATTGATTGCTTGTGTTTCATGCATAAAACTAAAATTTCAAGTGGTTTAATCTTCACAATAGTTTGAGTATTTTTTTGCTTTATGTTGTCTAGTTTTTGACTATGATTGACCCATCTTTTAGAAGGCAAAAATCACTTTGCATGATTGTTCATTTATGCTTCATGTTTTATTCATTCTTGGTGGCCTTTGATGCTCATTACTTGTTCTTATGTTTTGCAGCTCAATATTTCTTCCATGGACTTTCTTTCTACCATGTCACCGTGTCTTGCTTCACTGGCACACGAGGACATGTGCCAAATTAGGAAGGGGGGAGTGTTAGCAGCGAGACTAACAGTTGCACCAAGCAGGCGATATGCTATGGACGTACACAATATTTTCTATTCACATTGTATAAGGTCTTGGGCTCATTTGGGAGTTCCAAAGTTGTATATGCTAGCCAGAAAGATCAACTTAATCCCATAGTAGGAGGGTTTGTGGTGCATGCCCTTATAAGGAACCCTTTTATGCAAAGAGGTCATTCTAGAGTGGTCCTTTTGAGAACTCTCTCCCTAGAGTAGGTCTTGATGGCCTAGCCTTTGAGCTTAATGCCCATGCTTAGAAGGCTAGTGCTAATCACATGTAATTAGTGTAATCCTCTCTTAATTAATCTAGTTTTCATTATGTTGTCAATCATGTTTCTCTACTTTCCGTCATTGTTTTGAAGTGTTGATCTTTTCTAATCTAACTCTTACTTATGCTAAGCTACTCCGATTAGTGGAGTCCTTATCTAACTCTCTCGATTAAGTGGAGTGGGCATACTCGTGATTGAGGGATTAGAGTTGTCCTCTAATGGTGTGCTTGTGTGTGTGTAGGTTTGAGAAGCCTTGAGCTTAATTTGATTATGTGTGACTTGATTTGGACACCATGATTGGCATGGTTGGGGTGGCCGACTTGAATGCGATCTTGTGTGCTTAGTCGTCAATGCATGTAATTAGAGTTGTGCTTGAGAGACTCCAATATTAGTGTGTTTCACTTCGTTGCTTGATATGTGTAGATGATTGCTTGTATTGATGCTTGATGTTCGATTAGCATTAGTTGATTTGGGATGATTTCTATTTGCATTGCAGGATGCACGCTCTTGAATCCTCTCAATATTTGCATCCGATGACGCTCTCGCACATTCTTTGTGTGATGCCTCCACCGGGTCATGCTCTCTCTCTCTCTCTCTCTCTCTCTCTCTCTCTCTCTCTCTCTCTCTCTCTCTCTCTCTCTCTCTCTCTCTCCGGATTGATAGATTTTGTGGGAGATTGCCTCCTATGCTATGTCGAGCCTCCAACAATTGCGGCATTATGCATTTGATGAGTGACTGTATGAAAAACCCAAATAAAACTGTGAAAAATACATAAAATATAATGGGGGTGATCCGATCAAGTAGAGATTCAAAAAATGAAATGGTGATACCTATATATGTAGTCACAAGAGTGTAAGCTCAAAAAGCAAGGGAAGAACCGATAATTGAGGAGCCTAAAATAGATGCACCTGGGTATGAACAAAAAAGTCAACAACACACCTGGAAAGCTAGGAAGGCACGTATGAAAGCTAGAAAGAAACGTGAACAGACATGCCTAGTGGAGGAGTTAAAACAAACCAGGGAAAGATTGGAGAGATTAGAGAACAAAAATAACCTTGAGTTGGAAATCCCTAAGACCAAAGAGCCTATTGAGAAAAGGAGACCAAAGAATGCAAGTTATAGAGGATTTGTACTAGTTGAAAAAGTAAATGAACCTCTAGACGCTCTTATGAAATCCTACAAAGCGCAGCTTCAGACTAATAAGCAAAATCAGGAACAAAAATGGATGACATATCCTTATGCATAGTTATAAAAGAAAAGGTTGGAGACGTGTCAAAAAAGGATCCAAACTGCCCAAGATTTGATAGAGCCACCTGCAAGTAAGCTGAAGAGTTGGACAAAAAAGTCAACAAAACATCTGGAAAGCTAGAAAGGCACTCATGAAAGCTAGGAAGGAATCCTAACAGATAGCCCTAGCAGAGGAGTTAAAACAAACCAGGGAGAGATTAGAGAACCAAACTAACCTTGAGTTGGGAATACCTAAGATCCAAGAACCTAATGAGAAAAAGAGACCAATGAGTGCAAGTTCTAGAGGATCTGTACTAGTTGAAAAAGTGAATGAACCTCTAGATGCTCTCATGAAAGCCTACAAAGCGCAACTTCAAACTAAGAAAAACTAGGAACAAATATGGATGATGTATCCTTATGCAGAGTTAGAAAAGCAAAGGTTGGAGATGTGTCAAAAAATGATCCAAAATTTTGAAGCTTTGCTAGATCCATCTGTTGCAATTAATCCAAAGAGATGATAGAGGTTCCAACTCCAACACCGATAACCCCACCGAGGCATGAAACGAAAGGGACCATCAAGAATTCCACAACTAAAATAGAAAATCCCAGAGTATTGCTGAATACCACAAATCACGCATCTATTGAGGATCTCCATCCTATGATACCAAAAGCTTACATAGAAGATGATGGCCTGGACGAGCTTTTGAGACACATAGGAGAATCAAACGATGTAAAAGAGTTGAGTCAAAGAGTCAACCAAATCAGAAAGGGGAGGGATGTTTTTCTTCCTTTGCTCATACTCGGGGGATAAGGGATTAGTACGCTCTTTAGAGATTCAACCCAATCTTTGAAAACTTTACCCTCATACATGGGAGAGTATGAATCCGAATTAGATGTGAAGGTGGTGCCATCACAAATGCTCTTGTCAAAAAATGCTATGGACTCTAAGGGGTTGATAGACATATTGTCTATGCATGTGACTTGTATTACACTAGCAGAGCTCCTCCGGATAAGACCAAACATGTGGGTGACTGTTGGAAAATGCTTGGAGAAATTTGGGTTAAAAGATCCAACATCACAAATTCAAGAAGGGATCCAAGAAGTGGACAAACTCTAATTGAACACAAGACCTGTACCATTAAACAAGGTTGGTCAGTATTGCAAGGGTGAAGATGTAAATACTACACTTCTAGTAGAATTCCAAGGTGAAATAACCATGGAAATTCTCAATAGTGGAGCTGGTGCTGCTATCACCACCAAGGAAATTTGGAAAAAATGGGAAAAACCTACCTTGAGGGATACCATAATGAGATTGTAGCTAGCAGATGGGTACATGGAAAAACTTTAGAGAAAATGATTGTTACTTCGTGCAACATTGAGTATGAGTATACATTTGCCATAGTTGACTTTGAGAAGAAGGACAATTACAAGGATGGCCATCTATGAGACAACTTAAGATGGTTCAAGACTGGGAATATGATCATATATACCTCAGACACATGGAAACCACGAAGTGCATAAACCTCAAAGACCATAGCTATAAAAACGTGAATTAAACCCCAGTGGAGGAGTTTGATTCAGTTACAATAGCAGGATCAGAGCTTCTAGCTTGATTAGGAAAACCCAAAGAGCTATGGATGTGCGGTGCATCAGAGTGTGGGAGTTTGAAATGAGAAGAGTGTATACTGAAAAGGGTACTTGAAGATAAGGAGTATGTTCCTAAAACTTTTTTTGAAGAAGCTCTTGAGCCATTAGAATGGACTCATATCCTAACAACCCTAGATGTGTGTGCTATTTTGGATCTTGGATAGTGAACTTTTTGTATTGGGATGGCACACTCATTTTGTCCCCATTTTTATCTTCTTCTCCCTCCCCACTTTCTACTTCCATTGTCCAAACCTTTCTACTTCCTTTAGCGTCATCCACTGCCTTTGTGCTCATCTTTACAATTGGAAAGAGTTTTGGCTTTGAGCTACTATGAGGAAGTGGCAAAGAAAGCTCAGATAAAGGCTAATGAATGTGTGAAGGATAAGGGAATTGAAAAGGGTGATCTTGTGCTGCATTACAATAGTAAGTTGGACAATACCTTTCAGAAAAAGTTTCAAATCAAGTGGGGAGGTCTTTTTACTGTTGTGAACAAGCTTGATAATGGAACATATCAGTTGGCAGATTTGGGTGGTGCACATCATAAATTCCGTGTTAATGGTTACAGGTTAAAGAAGTATCTGGCATGTTTGATAACAATTGTGACAGATGAGATGCTATCAATGGAAGAAGAAAATGCAAAGATATCCGAGAATGTAAATGAGTTTTTTGGGAATGAGCTACAACAGTTGTTCACCCTAGAAATCTCTGCTTGTCATGAATGATCAAGCAGGCTAGGGGGAGTTTGCAAGCTATGTCAAGCATTTTTTGAGAACAAAGGTAGTAGATCATGCTAAAAAGCTTGCTAGCTAGCCCCATGTATATATGTGTACATGGTGCTTTGAGTCTTGGGAGTGATCATGTAAAAATTCATGTACAAAGTTTTGGTTTTTCTCGGCTTGGTTACTGGAGTTTTGGGTGGATTGAGTCCCCAAAAGATGGTTTTCGATAAGTATTATCATATGTGCTTTATAGATCGTGAATCAGACTTGTATATCTTAAGTTATGTGTGTCCAAAGTGGGTGGTCTTGACTTAGAAAGTGGTTACAAATGCATGCAACAAAGGCAATTGGGCCAATTTGATGATTTAAATTAGAAATGCTGTGATTAAAATTTTTTGGAAGTAGCCGAAGTAATGGGCTCCAAGCCATGCTTTACGATGTTGCATTTGGTGGCCGGAGTGGTGCACTATGCTTTGGGAAAGTTGGCCCGGAAAGAAGGTTGAGCTGAGAATGTTTGTTGGGGAGAAAGGGAAATTGGGAAGACTATGGAGAAGGTGCCACGTGGCACTGGGATTATCCCACATGGGAAGGGGGAAGGAGGAAATGAGTCTTACCATACACCGAGCGACATTTTCCGAGCGAACCAAAATCCGAGCGAGTATTTATCCTCAACATCAAGGATGAAGTAGAGGGGTACATGCCACCTCGAGACCATGCCTATAGTTTTCTTCTATATTCTCTCTCTCTCTCTCTCTCTCTCTCTCTCTCTCTCTCTCTCTCTCTCTCTCTCTCTCTCTCTCTCTCGCCATAGCATATGCAAAACCACCTTCAAAGCCTCAGAGAGTAGGGAACTATGTGTGTCAATTCTTGTCTTCACATCCTTATTTGTCGATAGATGTGACTCGTGAGTCTTTGACTCCAAGAGTTGTAGGGTGTTGACATTCCACATACCATAGGCGAGTGTTTTTTGACATGTTTTATTCAACGAAATCTTTGTAACGGTGTGAGCGGGATGAAAACACACACAGCGTCTCTATAATGACCCCACACACACTCTTGGGAAGATACACACACACACACACACACACACACACACACACACACACACACACACACACACACACACACACACACACACACACACACACACACACACACACACACACACACACACACACACACACACTATGGGGCACCACTCCGCTTACACAACACACCTGGCCGAGACAGGGAACACACCTATGGAGTAAGAGGAGAAAGACTATCCGTTTGCCCACTCCACACAGAGAGACACACACACACACACACACACCCAAAAAACTCAGCTCAAAAGAGGAGAACTTCTGATGTTTAGATACAAATGAGCTTGGGTCAACACCAATGGGCAAATAGCTCACACAAAATGGGTAAAATATACCAGATACAATCACAAATTGGAGCAGAAGCTTCGCTCATAGGAGAAACTTACACAGCCAAAACAACACAAAAAGAGTAAGGAATTTGGCAAAATGGACAGTGCCATCGCGTCTAGAACGGCCCAAAACCCCAGTCTACAATGTCAAAGTGCTCAAATATGACCTCGGATGAGCAGTTTACGGCCAAAACAGGCTCCAAAAACCCCAAAAACACACCTGCGACTGTTCCTCCTCTCTTCTCCACGTTTTTTCTGGTATAATCTCTATTTTCTCAGTTCCCACACTTAGCTTTATTAGTTGGGCACCCTTGGCCTTTTAGTTCACCTCAAACCGACCCCAAACAGGCCAAAAACTGACCTCGCAGTGCATAGTTGTCACCTTTTTGCATCATCCGCACACCTGGCACTCATTTCTTTTCAATAATGCATCCCGCCACCACGTGGAGTGGCCCCAAAAAGTGGTCCTAATGATGACCTTTCTGCATAACTCTCACAAGAAAACACCCACGTTGTGTCCGTATTCATCCACGTGCAAATATTGACCCCATTCAGCCTCCTGACGCCACTAGATGCCATCTAACGCACCTGCTTACCTCATGTCGTCGGCCCGCGAATAGCTTCCTTGAGAAGTTTTACGCGCTAGCAACTCCCAATTATTATATAAAAAACACACTGGTACTGGTGATAGTGAAAATCGATGCACTATGTACATGCTGGCCTACCTGTACACATGTGGGCCCCACGTAACCACCTGGCTAAGGAAAATGGGCAATCCTTTATTCGATGCACCATGCATGGATATGTACATATGCGCAATTCCTTGCTCCAAAAACTCCTGACATAATTTTCCCACCCCCTAGCCTGCTATAGAATTCATGCTCAACAGCATCACTAGTAGATGCTCATTCCACCTGGATCAAAAGGCCAAAGGCATATCGCCTGATTCACAAGAAGCATCATAACACCACACCTACATTTGTCAACAATCAACCAAAATGCACCATAGGCATATCCAACTAACACATCCGCCATGTCTGGAGTTCCAAACGCATAAATATTGCATGCCACATTCAACCCAACCGATAGAGACAACTCAAGTAACTTATCACCTGGAATCTTGGCTTCACCAGCCATAGCAACAACCTGCAAATCATGCACCCAAGTAGCTAAAAGCATTGTGTGAAGGTAAAGTTGTTGATATCCAAAGCACAAAAGCATCCCCGTAGCACACATATCCCTAGCATAGGCATCCACATAGCTGAGATTGGACTCATATATGCCAAACCCCTTCTCATGATCATAAGCATACTCATCATCACACATAACTTTATCCACATCATAATCATGGCTAGCGCCACTATCCATAGCTTCTAGCATGGGTTCATCAGTCTCCAAGAATACAGATCCCTGCTCTAAACCACAATCATGCTCACAAATCGGTTCAATCACTGCACATACATCAAAATATGGCTTCAAAACAGGCTCCATATCCAACAAATCCACAAAATGGCTCTCAACCTTGCCCTCTTCCCTAATTTCCAAGGAACTAGTATCCAAAGATACGTGCTCATCATCAATAACCTCAACCTCACACTCACACCCAGAATCACAAGGTACACAAGTAGCCAATGCATCCTCTTTAAGAGTTTTCAATCCTGTATCCAAAGCATTACTCACCTCTTTAGGCTCTTCCATAAACCTGTCAACCTGCAAGACCTCTTTACGCTTCACAATAGACCTTGGGAAGAAACGAGAAACATCATAGGATAGGATACTTTTCACCTGCTTAGGCTTAACTTCATCTTCCATGTCAAATCCATCTTGCACATGCATACCTGTACTGATACCATGTTCCTCAAGACACTTAAACTTCCACTCCTTGTGCTTTTCAATGCATACCGCATCTTCAAAAGACTCGGGCGTCTTCAACTCAACCTCGAACCGCAACCAAGGTGACAAACCATCAACAAAAGAACTTTTCTTCAATGAACAAGGGGGGGTCTCATCCTTAAGAGCAACACACCAACGAGTCCATAAATATGTAAAAACCTTGACAAGAACCTTGCTTAAGAGCATTGAGCTCATTCCATACTGCATTTGCATCTTCAAAAACCTGGAAACGCTCTAAAAAAGCTTCTATAAACTTGTCAAGACTCAAACCATAAGAAGAAGCCACTGCTTCTTTAGCTTCCAAATCCATGAACCAAACACGGGCCTCATCTTTCAAAAGCAATCCAAATAGCCTCAAAATCTTGTCCTCATCACACATATTGTTGCTTATGCATGCCACCTCGACTTGCTCCAGAAAGTCTTCCGCATCTTCACCACTTCTTCCATGAAATTCTGGATAAGAGAAAGCCATGGCTACCCAAGTTACAATGCTTTGAGAACCCCTTCGAACACACGTGCAAGAACCCAAAACTTTTAATTGACTCAATTCCCAAAAACTTCAATGGAGCTCAACTTTAGATAAGGACAAACACATGCACATCAAATGAGTTTTCATAGTTGATCATCAGAATTACAACAGGGAAAGGACATTCCAGGATCTCCCTTAATCTTCTTGGCCCGAACATAAAGACTATGCGTTGTTGGAAAAAGATCTTCCTAGACACATGAACATTTATCTGGATTCTTTGAGTTAAATGAAAAGGAGTGAATTGAGGTCCATTTTGATCATCCATTAAAGCCAACCATGAAGCTCCCAAGAAAGCACACGTATCTTATCCTCTGATTTTGCCAAAATTTCAGCAGCATAACATCATAAATGTCTTAAAAGACCAAAAGACCAGCCATCATAACTTGAAAAAATTTTGACAGAGTTTCCCCAGAAGTAGAGCAGTAGGAACCCACAATATAGACTGTATATGTATGCATAAATTGTCAACAATAGAACCCGAGCATCAATTAGGAATCACTAGTACATAGCCTATGGCGAGGTCACGAAAAGGGTGCTCCAGCTACCTGTATCATCGAAAGGATCTCCACATTTGAGAATCCCCCAGCTCAATAAAACCTCACGCTATCGACCCTCACACGAAGGCTAATGCAAATCGCGTATAGTCAAGTCTCAGAAATGACTATCTTCCAGACCAAGTCTCAGAAATGACTGGGACTGCCAAATAAAACCAAATATGGCTCCACAAAGGCGTACAATGGCAGTTTCCACAAGTAACGTACAACCCAGCAGACAATGCGCTCAAACAGGCGCTAAATGATGCATACCCACAACAACTGCAAGTGACTCCACTGCTAGTATATCACTGTACTCCAACTACCTCTACCTGTGTGAATCACCTGTACCTGTCCCTGTAACCTGTAACCTATAGTCTGCAACCTGTAACCTGTAATCCCAAATCTCGAAGCTTGAAGCTCGAAGCAGAAGGTACTTGAAGAAGATCCTCCGTGGGGGCGTCAAAAGAATGTGAGTGGGATGAAAACACACACAGCGCCTCTATAACGACCCGAAACACACTCTTGGGAAGATACACACACACACACACTATGGGGCACCACTCGGCTTACACAACACACCTGGCCGAGACAGGGAACACACCTATGGAGTGAGAGGAGAGAGACTATCTGTTTGCCCACTCCACACAGAGAGAGAGACACACACACACACACACCCAAAAAACTCAGCTCAAAAGAGGATAAATTCTGATGTTTAGATACAAATGAGCTTGGGCCAACACCAATGGGCAAATAGCTCACACAAAATGGGTAAAATATACCAGATACAATCACAAATTGGAGCAGAAGCTTTGCGCATAGGAGAAACTTACACAGCCAAAACAGCAGAAAAATATTGAGGAATTTGGCAAAATGGATAGCGCCATTGCATTTGGAACGACCCAAAACCCCAGTCTACAATGTCAAAGTGCTCAAATCCGACCTCGGATGAGCAGTTTACGGCCAAAACAGGCTCCAAAAACCCCAAAAACACACCTGCGGCTGTTCCTCCTCTCTTCTCCATGTTTTTTCTGGTCTTCTCTCTGTTTTCTCAGTTCCCACACTTAGCTTTATTAGTTGGGCACCCTTGGCCTTTTAGTTGACCTCAAACGGACCCCAAACAGGCCAAAAACTGACCCGCAGTGCATAGTTGTCACCTTTTTGCATCATCCGCACACCTGGCACTCATTTCTTTTCAATAATGCATCCCACCACCACGTGGAGTGGCCCCAAAAAGTGGTCTTAATGATGACCTTTCTGCATAACTCTCACAAGAAAACACCCACATTGTGTCCGTATTCATCCACGTGCAAATATTGACCCCATTCAGCCTCCTGACGCCACTAGATGCCATCTAACGCACCTGCTTACCTCATGTCGTCGGCCCGCGGATAGCTTCCTCGAGAAGTTTTACGCGCTAGAAACTCCCAATTATTATATAAAAAACACAATGGTACTGGTGATAGTGAAAATCGATGCACTATGTACATGCTGGCCTACCTGTACATATGTGGGCCCCACGTAACCACCTGGCTAAGGAAAATGGGCAATCCTTTATTTGATGCACCATGCATGGATATGTACATATGCGCAATTCCTTGCTGCAAAAACTCCTGACAACGGTTTGCAGGTACCTTTGAAGACTAGGAAAAAAGGATGATATGGCAGGTGGAGGGGGGAGAGAGAGGGGGGGGGGGGGATGATAGCGTCAGTGTGCAAGCATGAAGACACAGGGATATTTTGTTGCTCTATGCATGAGGACGATCCAGGAGAGACAGGTACATGGGGCACCAATGGGCCCACGTATAGACATTGCAAGACAAAGAGGGAGAGTGCAATCTCTCTCTCTCTATCTCTCTCTCTCTCTCTCTCTCTCTCTCTCTCTCTCTCTCTCTCTCTCTCTCTCTCTCGTTTGTTTGCAAGGGAGGCGCACCAGGGAAACCGAGGGGGGTGGGTGAGGGGCTACAAGGCTTGCATGAATCATTGGAGGCGTGCAAGAATACAATGGAGGCAGGATGCTAGTATGGCAGTTGAGTTTTCCATATAACGATTCTCAAGAACAAAGCTGTAATCACCTCCCAGTTTTGTAGGCTAATGTCTATTTGCAACTAGAGTAGTTAGACCTCGGAGTGTAGGCAGGATGCTCAAAGGATATTGTAGTGCTGAAATGATGACGAAGCATGCCATGGCGGGGGGTGCATGAAGCAAGTTTAGAGGAGAACTTCTGCTTTTCTCTTAGAATTTGAGATTTGAAAAGAATGTGGAACCTAATTAATTGGTTTTTGACAAATGAGGAGCTAATAGGTGTGATAGGTGTGTTCAATTTTTCAAGTGGGGTTTAATAGATAGAATCTAGGGAGATGCTCCCATTCCTTTTGGGAGAGAAATCCAAGACCTGGCACGTGGAGGAGAGAGACAAAGAGATTCTGTTGCTAGCTGTAAATGCGGGTGCTCAGGGAGGAGGAGAGATTTTTGGCTTCTTGTTCATTGTGAAGCCTTGCGCCAGAGTGTGGTCCACTAGGACCTCAAGGAGCTGTAAGATCTCACTTCAAGGCGATGAGCACACTCGATAGAATCCTTGGAGGTGGAAGGATGGCGTGCTTGGTTTCCAGCTAGTCGTGCATCTCGGATGTGTAGAGAGCCCCTATTTTCCCACTGCATGTTCTTAATTAGAAAGAAAATATTAAGATGGATATCAATGACCTTTTTTTTTGCAAAAAATCACAAATTTAAGTGACAAAATAGTTTTTAAATTTCCAACTTGAGTATCCATGTTTCTCTTCATACCTCTACTGCTTTGAATTCCTCGCTTAAATTGATTTTCGAACTAAATAGATGTTCTATTTTGATCAACAAGAATTACAAGCTCTTAATATGAGGGTAAAAAATGCAGAACCTATAGATGCTTAAAGCCATGCTATCGAGGCCACATCACGCCATAAAGTCTCAATACACTTCAATCAACTTGTTTAAATTTTATACACATCTAGACTACCATAATTTCTAGTTTCCATCATATGCTATGGCTAAAAATAACCGGTCCTACCTTCCTACGTAGATACCAAGATAAATTTGACATTAAATGTGGTTGTATTGTATCTGGCTAACCAATTTTCTCAAGAAGTAATTCTGATGGAACATCAAAGTGCTGCTAAATTTCAAAACTCCACTATAAGGGCATGGTCACACGGGGCATAGTAATCTGTAATTCTGACAGGTAACTATGCTCGTGTCATGGTCACGCGAAGTTTAGTAACTTGTCCGGTCAAACTATGCCCATGTTTTTGCAACTATGTCGATTTTGGCATAGTTGCACAACTATGTTAGGGAGGACTTTAAATGAACTTGGTTGCTTGGTAGCTTTAGGCAACTTTTGCAGCAAGAAGCAGCTTTTGTAGAGACATGAACGAATTTACTTTCCTTGTGCGCTCATCTAGGCCCAATTTACCTGCAAATTTTGCAAATGTTGTACCTTGCTAGCATGATGTTGCGACCGTTTCACCTCAATTTACCGGTGATCTACACAACTTCATCTTTGCGTGAGCACGATGAGAGGCATAGTTGCCTGCAAATGCTAGTGACGAAGCATAGTTGGCTTAGTAGCGTATAACTAATAGTTATGCATCACATTACCACTACCTAACCACTAGCTCTCATACTCCCCCCCTCAGCTCCGCCCGGCGCCACCCCTCAACTTGCTCCTATCTACTGCCTAACACCCCTACTCATCCCCAATTTTCAAATACCCTCAGCCCCTCCTTGTACACCCCAGGCTCCGCCATTGACCTTTTAATAGCAATTATCATCTTCACCCAAAGGCATGCCGAAGCTTAGAGATCTCATCCAACGGTGGACAATAACAAACCGTATGAGTCCACACAGGTTGGTCACGGTCCTCTCTCTCTCTCTCATCAATTGGACTACGCCCCATGAAAGTGTATGTGCTCAGCCCATCTTGCCATGTAACCTTGAGGGTCAGCTACAAGGGTATAGAGATGTATGGAAAAGTGAAGATCATTAAATCTCACCTAGACACAGCTATCGCACGCAAGAGGCAAGCATGAGAGAGAGAGAGAGAGGGAGAGAGAGAGGTCCACGTGTGAGGATTTCCGAAAAGACAAACACAAATTTGTCCTGTGTGAGAAGTGAGGTCATATTTTTTTCTGCTCGCTCTCTCTAGTGATGCTGAGTGGAAGCTTAATCAAGTTGCAAGGGCTGACATAGGGAGTATGAGTGGAGGATAATGGAGGTAGGTTAGGGATGGAAGGTGTAGGACAAAGCAGTCCAAAGTGAGAAAGAGCTGCTAGGCAGGAGATGGCTCTCGCACAGCCTTGCACGAATGGACTCCATCTCATTTTCCTTCCACCTGCAAGATTTCAAAAGAAATATCTGAAAAATTAGTACGTTTCTTGGGGAGTAGGAAGAGGTACCGATTGAGGGAAAATAAAAAAAACTTAAGACTCTCAGGCAATACCTTCTTGGAGCAATCGAAAGGGAAACTTGGTACGTGCAGCCAATGATGGACACGGGCAGGTGAAATCCTCCAAGGCAGAGGGAATGGAAGCGACCCACGACACAGAGAGCAAAAGCGGGCTCGTCGTAGTGGTAGGGCCGGGGGTTGTTGTTGTCGGTTTAAACAATTGACGCCCAGGAAGCAGCGTGGGCCACTTATCTGGATGGTCTAGAGCACCATGCCTTTAATTGTTTTGTTGCGAGATTGTGAGATGTTGCGAGGGTTCGAATTAGGTTTCTTAGGGAGTAGTAGATAAGAGAGAAAAAGAGTTAAAAAAAAAAACAAAAACTCCCCAAAGGATCTGCGCCGGCGCAGATCTTTAGAGTGTTTTTGTTTTTGTAAAACACTCTCTTTCTCTCTTACTTATGGCTCTACTTTTCTCTTATAACATGGAATCTCAATAGACTCCAATTTCAAACTAATGTTTCTTAAAAGCCAACACTCGAGGTCAAGAGCATAGGGCGACGAATAGTCAGCTGATTGCCATGGGTGGGTCGGGTCTGCGCCGGCACAGATCTTTTAGAGAGTTTTTGTTTTTTGTAAAACACTCTCTTTCTCTCTTACTTATGGCTCTACTTTTCTCTTATAACATGGAATCTTAATAGATTCCAACTGCCATGGGTGGGTCCGGAGCTCGACAACCAGCAGGTGATGGAAAGGCGCAATGCAAAGTTTTCCATGTGTGGCACACGGAGCTTGATGAACAACAAGAAATGCAGACGGAATATTTGAACTTGAAGCAAAAGTCCTTCCAAAGAAAAAAAAATCCCTCCCTCACCACGCCTCCATCGCATCGCTACAGCACCTCTCCTTGTAATGCTTCTTTGTCCTTATGCATCGGAAAGCCTTTGCGCTCTTGGAGATGCCCGTCATTTTGCTTGTAGAGAACTATGGAGCGTCGCCTGCCCCACAACCCCATCCTACGCATGTCTTTACACACAGGTTGACCTATCTCTCTCCTTGATCCATCCCCCACCCTTTCTCCCCAAATTCCACTTAATCCAATAGCTCAAAAAAGATTAGGGACACCTACTATATATGATCTTAAAAAAAAACAAAAACTCCCCAAAGGATCTGCGCCAGCGTAGATCCTTTTGAGAGGTTTTTATTTTCAAAGGGAAAATTACCAAAATACCCCTCTAATTTGTGGAAATTCCCAAAATACCCCTCAAATTTCAAAAATTCCCAAAATGTCTTTGTATCTATTTTGGCGGGATCGTTCAAGATTTCCTAGTCTTTATCCCTTTTTGACAATTGAGATCTTTTTTGAGTGCTTAGAATATAATTTGTCACAAATTACCTTGCAAAACAGTACAATTATGTCAAAAAGTAATGAAGCAAATCATCTCCAAAGCCTACATAACCAACTCATATTCCACTTTTAGCATCTTGTATTAATAGACAACTAGTATTTTTATGAAAAGCTACAAAAAAACTTTCATCTTAAGAGAAATTTAATCTCACAACTAGGGGTATTTTGGGAATTTTGGAGAATTTGAAAGGAGTTTTGGGAATTTATTACAAATTATTGGGAGTATTTTGGGAATTTTTGAAATTTAAGAGGTATTTTGGAAATTTCTCCAAACTAGAGGAGTATTTTGGTAATTTTCCCCTATTTTGAACTCTCTCTCTCTCTCATTCTCTCTCTCTACATACCTGCTTCCTTATTATATTAGGACGAATCTCCGGGGATTCCTTCCCAAGGTTAAGCTTCTTATTTTAGTTTTGTGCCCAAAATTGAGCCATGGGATTTGAACTCACTCAAGATCCACGAATGACCACTCAGATTCTCTGAAACCAACCGAACACTGACCTCTGCTGCTGAGACAATCACCCACTTTATAAATATATATAAAGGTGCATCCTCCCTCCCCCCCCCTTTCGCGATCGGCTTGGTGACGAAGCAGAGCATGCAATCACATGTGCTTGTGCTTGTAGCTTGCCCTTGCCTTTTCTTCATCGTGGTGCATCCTTCTCTTTTCTATTTTCGTTTAAGAGGAGAGCATCTCATAGAGATGCTCCGCCAATGTTTCTTTTTTCAAACTCTAGTTTGATTTATTCCTCTTTATTTCTTCCTCCCTCCTTAAGCACAAACAAAGGCACCTTCCCTCTTAATCATCAACACCATCTACAAAAGGCCTAAAAATTGCATCTACCAAAAAGAGCCTAAAGCTTCTGCGCATGTCAACTTCTCAATTTTGGGAGAAGCCTTCAAGATAACACCACGAGAGCACGAGAGAGAGAGAGAGAGAGAGAGAGAGAGAGAGAGAGAGGGAGTGAGGCAAACATGAAGTAGTGGAGGCAGCGCAAACTTCTTTTCCATTTGATGATTAATTTGTCTTTTGGGATCTATGTAGATTCCTCATAAAAGCTAAATAAAACTAAGTGAGGATACTGATATTGGTCAATAAATATGACAAAATTGGTGACAATTTCAATTTACAACACCCTAAAATATTCACGATGGTCAACTACTAAGGTTTCTCCACGAGTGAAGAGTTGAAAAATACTAGGGCCTACTATAATCAAGCAAATAGTTGAAAAGTACGCCAATACAGTGGAGAAGAGGGGGGGGGGGGGGGGGGGGGGGGGGGGGGGGGGGGAGGGCAAGGGCTTCCTACAAGTTCGAGCGCTAATGCATAGGAAGGCATGCAGATAGCATGTTAGCAATGTAAGACCAATGTTTGGGAAAATTGATCTTTACAAATTTACAAAGTTCCTTTGGGCAATAGAAAAGCTACGACATTTCTTTTACTCGATAGAAAAAAACACAAGAAAAAACAAGCTCAAAAATTATCCAATGTCAAGCTTGCTAGCACATACATCTTGCTTAGCATAGCCATTCTTAAATTTAACCACCATCTTTAGGAGATCTAGGGCCAATTTATTTACTCTATTGAGTGAAGTAATGGGTGGCTTACAAGAACTCTTGGCTATGTGTGTTTTGATAAAGTTCCTCTCATTAACTCGCTCGATTTTATCATCGCTCGAAAAAGTTTGCTCGGAGTTTGGGATGCCTTGGAGGAAATGAAGGGTATAAGGGGAGGGTGGGGAGCTCTCTCCCTCTTGGCTATGGGGGGCTCGTGGGCTTCATGGCAGAGAAGATGGCACCTTTTTGGGTTCCACTTGCCTACCTAGGCACGTGGCCCCATGTTTTGGTCCCCTGGACACTAGCCCCCACCCCTTTCCTTGGCCCAAAAGTCATCGGCTGCCTCATTTTCTACCCAAATGAGGCAAAAAATGGACCAATTAAATGGAGCCTTGCAAGAGAGCCTTGTTGGCCAAGGAGAGAGAAAAGATCTCTTGGGATAAAAGATAAAAAGAGTCCCCATTTTATAGCTTCAATTCTTTGCAACACCTGTAAACTTTCCAGAGAGCTCATTTTTTAGCGTAAGAGAGGACACCCCCAGCTTTGAATGGCTATATCTCTCTCATCTTTTATCTATTTCTAGCCTATGGATTCTCTACAAACATCTACTCAAGATGAGAAACGTCTTTATGTCCTTGGTTTCTCATAATTCCAAGTGTGCTTCATGCTAGAAGGATTCTTCATAGATCTTTACAAGTGCTTATCACAGGTGGTTTTGACAGTGCATTAGTTCTTCTTTTCGATGGTGTGATTGATGCAAGGCTATAGAGGCACTTGTTTTCCTTGTTGTTTGTACGCTAACATCATTCTGGTGACCCCACCCGAGGAGAAAGTGATCATGTGCTCTAATTCTCATGAAATATGTCTATTTTGCAGATAGAGAATGTAAAGGGGATGTGGGTCCTTATGGACAACCGCCTATGTATGTGCAAATTGTGGACATCACTTGAGGTAGTCGTGTAATTGGATTGCAGCCTTTGAAGGGTCGTGAGGTTTTGTGAAGACAAGCACTAGGGGCTTGGTTACCTAGTGTGAGGTGGATTAGGTACTGGAGCGATCCATCGACATCCCTTGAACTTACGACATCACATGTAAGTGTTTTCTGTGGCAATCGAACATGGTAGACAAGTTTCAATAGTTTCATGGATTGCGTAATGAGAATGCACAGGATTTTATTGAGAAATTGGAATTCAATTGCTTATTGCAAAATATACTAGATCAAGCTATATTATCGCGGTTGTTGCAATATAGTTTACAGGATGAGGCAAAAGTTTGGTTACAAAATTATGAAGAGGTGGTACATGCACAAACTCCAGGGGTGGTTTTGGACTACAATCGTGTGAGGCAAGCTTTTTTGGCACAATACAGATCCATTGAAGTACCTGATAAGTTTGACATGAAATTTTGGGGTACACTCAGAAGGCTAATCAAAGTGTTGATGATTTTGTCATGCATTTTACCCATTTATGGGATAAATGGGCCTGAGATTTAGGAAATGAAATCCCTCCAGCCATGTTAAAGAAGGACCGTTTTGTGGCAAAATTAAAGGAAAGTTGAGTTGAAAAGGCCCGCTACTTTCTAGGAAGTAGTCACTATCGCCAAGGAGAAAGAATGGAAAGCTCAAAGACTTAAAGAGTATGGGAGAGCGGTCCATGTGCAAGGTAACGGTGGCCAAAATGAGCAAAATCAGGTAGAGACTGAAGCCCAACCTACTCAAAGGGTTGCGAACACTGAACAATTACAACAAAATATGCAAGACATGATGACCATGATGCAAGAATTATGACTTAGTGTTCTTGGAGGTGGTCGTAGTCGTGATCGTGGTAGAGGAATGTCCCAACCATATGAAGCTTAGCCTAATGCTAATGTGGGTTGTGGACAAGGTTTCTTTGAGCCACAAAGGAGGTTCATCCCTACCTGTTATAATTGGGGTGAATTTGGTCATATGAGCACTCATTGTCCAAGGCCAATAAGGATGGGAGGTGATATGTTTCCACTTCCTCAGCAGATTATTAGGGCTAATGATTATGAATTGGATATACATGGAGATCAAAGTACAGAACATGAAAATCAATCCTCAATCTCTGGTAGTCATGTGGGTATTGTGTGAGTTGAAAGGAAAGAAGCAGATATGATTCCCATATGCAAAAGAGAGAGAGGAGTCTATGCTGTTCCAGGTCCCAATAAGAAGAAAGGTAAAGAGAAAGAGGGTGAAGATGTGAAAGTTAAGAGAAAGAGAAGACCTCGTAGACAATTTGAAGTAGCAGATTTACCTTTGGGAGAAGGTCAAATAGCTTACAGTTTAAAGGAAGATCTGATTGGGAGGAAAGTAGATTGTACTTTTGGACAATTGATGAATATGGTGCCCAAACTTAAGGGGCAGTGGAAGTCATTAGTGAACCCAGAGAAAGAGCTAAAGCATGGAAAAGTCATAGTGTTGGTTGTGGGAGAGCTACCCGACATTTGTTCTGTGGTGAACGTTTGGCACAAAGGTGTGGGCATGGGAGAGGCCTACATTGATGGAGGTGCTCAAGTTTGTGTGATCACACAGTCATGTGTCAAGACATTGGATTTGATTACATGCAAAAGCTTTGGGTTCAGGATTCAACTAGCAACCATACCAAAGTAAAGTGTTTGGCACTGATTAAGAATTTGGAAGTTGAAGTCTTTAACGTGAAGGTTATAGTGAACTTGCATGTTATGCTAGCTGGCTTGGGAGATTTTCCTCTCATTTTGGGACAACCTTGGTTGAGAGCTGCTAGTGCTATGCAGGATTGGGGCAAGGGCACAATATGTGTGTATGGCAGGAAGGGTGAAAAGAGGGTGTTTAATATGACTACCAAGAAACCTTTGGGAGTAGAAGATGTGAGTGAAAATGATGAATCCGAAGTTACTAGTGAAGATAATTCTGAAGACTCAAAAAGTAGCACTACTTCTAGTTTTAGTGATGAGGGTGAAGTGTTATTCTTACTATTGGACGAGGAGAAGAGAGAAATTGGTGAATTATTGCAAGTGTCATGGAATATAAATGCTTCTAGCCATTTAGAACAACTTGAGGAGTTGATGCAGCCTAAACAGGAATTGCCAGTGAAGAAGGGGTTGATTCAAAATATGCTAAGTATTGATTTGACACAAGGAGAAAGAAGGGAGTACTTAACAATGTTGGATAGGTTTCCAAATATTTTCATCACTTCATATGAAGAAATAAGGGGTTTTTTTGGAGATCATGTGAAGATTGAACTAGTTGAAGGGGCACAGCCAATAAGATAGAAATTAAGAAGGATGGATAAGGAGCAAATGAATTCTTTAAAGGAAAAAGTGGATACACTTTTGGATATAGGTTTCATTGTGCCAATTGATAATGCTGACTGGGTGAGCCCTGTAGTGGTCACTCCAAATAAAGATGGGTGTTGGAGAGTTTGCATTGATTATAAGCCCTTAAATGCAGTGACCAAGAAAGATCTTTATCCCTTACCTTTTATTGATCAAGTTTTGAATGCAGTGGCTAAGTTTGAAAGATATAGTGTCTCTGATGGTTATTTAGGGTATTTCCAACTTATCCTTGCTCTTGAAGACCGGAAAAAGACTACCTTTATCACTCCATGGGGTTGTTTTGCTTTTGCTGCCTTCCTTTTGGGTTGACAAATGGACCTGGAGCTTTTAAAAGAAAAGTGGATTGGGTCCTTACCCCGTTCCTTGGGAAGTTTGTCAAAGGGTTCATAGACGATTTCTATGTATATAGTTCAAGGAAAGAGCATATTAAAAATCTTGACATGAATTTTGAATGTGGGGGTCAGTTGAACCCTAAAAATGTCATTTGGCACAGAGTGAAGCTTCTTGGACATGTGATTTCAAAAAATGGGATTGAAGTAGATCCAAAGAAAGTGGAAGCTTTGTTATTGCTGTCATCTCCAAAGGATACAAGACGGTTGGCCACTTTAATACAGAAGGTAAAATATATGTCTCGATTCATATCTTTGGCATCACAACTATTGTATCCATTGCAATAAGTGGGTAAGAATGATCCATTGGAGTGGACACATGACTGTGAAGATGTTTTTGACAGAGTCAAAGAAGTTTTGAGTACACTACCCATTATGCAAGATCCTGACTGGGAAAAGGAATTTTATGTTAACCCATTAGTGGGAGATGATGCCATTGGGGCTATGTTGTTGCATAGGGGGAAGGAATCTCAGTATATGAAACCTATTCATTATGCTCATAGAGTGAAGACTCCTCATGAAGGAGATTACTCAAAAATGGAATTGGTGATGACCAATATGGTTTATGCTTGCAAAAGATTCAAACATTACATGTTGCAAAAGTCGTTCACTTTTCTCACTATTTATTCATTGCTTTTCTCACTATTTATTCATTGCTTCCACAAATGTTTAATAATTCAAATATATCAAAGATGGTGATGAAATGGGTTTTTTGAACTGCAAGAATTTCAGTTCACTTTTTTGGTGGAAGAGAGTACTTGGGCTACCTTGGAAAATTTACTCACTTATAAAGAGACTCCTATTTTGGTTAAGGAAGAGGTGGTACAAAGGAACAAGGTGGAGCCTCTTGCCATATCCAATGCTTCACTGTTATCTTTTGATGGCTCTTATTGAAGAATTCATAATGCTGTAATGCGGAAGAAATGACTGGATCGCCCTAAAGCACAACAATAGAGAGAGAGAGAGAGAGAGAGAGAGAGAGAGAGGAAAACATCAGATTCCATTAATGCTTGTACTTAGAGTTCCCGATGATGCGTACAAAGGAAACCCTTCCTTATATAGAAATAATGAGCACCCTTTCATATCCCCGTAACCCTTCCAGTTTATGCCTTTTGAGATCCCCTCCTTCTTAGGGATTATTCCCACATGAAGGTACAAAAAGACATTCCGGACACTCCCAATGTGATTAATGCGGTCATGTGCAGCTGTGTGTGGTCTGGGCACATACACTTGGCACGCACAGTGGACTGTGCGAACCTCACAAGTGCATCCCTGGATTGGTTCCCTTTGAGCTTTGAGAATCGTGATGCTAGAATGATTGTCGAGACCGCACTCTGGCACAGTGGCTCTTTGCTCCTGGACCCACAATCTCCATCTATGCCGCAATCCAAACTTGGAGCCAATTTTCCTTCTCGGACTTGCAAACTTGGATGTCGCAACTTGCACTCCATAATGTGCCGCATCATTTAGAGTTTGTGGCGATTGCATTCTTGTTTATTGGTGAAATGCTGAGATGGATTTTATTTGCAAATAATGATAATGTGTGAAACCTTGCTTACTGAAATATTTATTGTGTTTTTCTTTTTAATGAACAGGTGAGTATGGATTATTTTGACTTCTATTTCCAGCTGATCTACGCAGGCAGCCACCACAATCTGTAAGAGCCACATCACTGCACACGGGATCAAGGTTCAAACACAGCAAGGTCTGGACTCTGCAGCACCCGCATGCCAAAACATACACGAATACCGCATACACCACATTTGGAGTGTGTCGCAAAGCTGCGCACTAAACCCACACTGCATACGAAGCTTTGCTAATGATTTGATCGTCTGCTGTCCTTTGCTGCATATGCACCACATACCTGGCTACGCATCGCGTACGGTACCACACAGCCTCGCCCTGACTCACCTGCTGGTCCGTACATTGCACCCGATGAAAATTGCACAGTAAAGGTCTGCAACCCACAACAATTCTAGCATCACAGGCACCGCACTTCAGAAGAAATTTGCACCCAACTTCTCTAAAAGTTGAACGCCATTGCAACATACCGCTTTCCCCACTACCGACTAGGTACAACCCGAGTGAACCGCATGCGATACTTGCATGGAATACCTTAAATTGTTGACGTTCTAAATTCAAGACTGCTCTGCATTGTGTTTAACCACCAAACCAATGTAGCAATACCCAGACCACCGCATGCAGTACTCCAACATCAACGTCAACCAACACAATCCGACTATCCTCCAGTAGGCCCCGCAACACCACACCGCCTGTATGGCAACTTCTCATCTCAGTCCCGCCTACAACACGGTGGTTCCCCGGCTCTCCATCTCCTACAATGCCTCACTCTCTCCTTCACAACCTTTTCTTCATCAGTGCACAATTGCCTTGGCCTCCAGAATTGGTATGGCAAGTCACAACAATTTTGGGCCTCCCAGCGTTCACGAACTTCATCCCCCTCATAGTAGGTCGCGAGAAAGAATCCCGTGGTCGCCAAGTGTAATAGGCATGGCTGCCTAGTACAAGACTGTGCTCACAGAAATGCAGAGAGAGAGAGAGAGAAGCACAACATTATAGAGAGAGAGAGAGAGAGAGAGAGAGAGAGAGAGAGAGAGAGAGAGAGAGAGAGAGAAAGAGGAAGACATCAGATTTCATTAATGCTTGTACTTAGAATTCCCGATGATGCGTACAAAGGAAACCCTTCCTTATATAGAAATAATGAGCACCCTTTCATATCCCTGTAACCCTTCCAGATTATGCCTTTTGAGATCCCCTCCTTCTAAGGGCTTATTCCCACATGAAGGTACATGAAGACATGCCAGACACTCGCAATGTGATTAATGCGGTCATGTGTTGGTTGGAAGACAATCCTAGCTTTTGATGTGTTGAGAAATGGGGTCTTGATGCTATTGGACCATTACCCATGACTAGCCAAAAAAATGATTACATTTTGACAGCAGCGGATTATTTGTCACGTTGGGCAGAAGCTAAAGCTGTCAAACAGATTACAGTAAGGAAATGGGAAAGTTTGTATATGAATGTATATGCTGAAAATTTGGTGTGCCACTGGAGCTACTTTAGCCTAGATTTAGAGGAGAGTTGATTTCCTATGTGAAAAGCTCAATATACAACACAGGCACAATTCTCCTTATTATCCACAAGGCAATGGTCTCAATGAAAGGTTCAATGGAGAGCTGGTGAGAATCTTGACAAAGATGACCCAAACACATGGGAAAACTTGGGATTCAGAGCTGCCTTGTGCATTATGGGCTTATAAAACTTCTACAAAAACAAGCACAAGGTTTTCTCCATATCACTTGAATTATGGCAAGGAAACTTTATTGCCAATTGAAGTGGAGATTTTTGCACTTAAATTGTCATTGGGAGATGGAGAGCAAAGAGATACTTGGTAGAAACGGTTGTTGGAATTACAATCTTTACAATTGGACAAAGTTTTGGTTTTGAGCTACTATGAGGAAGTGTCAAAGAAACCTTAGATAAAGGCTAATGAATGTGTAAAGGATAAGGGAATTGAAAAGAGTGATCTTGTGTTGTGATACGATAGTAAGTTGGACAATACCTTTCAGAAAAGTTTCAAATCAAGTGGGAATGTCCTTTTACTATTGTGAACAAGTTTGATAATGGAACATATCAGCTGGAAAATTTGGGTGGTGTGCATCATAAATACCGTGTTAATGGTTATAGGTTAAAGAAATACTGGCACGTTTGATGCCAATTGTGACAGATGAGATGCTATCGATGGAAGAAGAAAATGCAAAGATATCCAAGAATGTAAATGAGGTTTCTGGGAATGAGCTATAGCATTTGTTCACCCTAGAAACCTCTGCTTGTCACATGAATGATCAAGCAGGCTAGAGGGGGTTTGGCAAAATATGCTAGACATTTTTTGGATGAGCACAAATATAGTAGATCATGCTAAAAAGCTTGCTAACTAGCACCATGTATATATGTGTACATAGTGCTTTGAGTCTTGGGACTGATGATGTAAACATTCATGTACAAAGGTTTGGTTTTCTTGGGCTTGGTTAGTGGAGTTTTGGGTGGGTTGAGTCCCCAAAAGATGGTTTTGAATAAGTATTTTCAGTTCTGCTTTATAGCTCGTGAATCGGACTTGTATATCTTAAGTTGTGTGCGTCCAAAGTGGGCGGTCTTGACTTAGAAAGTGGTTGCAAATGCATGCAACAAAGGAAATTGGGCCAATTTGATGATTTAAATTAGAAATGCTGAGATTTTAAATTTTTGGAAGTAGCCAAAGTAATGGGCTCCGAGCCCTGCTTTATGGCGTCGCATTTGGTGGCCGGAGCGGTGCACTATGCTTCTGGAAAGTTGGCATAGAAAGAAGGTTGAGTTGAGAATGCTGGGGAGAGGAGGAAATTGGGAAGACTATGGAGAATGTGCCATGTGGCACTAGCATTATCCCACATGGGAAGGGGCAAGGAGGAAATGAAGGGTATAAGGGGAGGATGGGGAGCTCATAAGGGTTGACTCAAAGGAGAAATAAGCTCTCTCCCTCTTGGCTATGGGGGCTCATGGGCTTCATGGGGGAGAAGATGGCGTATTTTTGGGTTCCCACCTTCCTACCTAGGCGCCTAGCTCCATGTTCTGGTCCACTAGACACTAGCCCCAACCACTTGGTCTTTATAAAGACTTGAAGGGAGTAGATCCTACAATATGTCAGCACACAATCCCATTAAATCCCCCTGCAAAGCCCATCCAACAGAGACCTTACACGTACAATGATACGTTTGCTAAGCGCATCAAGAAGGAGATCGATAAATTAAAGGAGGTTGAGTTTATCTATGAGATAGAACACACCAACTGGGTATCTCCCATGTGGTAGTGCCTAAGAAGAACGGAAAACTATGAGTGTGTGTGAATCTAAAGAAAGTTAATGCTGCCATGATAAGGGATAATTATCCCTAACCTATTACTGACCATGTCTTGGAACGAGTGACCGATAAGCGAGCATACTCCTTCTTAGATGGATTCTTAGGATATAACAACTCACCATTGCTCATGAAGATCAACACAAGACAGAGTTTTCCACATAATGGGGTATATATGCGTATAAGGTGATGCCTTTTGGCCTAACCAATGCCCCAGCTACCTTCTAGAGATTGATGGCACATGCCTTTAAAGAATACTCAAGGATATTCTTGGAGATATACATGGAGATATACTCTCTCTTGGGAGATGAACATATAGGGCACCTCAGAAAAGTATTCGAGAAGTGCACGGCTTATAGGATCTTTCTTAACCCAGAAAAGTGCATATTTATGGTTAGACAAGGCAAAATCTTGGGACATATTGTCTTGGAGAATGGTATATCTACCAATTTGGAAAAGATAAAAGTAATTGTAGAGTTTCCTATGCCAGACAACTCAAAGCACGTACAATGCTTTATGGGATATTGAGGTCACTACAGGAGGTTTAGACACATGTATGTTGTCATTGCCCAACCCTTATACAGACTTATAGTAGCCTTTGTGTGGATGAATGAGTGTGAAGAATCCTTTGAAAAATTAAAGAAAGCACTCAAATCGGCTCCAGTACTGAAAGCACCGGATTGGGAAAAGATGTTTCATGTTTATATCGATGCTTTGGCATTCGCTTTTGGATGCATCTTGGCCCATCTAAGAGAAGGAAATATGTATTTTCCAGTCTGCTATGCCAGTAGGAAGCTTAATGGTATTGAGAAGAACTACACAACCACAGAGAAAGAAGGGCTGGGGATTATATATGCTGTTAAGAAATTTTGGCATATCTCCTTGCAAAAAAAATCATATTTTTCACTAATCATCAAGCCATCTTATACCATTTAAACAAACCATGCAATACCAGAAGAATTGTACGATGGTTTATCATATTGATAGAGTTTGATTTTACTATTGTGGTCAAAAAAGGAAAGATGCATCTACGAGCAGATCACCTTTCTAGATTGCCAAACAGAGAAGCTCCAAAAGGGGTTAATGATGACATCCTTGACGCATATCTTTTCAACATTGATGTAAGATCCCCAATTTTTGGGTCTCGTCTAAAAATAAGAAAAATCACTGTCGATATCTATTTCACCAAATTTTGATTTAAGATGCTTGATTGACAGTATTGGAAGGTTCTAAAGTGAAAAGCAAGGTCATTTCCATATTCCAGTAGGTTAAACAGACGTTTGATTCATTTTTGAAAAAATCCGCTATTTTTAGTTTTTTTTGTGCTTTTCAGCGTTTTTGGAAAGCAATGTGCTTGTTATGATGACCTAAATATAAAAATATTAATTTTAGTCTCCGTCGGATTTTAAAAATGATCACCCGAAGAAAAAACGAGACCAAATAAGATTTTTATGGTAAATATTTTATAAAAAGCGGTATCGTAAATACACCGGAGGAGTACGGGAAAGTCATAATTATGTTGGGATATTACGGTGTGGCATAGTCTAGCTACGGTTTCCATTAGTTGGCCAGATACTGCTCGGATGGTCAATTTGCTGTAAAAATTGAATGGTAAGTGGGAGAGTTGACCACCAAAAAGCAAAGGCTTGTTTTTAGGAAAGAAAGAGTCTTTTTATAAAAGAGAGGAGGAGTTTAGTTTAGAAATCTTATCTTGGAAGCCAAGCTTCTTCTTAGAGATTGGAAATCACGCATCAAAATCCGTGTCGCAAGAACAATTTTTTTTTTCAATTTTTTAAAATAAAATTTTTATAAGCCGCGAACGTGTGCGAACTTGTCTCTCTTTGCTCCCTTTATTCTTAGCTTGTGATTCTAGCCTTGAGATCCTATATAAAGACCTCTCTTCCTTCACTTTGAATACATACATATACACTCTCAGACGCGGAAGCTCTCTTGCCTTGACGTCAGAATTACCTATTTATTATACGGAGTGGTGCAAGCTCTTCTCTCTCTCTCTCTCTCTCTCTCTCTCTCTCTCTCTCTCTCTCTCTCTCTCTCTCTCTCAAGAAGAACAAGGATACTCTCTTGTTGGGGATCCCATCGTTGCAATAGCTCCAATGACCAACAAAATTATCAATCTGGAGGGATGAGCTACCCGGCTAGGGCATGGAAACACTCACACGGTTAGTGAGCTAATCATGGCAACACGAATGGTTAACTCTATGAGGTGAGCTTCTCGGCCTATGGAGCAGTGAAGCCACAATGAAGGGCAATATCCACATCCACTTGTCTTCACCTCTAATCATCCCAATAACACACACTACGACTACAAGACGCACACAACACTAATCCTATCATGCAACACACTAATCGCAAATGCACACACATGGATCTATCGAGCACCACATTCCAATCAAACCTACATGCACACACAAGCAAAAGAGGGCAATCACACAAGATTAGAGAGGGGTTAACCACTAATTAGTTAAGATCTAGCTAATCCAAGCATCATAGGAAATCATAAGAAGCATGAGAGAGGCATAGTGAAAGAGAATGAATCATTGATTAGTGTTAATCAAGTCTCATGAGCAAGGAGAAGTTCAAGGACTCCATAGTCACACACCTCAAGAGCTCTCACCAAAGAGTGCTCTCAAAAAATGAGCTTGAGAACCCTAATTTCTTTTACACACTGCCTTATATACTTAAGGTAAAAATATGCAACATCTGGGCGCCCAAGGCCTTTAGGGCTCCACCACTTACTACCACTTACTGAATCTGCTATCTAGGCACACTAACTGACATGTTCTTTACAATTTGGAACTCCCATTGAGCCCGTAACACATTTAAATATTACAATGGCTTGAAACAAATCGAGAATTTACAATACATGACCTTTTTGGAAAAATGTGAAAAATGTGTAACTCCAATCTTTACTGCTTCTTTGTATTCATCCTTGTTGTGCATCCGTATGTCTTTGGTCTTTACTAACTTTTGTTAACTGGCGATGACAGAGTTAACATTCCCCCCTTCCAATTTAGTACCCGTCCTCGAGCATTGCTAAAAAGTGTCTATTGAGGATGTGGAAGGTTTTGATTCGTTGTTGATGGGCTAATTGTGTTCATTTATCATTGAATTTGTTGATGAGGTTCTATTTGTTGTAGCATCTTGATTGGTCTAAATATGTCTGATGTGAGAGATGATGTTGCATTTGTCCGTTGCAATAGCATAATGATGAGGCTACTGTTTATTTAATATGAAAAGGATGTACAAGAGAAGTAGAATGATGAGGTTCTAATTTACGGTCTAAAACTTGGATGACCAAAGGGAAAAATCCGAGTGGAAAAAAAGTGCCTTTGGGATACGCGCATTATTGGAGTACTTATTAGCATTGGAAATATTAATAAAGTACTCAAGGGATTATTTGCTGATAGATATGGAATTAAAGAGACAACAAATATGAGAGGGTAGCATGATGGAACATTGGTTTTCTTGTTGTAGTCCACTCAAGGTGCATATGTGGAAGCAAAAAAGAGTGTCTAATGCATATGTCCAATGGTAGGACATCCTATTTATGCATACACAAAAATGCATGGAAAACAATACGCCGTGCAAGAAAGATTTTGAGGGGTTATTGAAAAAGACGGTGTAGCTATAAAATCATATGACATGGCTTTGCAAGCTGGAACCCCTTTAAGAATGGTTCTTGTTGACGAGGATATGTGCTCTCATCTTACTATGCACTGTGCGTGAGTGTTGGACTCTACAACACTCCACCAATTGTAAGTTAATAGACTTTGACTCTTATGCTCATCTCATCCAACATGAGCAACATAACTTTATATATGCTCAACTCTTCCAACTTGAGCGTAAGCCTAATAACTACGACTCTTAAACTCTTAGTACAGAGTTTAATATGACTTGAAGCTTTGGGACTAATGCTTTTCTCATTTTATGGCTCAGCAGCCCGACTCTAACTATGCCAAAGAGTGTTTTTTGCACCCTTGCAACTTGATTTTTACATTCTGGTGCTTACTACAAACATTTCTCTAGGTAAAAGTTAGCTTGAATCCTCAAAAAGAGGGTTAGTGAAGGACCAAGTTGGCATTGAAGGTTTCTTTTGCCATACCTGTTTTATCTTCTTTGGCTTTGCATTCTTGTTGGTTGGGTTGTCCTTCTTTGACGGGGTGAAGACTCCATTATTTGTTTGATTCTCTAATTAGACCTATTGTAAGGACTCTTTGATGTTGTTGTAGGCCTTTGCTCATTGTCTACATTTGGATTTTGACTCGGAGCATTGAAAGAATTAGGAATCCAAATCTCTTGATGACCTTTGTATCTCCATTCTTGACTTTTTTTTCTAGGTCTTGTTGAGCTCTTGAGATCTTCATGTAGGTATGGTGTAGTTGTAGTTGGCTTGTGGTTGACTAGTAGCCAAATCTTTGTATAGCCTGTGCAAAATCCTTGTCCAAGAGGAACATTCTTTGAGATCCGTCTTTGTTATGTATCCTCTTGTGAGTTGTGTTTGACTTTAGCATCTTTTGATGTTGTTCTATTATATACCCGCTTCTTAGGTATCCTAGGATATCGCCGAAGCTGATACCTTGTTGGCCTTTTTTCTTGGGAAGGACTTGATGTTACTTCATATGCTCTAACCTGCGGTTTTGGTACACATATATGTCTGTTACCTCTATAGTACTCCTGTTCCTTTCAGCTCCATTGTGATGCTATCCATCCCATGTGTTTGTATTTCTGTGTTGATTCCATCTTTAACCCAAACCGGATCATTGACTTTGACTAAACAGCTCGAAACAAACACTTGCTTGACTCTCCATTGCTTTCTTGAGTACTTTCAATTGGGTCAGCAATTGACTTGAAGCTTTGAAAGCCTGACTTGCTCGCAGAAGCTGATCCATGAGGGTTCTTTGATGTAGAGGCATATGATGTTACACTATCTTTGATAATCGATGGAAGATCCACTTTGGCTTTACCTTTGTCTGCAAGATTTTTATTTGCTTCTTGTGATTTTTGCAACTCTGAATCTAGCATTAATGGTATCTGTAAATGTTGCTGGCTACCTCTTGGAGAAGAGAGTATTAGCATTGTATCTTCTTTGCAGGCCTTGTGTTAGTCTAACCATTGCTGTCCAAGGATGACATCTACATGCATTTCCTTTGAAGGCTTCACCTGAAACTTTACATGCTCTTCATGTTGTTGGATGCTAAGGGTAGCAGCCATTTCTTTTTTACTTGTGGCCTTACCCATGATTTCTCTATTATCTGGCTTGCTCTGAGTAATCTCAAGAATGCTATGAATTTTTTATGCAATCATATTGCACTCTGCTTCATTATCCAGTAGAGCATTGCATCTAACACTTGCTCCATTTATACTACTGAGGACTATTTCTATTCTCATTATTCGCTTTGTTGAAGATTTTTGTCTTGCTTTTGCCATGGTCTCATCTTGATCTAACTGTGTCTCTATGGAGGGTGACTTGAGACTCTGTCTTCCAATCTAACTTACATTGGTTGATTCAATTGGCAATGTCTGGATATTTGGACTTCCTATTGTTTCTTCCTGGTTGTTTGCAAACTCATTCTTCTTAACTTCTGGCTTTGGTGGCATTCTTTGCTCTTTTTGATCTACAATTGTTGCTTGATCTGCTTCTAGCTCTTCTGAAGTTCTGTTTGGATGGAGATGAATCATCTTCCATAAGATCTGCTTTGATATCAGTCTCCATTCTAGCTGTGCTTGAGGACTTTGTGTTGTCATCTGCGGGTGACTAGTCTTGGTCTTCATTCTTTGTTTTTTGTGATGACTCCATCATGTTTCAATTGTGTATCTCTAACATCTTCTGGGCCATTGGCATTCCCATTATGATGTCGTCTGGCATATCCTTTGTTGTGATCACGTGGAATTGGGCTGTGATGATTTGTGAACTTACTTCAATGGTGGTGGAGATGATTCCCCAGCATTCTGCTCGTTTGTTTCCTGATATGCTCACAAATTCAAGAGCCTCTTCCAGCTGTGGTTGGCCACATCTTTTCCAAGTGCAAAAATACATGAGGTTCTTGTCTAACTGAAAATCTAGCTTTACTTCTCTTGGCAGCTTTTCTTTGTTCTCACCAATAATGTTGCACTTGATCGTCTCAAGATTTCTTTCTGTGCTGACTTCTTTTGCTGTGATAGCATCCTTTGGGTGAGCTTTATCTACATTTTCTTTGCTTCGATCACCTGCTTTAATTGATGTTGGCTCATTGGCTTTGATACTGCACTTTTTGTTTGCAATTGTTGAGCATTATCCACCTGCATCTGAGTAACCTTTGATCTTAATAAATCCATTGTACTTTCTGGCAAAATCTCTCTCTTCGGAGAAGATTTTGGTGGTGACCTTTGTGTAGCTTTCTAGACTTTAGCTTCCATTGAATTTGAATTTTCTGTCACCTGTTTTGGCAGCTTGAGGTTTTGCATCATCTTTAGATAGTATTTGATTTCAGCCGGGCCATCCATAGGGGTTTCGACAAGGTCACGATCTTGCTTATATTTGTTACCTTATGCATCTCGATATGCATATGTCAGCTTGATCACATGTAACTGTTTGAACACTATTGGATTTGTCTATTGGATTTGTTGGCCTTTGACTTTGACTTGTAGAGATCTGCTGAAACTTTTGTCCATGATGATCTTCATAGAAGCATTTGTCTACAGATTCTGAGGGAACGTGGATCAATTGGAAACTTCCAACAACCATATGATCTTTCAATGGTTTCTACTTTGAAGGAGTTTGTTGGCTAGAAGCTCTAGGGCTTCTAACTGCTGTAGCATTTCCTGGTACATAAGCTGAACTTGATGGATTTACATCTCTCCCCTTCCTAGGGTGATCACTATAGGTTGCTTCATTGTAAGAGTTAAATTTTTTTTGGCTCTAATTTAGTCTCATCTTTTGGGACTGTGAAGGCACAGTTTGGGTAGCACTATTGATGTTTGGCATCTGTGAACTTTTTGCATAGTTTCCTATATATCTCCGTGAAACATGACAAATTATTTCCCAAGTCAAGCTATAAATAGCATTATCTTTGCCCTGATATTGTCTATCCCATGGGTCTCTTATGCTATGGGCTTCTGTGGTTTTAGGACCCAACGCATCATAGATGCTAGAATCTCGTCTATATCTACGACTGTTTGATCAAAGTATATGCTTGTTTGGTCACAACAACGAAGTTTTATTTTTGATGGAGGAGATTTTGGCTCTGAACAGATTTCGGGGTTCACTCGGGTAATATCCTTCAACTCTAGAGAGGATGGGCTATACTAGATTCTTTTCTCTGAAATGAACCATCCTTTTTTATCTATCACTAGACACACTTCTATGAGCTGGTATGTGGGCCGCTCAAACACTGGTTGATCCTTTTTTATAGTTTTCCTTTTTGGTCTACATAGTGTGCATATGAATTATGTGTGCCATACAAGGCTTACATCATTCTGTTTGACTCGTGAATGATTCCACACTTGTGGTAGTGGATGCAAAAATCATTTGCAAATCTTACATTTTTTCAACCTTTGGTGATATCTCGACACCTTGACTAAATTCATGCAAGAATTTGTTGTTCAAAGAATCAATTTTAAGCTTTTTAGGTGCCTGTGCATCTTTATGCTGATTTTGACCTTGCAGTGTTTTTACTGGTGCTTCTAATGGTAATGCAGAATCATCCGATTTCATTGAAAGTCATGAGCTAAATGCACTTACATCGAGAATTGCATTTCTAATTTGCTCTGTACCTTGCTTGGCAGTTGATGTATCCCTGTTGTCTGGATTTCTTAGACAATCTTCAGAAAAATGTCCACCTTTTCATCCACAATTTGAGCAATACGCCATGACTGGTGGTATTTCAACTGGCTCTATCATGTCAAGCTCTTGCTGAGAAGTCTTTGCTTCTATGCTTGCCAAGTTGTCGGCATCTTCTTTAAGAACACTAAGCATCAAGTTGTATATTGCTTCATCTTGACCTTTGTACCGTCTTTGACCTGGTTCTCTAATTAGACTGACTTCTATTGGTTGATCTGTTGGATCTTGCATTTCTGGTCCTCGATTATAGATTTGACCACTCTAATCCATGTACAATGACACTGATTGCATATGCACTAAATGGATGCTTTGCTGGCTTGTGCAGATTTATGAATAAACACTTGGGTCAATTTTTTGCAATTCTATCTACACTTATCTTTGAGCTTGCAATACCTGGCTCCACTGAAGTCTGTGAACATCTGGGAGTTTTCTAAATATGGTTTCACTCTGATCAACAGGATCTTGGTTCCTGTGTTTCTTTTGCTGCTCATCAAATATCTATGGCCTTCTATATCTGCATATAAGACTTTGTCTCCATTGTAGCCATATAGCTGCAAAATTTGGTATGTTGCACTTGTGCAGAAGTTGCCACTGCTACTAGCTTGCTCTGATGTACTTGAATTAACGGCTCAATCTGAGTCCATGTTGGCTCAATCTACAAAAACTGTCAATTGGAAGATTCAAGTATTGATTAGCAGAATTTCTCCTGCTCGATTTTGATTAAATTTCTTTAGCCAAAGTACTTTTGCAGTTGACTGCTCTTGAGTTGATTAACTCTAGCTTGACAGTTTCAAAATTGATTTGGGCCCTAAATAGACTAATCTGCTATCTAGCGTGATTTGTGTTGTTCCTCCAACTAGAAGCTCAAATTGCGGTGCTTGATTTTGACAAATTTCAAAAGACTTTCTGCCACTCACGGCTTTGAGTTGGTCGTTTTGCTTGCTTTTTTTGGCTCATCCCTGGTTTGGCACGGTCTGCTACTCTTCCGGCTTTGCTTTTTTCTTTTCTAGGTCTTTCTAGCTTTTTCTGGCACTTCCAGCGACACTCTTTTTATTTTTCCTAATTTTTAATAAAATTTGAATTTTCTAAAACAAATTAGTATTTTAATGATTTTTTAGGGAAAATTTTGATTTTTTAATGAATTTTCTTGAGAACTTTGTAATTTTTTTGTGAATTTTGAAGGTTCTAGTAATTTTCTAATTTTTTTTTGTGAATTTTAGAAATTTTATGGAATTTTTTATGGTTTAATATATTTTTTGTGATTTTCTTTTTATTTTTTCCGATCAATTTTTTATTTTTTATAAATTTTCTGTACTTTATCTGTGAATTTTTGAATTCTTTATGATTTTCTATGTGCTTTTTAATTTTTCTAGAAATTTTTAAACTCTTTTTATAAATTTTTTATGTGCTTTATATTTTATATTTTATTTTCTAAATTTTATGTCAATTAAAAAAAATAGATTTAAAAAAATCATTTTTTATTCCTTGTTGAGAATTTTTATTTGACTTTTCTATTTATTTATCTTTTTGGTAAATTTTTAAACTCTTTTTTTTATTTTTGTTTTTTGTTTTTTAATGAAGAAACTAAATTAAATAAGAAACAAAATAAAATAAATACAATAAACATAAAATAACTTTTTTCTACCTTTACTTACCTGTCTGCGTCGTTGACTTGCGAGACTACTGGCGGCGAGTTCAGGGCTTACGCATGATTGTCGAGCTGTCAGTAGCCGCAGCGCGAATGAGGCGAAGAAGGTGATGAAATGGTGGAACCTAGGCTCCAGGCGTTGATTGCGGGAAAGACTGTCAAATGGGCTATCAGCGGCAACAACTCGAGTGTGTGTGTGTGTGTTGGCGTTCACGTGCGTGGGTCAGGCTTGGCTTGTAGAGAGAGAGAGAGAGAGAGAGAGAGAGAGAGAGAGAGAGAGAGAGAGAGAGAGAGAGAGAGAGAGAGAGAGAGAGAGAGAGAGAGAGAGAGAGAGAGAGAGTACTTTCCACTGAGTAGGACAGAGAGAAAGCGGGAGACCTTGGCAGGAGCGAGCGTGTGTGTGTGAGTAAATGCGCGCATCGGTAGAGCCTCACGAGTCACGGGGAGTCAGTTCAAGAGAGTGTGTGCGTGTGTGTGAGTTTAATGGCGTTCACACGCATGTGTGGGAGACAGCAAGAGTGGGAGAATAAAGAGAGAGAAAGTGGAATACAAGCAACTGCGAGAGAGAGTTAGAGAGAGAAAGAGAGAGAGTAAGACAAAGACAGAGAGTGAGAAGAGAGGGGAAGTTAGAGAGAGAGAAGAAGGTGCAGCGTTCACACGAACCGAGAAAAAAGAAGAAGAGTATTTTGATGTCAGCGGAAATTATTCCAACAAACCGTAAAGATCTATTCACTGAACAATTTTTATGCGCTGTAAGGCACAGTATCGAAGCCGAAAATGCCAAATTTAGGTCGAAAATTACCCGAAAATCCCAAAATTTGCCAAAAAAATCCTTAAAAATTCCAAAAAATTCTAAGAATCTTAGAAAATCATCGTCATTCACAACCAAGCATTTTTGACACACAAAAGCACACCAAAAATAGCACATTTTATCAAAAATATAATTTACGACACAATCATCAACTACACTCTAGAAAATAGCGAAACGTTCAAAACTCGACCACGGAGGGTACAAATGCAAACAAAATGATGCTGTAAATATGCGCACACAAAATAGCTTGTAAAGGTCGCAAGATATCAAACTTTTATGGAATAAACCAAATTTTAATGCAAAAATTGGCAAAAATTACAAAAATTATCCGAAAAATACCCAAATTTTTTCTAAAATTCTCCACACATAGGGGAATAGTGCAGCAAACTAAAATTTTAAAAATCACATCAATTCATTTGTCAAACAATTTCATCAATAAAATCAAGACTAGGCAATTAAACTGGTAAAATTAACGACAAAATTAGGTCAAAAATTGACACAATTGAAGTGTGTAAATCCCTGTTTTGAGCACAAAAATGCAGCAAATAACCATTATACTCATCAATTATGCAATCAAAAATTAAACAATCATGCAAATTAAACACTTTTTAGGCACACACACACATTAATAAAATTGGCAGTTTTTACCAATATTTAGGCGTACACAAAAGGGTTAAACTTGTAGAATTTGCAATGTGACTTCACAAATCATTAACTGGGCATGACCACAACACAACTCAATCATCACAATTGAAAAATTATTAAGCACACATTGATTTTTAGGCGCACAAACATTGGAAAAATAGTGCACACACCTGAAAATTAGGCATACACACACTCAATTAGAATGCACAGATACTTGATTTTAGTGCACACACACTTGCATTTGACCATTCAAACATGCAATTAACTCAATTAGGCACCCAATTAGCAACACACATTCAACAATTAGCAATTGAAACTTCATACGCCACCAAATCTTAAAAATTTCGACATTACGACGGTGTGAAAACGAAAAATAAAAAAACTTCCAATCCACGTTGCATCAACATTACATAGCATCATCGTGGGATCTCTACACAATTCTACACATCTTTAGATTATAGGGAGGTTGAGAATACCACCTTAATTACCTTCCATTGAAGATCAATTGAATGGTCGAATGCTCCAATCCTTCATAGCAAATTAGTAAGTTAGCAAAAATTAGTCAAATTAGCAAGCGATTAGTGTGAAAGTAGAGTGTGTAAACGCACAATTGGCAAGATACGATGACAAATTAGGGAATTATGAACACATTGCTTCATGCACACACATCCACAAAAGCATAAACACACAAGTGAAATTAGTAGATAAATTAGTGAGTGAACGCATTTGATTATGCCATAATGAGCAAAATTATCAATCCAGAGGGATGAGCTACCCGGCTAGGGCATGGAAACACTCACATGGTTAGTGAGCTAATCATGGAAACATGAATGGTTAACTCTATGAGGTGAGCTTCTCGGCCTATGGAAGAGCGAAGCCACAATGAAGGGCAATCTCCACACCTACTTTGCTTCACCTCTAATCAACCCAATCACACACACTACAATTGCAAGATGCACACAACACTAATCCTATAATGCAACACACACTACAATTGCAAGATGCACACAACACTAATCCTATAATGCAACACACTAATTGCAAGCACACACACATAGATCTATTGAGCACCACACTCCAATCAAACCTACATGTACACACAAGAAAAAGAGGGCCATCACACAAGATTAGAGAGGGATTTACCACTAATTAGTTAAGATCTATCTAATCTAAGCATCATAGGCAATCATAAGAAGCATGAGAGAGGCATAGTGAAAGAGAATGAATCATTAATTAGTGTTAATCAAGTCTCATGAGAAAGGATAATCTCAAGGACTCCATAGCCACCCACCTCAAGAGCTCTCACCAAAGAGTGCTCTCAATAAATGAGCTTGAGAACCCTAATTTCTTTTACACACTGTCTTATATACCTAGGGTAAAAATATGCAATGTTTTGGTGTCCAAGGCCTTTAGGGATCCACCACTTAGTGAATCTGCTATCTAGGCACACTAACTGACCTGTTCTTTACATCTTGGAACTCCCATTGAGCCCGTAACGCATTAAAATATTACAATGGCTTGAAATAAATCGAGAATTTACAATACATGACCATTTTGCAAAAATGTGTAACTCCAATCTTTACTGCTTCTTTGTATTCATCCTCGATGTGCATCCGTACGTCTTCAGTCTTTAGCAGCTTTTGTTAACTGACTTAATTAACATCTCTCTCTACTTGCTTATTATCTTCTCTCTCGTTTTACGGTGAACTCGCTCTCCGGAAGATTTCGTGCGGATACCTCTAAGTAGCTCTCATCACCGCTCTCTTGCGGAAAATCAAGAAGCCTTTTGATAACCCCAAATCAATTCTAAAGCATGGTGAGAAACTCTAAACCCCATAGTCATCATCTCTCTCTATCTCTCTATGTTGTTTTTCTGCATAGTCAGCCTCTTGGTGATTGTTTTTCGTATACGAGCATGTATGGATTAACCGAGTACATACAAAGTTTCCCCATGATTACTTTATCATGTTTAACATGCTGATTTATGCACATGATACATTTATGATCACTGTTTGCATAAAAGGCGCTTTTTTGTTTCACGTCATAGAGACTGTAGGAACACTGTTTTGGTCATATATCACAAACTGTTATGAATTAGCCCGAACCCTTTATATCAATAATGAAAGAAATCATTTAGAACATATTCTCTCTTCGTTGTCATGTGAAAACCACGTACGAGTGAAGAGACATGGTCAAAAAACTGTTTGTTGCCCACTACACAACGAAATATTTTTTTGACTCTAAGCTTCTTGGAGAACCACTATATAGATTCATCAGATGGGCAAATCCACTTAACCAATTTAAAATCTTGATGAAACTTGATGATAAATGAATTTAGGTCTCCGTTTTCACTTCGAAAATGCGAGTTATTAATCACTCTATTACCTACACGCGTAGGAGTGTTATCAAGGTGGGGGATACCATATGACGTCGTGAGTTAACCGAGCCGTTTTTGAGATGTTTAATAGTTTTGTTTGGTGAGCTGATTTCAATTATTAGATGGCCATAAACTTATGTGGGAGTATATGGTTAAACATCCCGAACCGCATAGGCAGATATGAATAAAGTGGCTTTCTTTTGGGGTTATTGTTTGTTGTGTGAGTACCATATGGTCAAAATGACATGATGGAGTGATATACTATATTATGGAACTAAACTTAATGCATTGTTTTGAGGTGAAATACTTTCATTTGCATGTTTTGGATGCTCCCAAAAATGTGAAAAAAATATTTTTTTGCATATGTGTGAAGTTATGGTTTATGGTTGACCTAAAGGTCAGAGTTGTTTTGCATCATGTTTATGGTGTTGTAATGTTATCATATGATGTATGGGAACTCAAGAGTTGATGTGGATGCCTCATATGCATGGTTATGACTACTTTTCACCTTTTTGGATCAAAAACTAGCTCTATGTGCTAGAGTGGTGAAGTGTAGATGTGATTCATTAACTTTGTATGATTGGATGTTGTTAAAATTGGATTTTTATGTCATGATTAATTGTTGGTTGGACTCTTTTTATGCATGAAAGAATCACTTCTTAAGGGTCACATGTGCATAGACTCCGATTGATTGTAGGAGATTGGTCAACCTCCAAGTGTGGTAGTTGGTTTAGTGTGATTATGATTTATGGTCAAGGGCTGAGATTCCCTCATGGATTATGATTGAAATTTTATGGTGGAAGCCAGTGTGGCTTATCGTTTTTTTTTTTTTTTGGATTGGGTTATGCTATCGAAATGCTGCCAAAGTTTTGTAGCCATGTTATGTTTTAAAGTGGTTGTGCAGGATTGGTTGTGCCTCACCCAAGTAGCGTCATTAAGAAAAATATGAACCCTCTAGGGGCCCTTTGGGATTAAGTAAGTAGAGGCCAGCCAATAGGAAGAGGGTGGTGGACACACTCTATACCCTCAAAAAAGTAGGGGGACAAGATAGCCTTACACCTCTTAATGGCCTCTTACCTGGTGAGAAGGTAAGGGAGGTGGCTAGGGGAAAGGGGGGGGGGGGGGGGGGACCACTTTGACCTCTTTTCCCCCACTTTTTGGCCCACATTTAAAAATACACTAAAAGTTTTAAATTTTCAAAAAAATTCAAATTTTCAAAAAAATTCAAATTTCAAGTTTTCCCTCCTTAAAAGGTCCCCTAACCTATTTCATGGTCAAAAAAGTATTTTTGACCTCCAAAAGTAAAAAACGTGCACTAAAAAATTCCAAAAAAATTCAAAACATCATTTCCCCCCCTCCAAAGTCTTTCCAAACCTATTCTATAGCTAAAAAGTGATTTTCTCTCTATACAAACCCTTTTCCAAGCTCTCCATGGCTGCAACAACCACATGCACCCCCTATAGTCCAGCATTATCTCTCTACAAGCTTTCTCCCATCTCCATTGTAGCACCAAGCAAGCTTCTCCCCCATCTCAGCTTCCCCTTGTTCACCACATAGTTCCACACCAAGCTAGCTCCTCTCCCTTCTCTCACCTCCATTACAACATGAAACAAGATTCTACTCCTTCTACTTTCATTCACTCGCATGAGGTGTGAATAGTGCATGGGCATTGCAAGGATTCATCTCCAACATAAAGATAGAATGGTGAGAAAACTACCCTTGTAGCTTACATTCAGAGCTTAAGATCATCTCCATCTTTAAGTTTATCATGATGGAGGGAATTAACCTCTTTATGGCTTTCAATGTTTAGGCTTCACACCTCATAACATTGGGTGGTGCTATTTTGTTGATGGCTTTGGTGCGCCATCTATAGTTTTGTAGCATGTGATGAGTCTCACAATGTAAGTAAGTTGTGTTATCTATGGAGAGTCATCAAAGATTTTTCTTATAATTTATTCTTTGTATAGTTGTCATTAGATTATCATAATGATATCATTTTGTACTTTATAACTTTGTGCTCACATAATCTGTTGTTTACTTACAGAGTCAACTTGTTTTGAAAGGACATGAGCAAGCAACCATGTGCAGAGATGGAAATCACCCTATTTTTGTTCCGTGAGGAACCTTTCACTACCATGTTAAAATATTTTGATAAGAATAGTAGGATTTTTGTAGAATCTTGAACCAATAGGTACTCTCTAGAAGCTCTTAGAAAATCCATCCCTATAGTATTACTATCTTCCCTAGTGTCATAGACACACAAATATTCATGTATATGAATCTCTAGATGAGAAAGACAAATACTTGTAAGAGAAGGCTAACAGTAACAACATTGTCTCCGTTTGTAATTATTTTTATGAGGCTGGATTCCTCTATAAATGCAATATAAATATTTCTTTTTGTTAAATGGTGTCGCACTGAGTGAGAGTATTTAATTTAGATTACTGAAGTTTCATACAGATTTGAGAAGTATTGTTGTTTTTTATGGATGTTCTGATTTGCCTGTAAGATGTTTGAAGCCTCAAGTCTTAATCATTCCACCATGAAGAAATTCATGCAATATTTTGATTTGAAAGTTTAATCACTAAAGGTTATTCTTATTAAAGTGGATCATAACCTTTGTCAAGATGTCCTCGTTTGGGGATGTTGAATATATATCAATAGCAACATTTCAAAAGTTGAGAAAGCTAAATTATTGCTTTCCAAAATGTTATTGTTTCCATACTATGCATATGCCAAGCTTGACTTAGAGAAATGACAACTTGAGATGGAGGTGTAGATATATGGGGGTGACTTATTATTGATTCTTGTTTCATCATATATATTATAAAGCCTTTGAGTTTTCACCTTTTTGAGTAGTGTTGACAAGTTTTTGGTATCAAACCTTCTTAAATATCCCTATTCATTCGCTATTGGTAGCTGTTTATCTGGTATTGTTAAAGATCATACCAATAGCTATCACCTTGTGAACTTAATTGTTGAATTGCGGATTTGATTTTTACTATGTAGCTCATTTGGATAGAGAAAGTGTAAACATAAATGATGGATACATGCATTGTTAACATAGAAGATATGTATCACTCGAACCTATATAACTGCTAATCAAGAAACCTTTGGTTGGATACTATAACAATAGGGGTCACATGTGGTTTCAAATACCAAAGAAATGGCTTAACCAAAACATTCCCAAGAACACGAGGTGAACACAAGGAAGTAAACATTGGCTCCTTGTTTGGTTGATTTCTAGTGCTAAATGTTCTGAGTGCACAAAATTTGTGAGGCCTTTGACCTTGGGAGTTCACTAAAGTATATGTAACATAACACATGCGTTCAACAAAAGGGAATTTATATTCCACTAAAGTTACAGAAACATGTGTAGGTAAGGCCTATAAGGGCTACTTTCAATCCATTGTGGTGAACGCACATGATATAGGAAAATTTTACATAGTGAATACTCCAGACATCAAACACTACACCTCTATCTCATAGCCATACACCACAACGGCGTGCAGAATGGCCATCCAAAGACAAATAGGGGCCAAGATATTTCCAAGAACAGGGGATGGACACAAGGAAGTAAAAAATGGTTGATAAGCATGATACAAGGTTTAGGTATCTGCCATTTGGGGGGGGGGGGGGGGGGGGGGCTTGCTATGAACACATTAAACTGCCCAGTTCTATCTCATGGCCATGTATTAGAAAAAGCATATACTTGTCATTTTAGGGCCCCAGGGACCCTCAACAAGAGGGGCCACAAGGGCGCGCAAACTGGCCATCCAAAAATTTTGGATGGCCAATTTGCGTGCCCTTGTGGCCCCTCTTGTTGAGGGTCCCTGAGGCCTTAAAATGGCAAGTACAAGCTTTTTGTTAATGCATGGCATGATACAAGGTTTAGCTATTTGCCATTGGGGGGGGGTAGTTTACTATGAATACATTAAACTGCCCAATTCTATCTCATGGCCATGCATAAAAAAAGCCTATACTTGTCATTTTAGGGCCCTAGGGACTCTCAACATGAGGGGCCACAAGGGCGCGCAAATTGGATGGCCAATTTGCGCGCCCTTGTGGCCCCTCATGATGAGAGTCCCTGGGGCCCTAAAATGACAAGTATAAGAGTTTTTTTGAACTTTTATGCTGTTTTCAAGAGCTTATAGTGTTCAATTGGCTCCGAATCTGTCTAGGCTTGTCTCACACAAATTTGTTCATCTTGTCGCGCTCTTCGACCATTGTGTGATGCAAAAAAATCATATCCTATTCGGATTCTCCAAAAATCAACGTGCAAGTTGGCAATTTCTTAAAAAATGATGTAAAACAGACATTTCTTATTTTTTCCTTAATCTATGGGCTCGAACGAGCATTAAAACCATGGAATCTGAAAATACTCAAAGAGCCAATGTTTTATATTGTGTTAAGGACTGTATTTCCTACACACAAAACTTTCTCAAAATCTCACCCTAACACCTTCAAAAGTGGCTTCCAAGGAGTGCCCTCGATAAAAAATTGAAACTGAAGGAAAACAATCAGAATGAATTCCTACACTGTGTACAAACTTTAAAATAACCAAAATTTCCTTTTAAAAAAATTTATTGCTAAAAATTTGAAAATAGACTACCCTTGGACTTTCCACAACAATAGAAATCAAAGGGTTCAAGGAGAGGTCTGGTGTCACAAGTGCATGGTAGGAATCTAATCGAGGTTTATTCCGTCAAGATCTCTTATACTTTATCATGTCTTCTCATGTACAATCTTACAAAAAAAAAACAAACTTACACTTTAAATGACTACAAATCTTATTTAACTTATCAAACAATCTAAAATATGGTAGACCTAGAGTGCTCTTACACATCAACAAACAAAAAAGTCCAAATTTCTTCTCATTAACTTTGATAAACATACATCTGGGACAACTTCTAAGGAGTAGTGCGGTCATAGTTCTTACATCCATTCCATGACATGGTATGCTCATGGAGTGTTACCTCTCTCCGAGCGATGTTTTTCGAGCGATCCTAGTTTTCGAGCAAGTCTTGGCGGAAGGGTGCTCCGTAGAAGGGTACTCCTATTAGACAAGGTGGTCTTGTATGCAGTTATCCATGAAAACTACAAAGCTATAAATTAGATCACGTTCTTGAATACATATTGACAAGAATGAATTTTGGTGCTTGAAAAGGACATAGAGAACTTTACCTACAAGAGGATACATGCTGCATTGATCAATACAAATGGAATGCCTAAATCAATTGTTTATTTATATACACCCTAGTCTCATGTCTAGAGAGAGAGAGAGAGAGAGAGAGAGAGAGAGAGAGAGAGAGAGAGAGAGAGAGAGAGAGAATGCAAGATTGCAACAATAACAATACACATTTAAATCGAAGACTCTTGGATACTAAATTTTTGTTATCAAAAAGACATGACAGATTATAGCTGAAAATAAGGATTTTATGTACGATCAATGAAACAAAATGTAACAATAATTTACAATGATTCACATTCATGATCAATGTAAAGGTTTTGAATGTAGCGATGCTCTTTCCATTCCATGTCGAATCGTTTGTCTCTAGACATGCTCTTTGCCATTGCTTCGGCATACACGGGCAATTGACTTTGCATGGAAGGAATAAACGAAATCTTAATACATATAAAGAAATCCATACAAAAGAAAAAGATTAACATATTCAAATATAACATCTAATACATAACATTTCCAATGTAAAATGTGTTTCCTAAATCGTGAGTAATCCATATATTGTCACCAACCATGATAGAACAAAAGCATATCCAAATATGGCAATACAAGCCAAACACCACATAAGCATATATTGGAATACTACTATTTACCTAGAGCTGGCAATAATTTCTATACCAAAAAATTCGTACAAAGGGAGAAGATTAACATATGAACAACATAACATCCAAGAACATAACATTTCCGAAGTAAACTATGTTCCAAAACCCATGAGTTTTACATAAATGTCAATCTGCGACAAAACAAGGGCATAATTAAACATGGAAATATAAACCAAACATCACATAAAAACAAACCACACTTGAAAGAAGTACATAATAGTATTAGTATCAAGGGACAAGGGCCTCACTAGTCATATGGATTGAAACCTGCAAGTGGATCCACCTCATCATCTGCCTGCGGCCTATTAACATCATCATGGATGCCCTGTTGCATGTAAGCCAAAAGGAGAGGCTCTACATACGTGGTCATAAAAAATGTATCCACGTCGATAGATGCACATACTCTACCAGTGTGCATGCATGTCTTAAGAATAGGCGCAATACCACATCCCATCTCAATGCACACACCACCTCGACGACAGTACATGTGTACAAAGCATGCTAAAAATGTATGACTCCTCTCTAGTCCCCCACGCCATTGCTGCCCGACAGGGTCCAAAGCACGCAAATCATCCGGAAGATAATGGTAGGCGAGGGTATCTAAAGGATGCATGCCAAAGGACTCAAAGAGAGGTGTACTCTCTGGAATGAAAATAGGAGGATCTGCAGCTCGACGTCGAACCATTAAAAGCATTGACGTAGAACACTAGCAACAAAAGATAATAATATCCAGTTAAACCTTAGTTCAAGAAACACATGTAGTTTTGAGCATTTGAATAGAATATAATCATCACTATACTCACATCTGTGCGAATACCACCAATCTCTTTGAATCCATATGTAGAATGGTGAATGATAACCACTCGTCTCACTATCTCCAAATCATAGAAACATACAAAATAAACATAAATATTAACAACTATTAACTTTAACAAATACTTGCCATAGAGGCCATCACCAATAACCATCCCAAATCTGCCAAAGTAGATGCTGCCAAAGCAATCCCATAGCGCACATGGTCCTCAGAAACAAAATCCCAGGTGGGACAAGGATTGTCACCACCTTGAGTACCTCCAAATGGAAAGTCAAGAAAAATGAAGTCAGCTGCCCAATCCACAGTCTTTCCCCTCTTTGTGTAATTAACCCATGAAGGCTTATTTTGCTTGATGAACTCGTGCACACTATAGAAGGTATCATTTTTTCTTGCTCCCGTAAAATCCTTCCCAATGGTAATGTAATCACCAACCACTACAATGCTTTTGGGATTCTCAACATGAGGCATGTATCCCAAATAATGCGTTGCAAGATAAATAAATTGTGTAGTCCTTTTGGAAAGTCTCTTTTGACCTTTTAGAGTATTCCCTTTAGGATCACAAGAGCATGATATCAATATGTTTTCCTCTCAAAACACATATAGATAAGAGAATAGATAGAGAGAGAGAGAGAGAGAGAGAGAGAGACTCTGTGTATGTGTGCAAAGACATAACTTGGATACTTGAGAGACATACACAATAGAGTAATGTATGCAGAAACATGATATATATATATATATATATATATATATAAGTACTTACATGCATAAACAGACATTTATATATCTATGTATACGTATGCAAGTAAGTAGGTATATATATGTGTGTGCGTGTATATAAACACTATTAAAATAAGAATCAAAATACATTTGGATCTTGAAATTCAAACCTTGAATGCAATCCTCTGTTTCCAGGTCCTCCATATGATGAGAAATATCAAAGGACTTTTGGCTTTCAACATCAATCCTTTGTTTCTCAACATGATTTTCTTTTTGTTTATCTAAACAACAATAGAATAAAGAACAAAACGTTATTGAAAACCAACAAATACATGATACATGATTCAAAATTTTACTTATACAAAATTTCAAATTATCATACTCTTTCTTTGGTCCACTTCTTTTGGAACCATGGTTGATATTTGTGAATAGAGCTCCTTCTCTCTATTCAAAACATGAACTCCTTCAAGATCTATCCACCGTAGACAATTGTCAAGCTCCCATCGTGTACATTGATGCATAGAACGTGGGTACATACAAGTCTCTTCATTCAGGGTCAATAGCCATTGCTTTGCCCTAACTGGAATACTTGGCACATGACCTTTTCCTTGCAAGAAAACAAAGTACCTACCATGGACAATGAACAATTATCAAAGACATGATTTTATCTTTGTTATGAAATTAAAGTAACTATCAGGTAAATTCATTCACACATCTTCACCTAAAAAGTAGCCTCATAGAAGCTTTCAATATCATATCCTCTTTCTTGAGAGGTTTATCATTGCTCTGCTTCTCCTTTGGCTCTCCTCGAACCTCAAGAGGAAACAGTTATGTCCTCATCTCTATCTTCACCTCTTCATAGAAGTCAAACAGGGAGAGATCAAGAGGAACAATTACCCCTCCCGGCACATCCATAAAATCGACCAACACCTCCGTAGCTTTATGGTATATCTTCTCAAGCACAGCTTCTCTTCTAAGCCAACTTTAAGAAAAAAGCATAAATTCATGTATTATTTTTGTTAGCCTATAAACCATGCAATCTATACAATCATCAAAAATATTAGGAACTCACTGTCTATAAAGGTGATCCCCTCGTGCAAGGCCATACATAGATTTTGTTGCTTTGTTTGCCTCCAACAAAGTCAACCAAAAGATTTTTGACTCCATTTGAACATCACATAAAGCCAATAAATTCAATATCTCAAGCGTTGCAAAACTTTCGGGCCCCCACTTGAGAGACCATACTTTTGACCTCCAAGTATCTCCATGCTTGGGATCGACAATATTAAGGATCTAAAATTAACTTAGTGAAGTTAATAATTTATATAAGAAAAGTAAATACAAACACATAGTTGTTCATTTAGAAAGACTCACCTTTCCAATCCTATAACCATATCTTGAAGCCAACTCTTCATTCTCCTTCTCTTCAAACAATTGAAGCTCTTCATCTGACATTTTTAGTCTTGCCTCTTCAAACTTCTTGTTTAGTGCTTTACTTATTTGCACCTAGAAAAACAAGGGAAGGAGTCAAATCCATTGTGACAAGCATAGCAATACTAAATTCATGTTAGAAATATATGCTACTTAAAACTTACATTAAAAACTAGCTTTCTGAGATATCTACGTGTAAGAGGATACCAGGGATCAACACCCTTGGTACTCTTCTTTCTGATACGTGGAATCAACATTCTATCTCTCTCAGGTAGGTCTTTTAGGTACTCCCCATGATCAGCAAAACAAATATTTGCACAATTTACTAGTTCATCCCTCAATGTTGTGGTCACCAAGGCATGTGTATTCAAACTACATGTTCAAAAGCAAGAAAAATTCACATAAACATAAACAAACTTGAGAACTATCATAACCAAAAAGATAAGGAAGGAGACTCACTAGTTCATCCTCTGTAAACTTGTAAGAAGGGAAATCTCACTAACCCTGGTAGGGTCAATAATAGTACAAAGCACACCACAATGCTTCACTTTTGTTTCTTTGAAGCATTCTTTAATAGCAGATGTCCATGCCACGGTACGATGGTTGCCTTCCCAAACATAGAACATGTGACCCATTAGTTCCTGAAGTTCAAGTTTCAGAATGAGGTCAGCTTCAAACTCTTTGTTAACCTCATGCCAAATAGGATCCCAATCCCTTTGTATTGCTTCATCCACAATTGAAACTTCTTTGTCCCTCATCCAAATGCAAACAATAAATGCTCCTTTCTCTGCCACATAACCCTCTCTAGCAAATGCTATTTTCAAGCTCGAAAGATCATCACAAAGACCCCTAACCCTTGCATAAGGAATTAGTCTACAAAGAGGAATGGGTGGACAATGGTGACAGCTGAACATCCTTGTTTTCTGAAGAATGTCCTCTCCCATATCCATGTAAATCATGTTCTCTTCATTGGATGGCTCTACAGATGGTACCTCTGGCCAAACAACATAAGGGACAATCATCATACTTGCCTCTTGTTGAGCAACCCCTGAAGAATCCAGAGTTTGGCTCTCAACCTCTTCCTCAACATCATTTTTCTCCAGCACTCTGCTTATGTCATCTTGACTCTCGTCTTGCATTGAGTCTACATTAAGTTGAGATGAACCTCTGGTTTTCCTCAATTGCTTACGACCCCCTGCAACAGCCGGAGGACTGCAAAGAGAAACAAATATAAAAGTCTTTGTTAGAAAAGCATCCCAAATTATTATTTTTTTGTTGAAAAAAACACTCCAAAAGCAGGCCGTGCCGACGCGGCCTGCTTTTGAGGTGTTTTTTTGCAATTTGCATGCCATTTATACTCGCAACTTAAATTGGCCAAATGCAATCCTTTTCTAATTTTCATGACTAATTTGTTGCAGCTATAAGACTGCAAAGAGAAACAAATAAAAAAGTCTTTGTTAGAAAAGCATCCCAAATTAAAAATAAACAAATTGAAAAAAACACCCCAAAAGCAGGCCGTGCCGACGCGGCCTGCTTTTGAGGTGTGTTTTGGCAATTTGCATTCCATTTATACTCGCAACTTAAGCATTCTACCGCTTACAAAAGAAGGGCAGGAAATAGCTTTGCCTACACCAACGAACTCAAATACGATAAGCTGATCAAGCTAAAGACGATAAGCTGATTAGGATTATCAAGAGCATCCTCCCAATCCTGACAGTGTACATTGTCTGAGGTGCTGTCAAAGCAACTGCCATACAAACAAGCAATAAAAAATCTTGTCAATGTACTCACAATCACAGCTAACCTTCGTAGGCATGGTTCAAAGTGGTGCCTGGGTTTTTGCATACTTCAAACCACATACATACAACCCATAAGGCACATGCTACGATACTTTACCAATTTCACATGCCTTGAGTTTCGTTCTGAAGTACCTTCCTCACATAGAGAACATACATAAGCAACAACATAGAGAACAGACACATTAGATGAAAAACTTGGTTCACTTTAGTTGGCCATTTTTCCCTGATCTGGAGCATGATAGCTGAAGTCTATTGAGGTCTCCAAGGACAGCTCCGCACTTGCCAATGATTTAGGAGACTAAAGCAAAATACATCTATTTTTGGTGCCTTAATACCAGAACTGCACCTAAAGGCATGAGTGAGTCGTATTTCAACATGATGCGGCTACAGACTCCAAACCTTACATCGACCTGTCGAAGCGAAAGCTTATCTGGATGGCCTTATCTGATAACCATCGAATTTCAGGCATAGTTTGGAAGTAAAAAAGAATGCAATTTTAGGCATAGTTTGATGCGCTCTGCTCATCAAATCCCACTTTTGTATGTCCCTAGTATTGTATGTGTCTGGCATCCCTGTATGGTGTAGCATCTGATCTTCTTCTAATTTAATTTCACCACACTTATGGTAAAAAGAAAAAGAAAAACAAAAACTAAAATCTCAACATCTACATGTCCTAGTCTACATGTTGACCTTGCCGGAAGCCCGGTTATGCATAACAACTTCGGCTATGGTCAGTACTAAACTGCCTTGCAAAAAGGGTTGTGTACTTAACTAATGGACTATTCCGATAAGGTCCTTCGGAAAGGCTCATAAAATTGCTGGACTTAATCCCCTAGGCTTGTATACTCTTACCTGAGATGTCCTTGAGTTAGCAAGATGTGTGCATGTGCCACTCAAGGAAGACGTGCACATGACAGTCAGGGACCAATGATGGTGTTTGGACGCTTGTATCAACCATTACACCGATGCTTTTACACTCAAAAACTATTTATTTCTCACAAGATCTTTCACTATTCATGCCAAAAATTGTCATTAGGACTAGATTATTAACGATAAGGCCTTGTTCAATTGGTTGCACTACAAAGTGGCCCGATCAAAAGCTGCCCCTGACTCTGGGCTACAAATGCCTACATAGCCTCCTTAGACACAGAGAATGAAGACAAAATGCAAAAAAAAAACCCCAAAAGAAGGGCGCGCCGGCGCGGCTTGCTTTTGGGGTGTTTTTTTGCATTTTGTTTGTAAAAACACACACACAAATGGTGTGCACTGCAAGGTGATTCTGCACATAACCAAAAAAATCTGAGGGATTTTGCAGAGAAATTGCCACATTTAATCATTGTGGCAAATTCATTCAGTTCAAGGGGAGCTTTGAAATATGCAAGTGAATTCCTGCGCAATCTGACCACCATGGGATCTCTGAAGCTCAAGTGTGAGTTCAATCCAAGAGTTGACATAGATGAGGGGGAACAAATGGGGGGGTTTTTCGAAGGGTTCAGGTCGATTTTTCCTGCTGAAGCGCAAGATGAAATCGACTAGAGCACAAGCTGAAATCGACTAACGCATACAGTAGAAACTGAAAACTGAAATCGACTAACGCAAATAGTAGAAGCGTGGGATAGATCAAAAACTGAAATCGTAGAATTTTGTTTCCAAAAAACACCACAAAAGGAGGGCACGCTGGCGCGGCCTTCTTTTGATGAGTTTTTTTAGTAGAGAGCAGCTATGGCAAATAGAGCAGCTATGTACCTCTGAGGAGTTTTTTTCGATTTCTTCATCTTCGCATCTTCGCTCTGTTCTTCCCTTTCGACTCAGAAAAGCCCCAAATTTAGAGAACTCTTGATCTATATATATATATATATATATATATATATATATAGAGAGAGAGAGAGAGAGAGAGAGAGAGAGAGAGAGAGAGAGAGAGAGAGAGAGAGAAGAAGAAGAATAAGAGAAATTTAACTTCGTAGGAAACTATCCCAAGAGACCTTAAATATCTATCCAATGAGGAGAGTTGAACTCAATACATGTTATTCAAGAGGGAAATGGCATAACCAATCTACCACACTCGGGTGATAGAGAGAAAGAGAGAGAGAGATAGAGAGAGAGAGAGAGAGAGAGGCACACAAGATATATATATAGAGAGAGAGAGAGAACTAGAGAGAGAGAGAGAGATCTAGTTATTTTTATGATGGCAAAAATTTAATGCATTGAAATTTTAAAATTATGTGATCATGAGATAGAGGTGCATTTATGACAGTTTCACTAGATTTTTGTGCTGAAATTTTTTTGCAGAAAAGAGGAATTCTCGATTAATAGAAATTCCCTTCAGTTGGTTCAACTCAGAGCTTTAACGCCTTGTTTTTACAATCGTCCCCTTTCTTCAATCATCCATGAGTAGATTCATCACCATATATGGTCCTTCTCCACGACAGAAATTAAGTGTTAATTTTTAGAGCAGGTTTGTGGAAATCAAGCTAAATCTTCTTGAGGAGCATTTTGACTTAGAAGGGGTGCCTTTGTCACTCAGCCATGAACAGTTAAAGTTGGGGCCTATTGTGCTCTCCACTGGTGAAGAAGGATTTCTTCTTGATGCAGAAATACATCAATTCTATAAGATTTTTATTGATATTTCTGTACATGAGACTCCTACTTCTGTTGAGTTCATTCCTAATGAAACACCAAAAACTCACAGTGTCATTGATATGATTAAACAACTGCCCTTAAATAGTAGCTTGCATGTCGCTATGCAAAGTGCTACAGAGATTGTTAAAGCTGAAGAATTGCCCAAATTTTACGATGGGACATTGCATTTGAGCTCCCTCCTTGTGAAGAGAAGTCAACAATGCATGGCATGGAGCAGAAGTATGATGGTCACTCTTGGATGGAGTACGTCACATGCAGCTCAAATTGTTTTGATGGTGTTGTGCGCTTGAGTCGTTGTCCTGGACACCTTCGGTGCGTCAATATTGATTGTCCTCACTACTCGAGACTACATTATCAAAATGAAACTCACTGGAAAGGAAGAATGAAAAAAAGTTGTCCTGTTGGTCTTGTAGGGCTTCAACATGGTAATATTGTTTACAAACACTGCTCACAAATGCCCGAGTGTGTTGATTTGTGTCATTCAATAATTTACTACTGTGTGCCTAGAGATCATTTCAACACTACAAGATGTGCGATTCATCTGGGTAATCATAAGCACCCTTATGAAGAGGGTGTCAGCAGAGCCATCGAAAAACAAATAGAGGAGAAGGTTGCAGCACGTGCAAAGCTAAATCCTTTCACTACTCCAAAACAACTTGAGGGTGCTGTTACTCAAGATCTTATTATGGACATGCTAATGAAAGACAATCAAGAGGGGAACTCAGAGATTGGTGAGGATGAACTTGCAGACATTCTTGAGTATGCCACTCCTCTCTCAAATAAAAAGAGGATAGGAAGGTGTTTAGAGTATGCCAAAAGAGAGAAGAATATCACTGCAAAGGGCCTTGAAGCTGTGTTGGACTTGAAGAATCGTTGTCGCTACCCTTTCATACACAGTGTGCTATTCCTAGGGCAGTTGAGTGATAGACATCAACCACATGTTTTTAAAATGTCAATTAGGGGACCTGGTAGCGGACTTGATTTGATTAATAGAATGAGACCTGGTGGAAACTTGCAAGAAATGTGGGTTCATTTTGATCACATACATAGAGTTTCTTGTTGGCCCACAATGTCTGCACACGTATATGACCCTTATGTGCGTTATCTTTTGACTATTGCCACATGTGAGTTCAAGGTCGAGGATCGCTTTGCTCAGACTGAGTTTTGGAAAAAGTTGAATTCTGTGGTTCATGAAAATGGCTTTGAAAAACCAGAGTTTCGTGGATTCATGGCAGATGAGGCAAATGCAAATTGGCTTGCAGTGCGTGCAGTTTACTTTGGTGGGGCAAAAAAAAGGTACCTGAAAAAGAGAGGAGTTGTACTTTCCATTGGGAGCAAAGCATGGTTCACCACACACGTAAGTGTATCCATCCTTCATTTCAAGAGGAGCATAAATCCTTGCGTCGAAAGTGGCGAAATGCACCATCCGACGTGGCTGCAGACAGCTGCAAGAATGAAATCAGAAAATTTTGGCATGCAGGTCATTCAATCAAGGGCGAGATACCATCATTGGAAACTTGGCTTGCTTGGTGGGATTTGAGAGCATTCCATTGGGGATCTTGGTTTGTGAGTCAAGATGAGTCAGGTATTTTTGTGCCCACCACTAATCTAGCAGAGGCTAAACATGCAAGTATGCGTGATGGAGTTGGTTTTAAAAGCCAGATATCCCTTTATGAGGCCACAAGATTTGACATGTCAATGGATATTTTGCAAAGTGTCAAGTGTAATGCATACTTGAAAGGTATTCATGCATGAACAGGCCCTCGAATACAAGATATGGCATAGAGATTCAGTAGTCAAAATACAAGCCGGACATTGAATAGAAAACTAGCAGATCTTGCTCATTCATCTATGGTTGAAATGGGGATTCAGTCTCCGGAGATGCAACATTCTACAATGTGTAAACGGAGTGTGCGTTCAAAGCGACCGCTGCAGGTTGATCCAAGAGAGATCCTAGAAGAGGATAGTCATAGGCCAGAATTTGTAACTATTACTGAGGGTCATAGTTACAAAAATAATCCAGAAGGTGAGAGAAAAGGAGAATATGTGGAGAGCAAGATTCCAAAGATAGTGTGGGCTATCAGAAGAACAGAACCAGGAAAGAAAATGACTTGTTTTGGACGATTACCAGGGCAAAGTGGAAGATGTGGAGCATACATTAATGCAGGGATTGATAATAGCAAAGATGGAGTACCTGCATCTTGCTTTTGGGGTTGAAGGAAGTGTCCTGGAGGTCTTGTGGGGGGGTTTATTTGGTTTTGTAACTCATCCCCAACACACTCTTGGGAGGTTGATGAGGACCATGTTGTTGGCTTGATTGGCCCTGCTCCAGGAGTGTGGCCAGTGGATGAGGGAACTTTGTTGCAACCACAAGAGATACAAATCCTTGAGGAAAATGGATTTTCACTTGAATCAGGTAAAAGCTCAATCAAATCAACTACAACAAATGCAACATCGAGCCCTTTGCAAGCGCTTAGTTCTTTTTGGCTAACATTTAGAGATGGTAAGCTTGTTAAGTGGAGAGCAAATTTGACCAAAGAGTTCCAGGTTAGCATTCAGAAAGGAAGAACCTTGTCTGCGCAACTGGTTCGTGAGGCCATTGTTTTATGCAATGAGTCTCATATTTTCTACGTAAGTACTGAAGGCTCGCAAGCATTAGGTGTCAACTACTCAGTGACTCTGAGCAAGTTTCCTCGTTGCACGTGTGAGGGATTTCTGAAAAGAGAAAGCAAGCTCTTGACATACATGCCATGTAAGAACTTGTACTATGTGTATTTGAAAATATTGGGATTGGATTCATCATCTCATGAGTTCATTCACCAGGCAGCTCTCACAAAAGTCGAATTATTTCAGGCTCTTAGTGGCAGACGCTGCAATGTCACAATTTGACAATCATGTGTGTGGCATTAAAGCCAGCTGAGTCTTTTTGTCTTTTTGAGATGCAAATCGCGACCAAGCAACAACTAGAAACTTTTTGGTGTATATTTTACATCGATATGGAGATGCCTCTTTCGCTACTATCTAATGGATTAAAAACTATAGCAACATAAAATCAAAGAGCATACATTTTGCTATGACGCTTGGAGTATATTGCCATCATTGTTTTTACTTTTTGTTTTGACAAAGTGAATCATTGTAAATTATTGTTACATTTTGTTTCATTGATCGTACATGAAATCCTTATTTTCAGCTATAGTCTGTCATGTCTTTTTTATAAAAAAAATTTAGTATCCAAGAGTCTTCCATTTAAATGTGTATTGTTATTGTTGCAATCTTGCATTCTCTCTCTCTCTCTCTCTCTCTCTCTAGACATGAGATTAGGGTTTATATAAATAAACAATTGATTTAGGCATTCCATTTGTATTGATCAATGCAGCATGTATCCTCTTGTAGGTAAAGTTCTCTATTTTCTTTTCAAGCACCAAAATTCATTCTTGTCAATATGTATTCAAGAACGTGATCTAATTTATAGCTTTGTAGTTTTCATGGATAGCTGCATACAAGACCACCTTGTCTAATAGGAGTACCCTTCTACGGAGTACCCTTCCGCCAAGACTTGCTCGGAAACTAGGATCGCTAGGAAAACATCGCTCGGAGAACGGTAGCACTCTCCTCATGGGGTGACCTATCACATAAAAATATCTTTGGTAGGAGTGCCCTCATGTTAGGAAAGGGTGTGTTGCTGCTGATGAAAAGTTTTTGAATTGTTCTACTAGGGATCTCTCCATGTTAGCATAATGATTTTTGGTGTAGTGGGAGCCACATTGCCGATGAGGAGAGCTTTGTGCCACCGTAAAAGCTTCATATTTTGCCAGTTCCTTGAGCCATTCTTGCAAACAACGCCACTCAACTAGAATAGCAAGAGGTCACCTTGTAACAAAAACATGTATGAATTCAACATTTGCAAGTTGTATAATAAAGACACTTGTTAAGTATATGTTGTACAAATTTGCAAGTATTTCTATCTAACTGGAAATAAACAATCCTAAAATATACATTAGGATGAGATTACCATCCCTAATAAGCATGGATTTGAAGCACCTACCTGCAAGATGTAACAAAGAAGATTGTTTTAGAGGAAAAGTGGTGACACTTGGCCTCTCTAACCTGGAGCCTTTCACTATTTGTGCATAAAATCAACCTTTGTGCCAAGCACTACAAAACAAGTAGAGGCAACACCTTAGACTTCAAAGTCTATGATAAGAAGAACACAATCAAAAGTAAGAAGTATATTGTTACCTTGGATAAAGGGGTGTTTTATTCAAATATGTAATGGTATTGGCAAGATATTGAAGAACCATGAACATTCATCTCACCAATGGTACCACGTTCCTAGGATGACCTCTGCTCACCCTTACGTGCGGCCTTTGGTGCAAACGTTGCGAACAAGCAAATATGTATGCATACGATTTGTGATGTCCTTGAGCACCATGGTAGCTTTTGCGTAAGGAAGCAAAGGATGAAAAGAGAGAGGGGGGAGGGAGAGAGAGGAACATGGGAGGAGACAAGGGGATAGTGGGGGAGAGAGAGAGAGAGTGGAGAAGGAGGAGAGAAGGGGGCAGGGAGGGAGAGGGAGGAACATGGGAGGAGAGAAGGGGACAGTGGGGGAGAGGGAGAGAGAGGGGAGGAGGAGGAGAGAAGGGGGCAGGGAGGGAAAGGAGAGGGAGAAAGGAGTGAGGAGGAAGAGAGAACAAAGGTTTTTTTTTGAAAAATTGGACTTTTAGTGCTTGTAAGTTTAAAAAAAGGTACACAAATACTTTTTTGATATGGATATATGTTGGGGGGGAGTTTTAAGTCAAAAATAAGTAAAAATAACTTTTTTAAAAAAAATTCAAATTTTGGCTCTTAGTGATCCACGTTTTTGATGATGTGGCCACACCTCTTTACTCCCTTCACTTTCAAAAATGTAGAGAGAGAAGGTGACCTCCTAAGTCCACATCCTACATGTGTCTAAAAAAAGGCTAGAAAAGCCTACTCAAAACTAGCTTCTTGAATGCCCTTGTCCCCTTAACTCTACACACCATTAGCCTTAATTCCTAAAAATTAGGATTCCTTACAAGGCCCATGCAAGGTCCATATTTCTCCTAATGTAGAGTGCTCACCCATGTGATGCGATTGGATTATGCTTTATGGTTTTTTTTTGGATTGGATCATAAGGTGATCAAGATGGTTTATGGTAGACGTGTAAGGGTAGAGACCCTGTACAGTCTAACTATTTGTGCATCTGGGAAGTGCTATTGTGATTGGACTCATGTGTTATGTTTCCCATGGTAGCATCACTACAAGACTAGGATCACCTACATCGCTTAGCCTTAGAGTAAAGGGTCGTTGACTTGGGGCTTTGTTGGATCGAGGGTGTTTCCTATGTCTTCTTCTTTTTTGTTAGGCTCATCTATACGGTTAATGCGTTGGGGGTTGAATGATCTACACAGCTAACATGTCGGGGATTTTGCCTTTGCTTTGCCTAAACACACTGTGTTGGGCATCGAAGAGGCCTGGCACCTAAAGTGGTATGATTGGTGTTGATACCCTACCACTTTTTGGTATTTGGGATCCTTTTAGAGCTCGGGTTCATGGAGGGAGGCGAAGTAGCCTTAGGCTATTGAAGCGGTCCGGGGAGGGCAACAAGAGAGGCGACCTCTAAACACCCCTCAATGATCCCATGCTGCTCAATTGGGCCTGGGACAAGCACAACACAAAAAAAAACCCACAACCAAACCCAAACAAGATAGGGGCGCCACCTAGTTATGGTATATGAACTAGGACACAAGAGATATTTCATCACAACCAAGAATATGCACCACAAAACACACAAGCAACCTCACAACAAGACACACACAAAATGTGTCAAAGAGAGCTAGGGCAAAGGGAAGAGAGAGAGGAAAAGATATGCGTAATACCTTATTTGTGACTTGCAAATGGAGATGGTCTGTTATGATGCTATTGTTGAGCTTGTATGAAACTAACTAAATGCTTAGTGAATGCTTAAACATTGCCAACACACACACATTGTCTTAGGGTGTGGGAGACCTCTCACCACAATACCCTCTTACAATGGACACAAAATTGGCAATGAAAACACACTAAAACACTTTCTAAAACAAGATAACCTGATAGAAACTCAAAATACACAAATCACCTTGAATTCAGCGAACCGTATTGCACAAGTGGAAGGACAAAGATTTCAATGTCAAATCACGTCTTTGATGCACCAAACCTCAATTTATTGATGATGGAGGAGCATATACAATAGTGGTTTTGAGATTTTTGAACTCACGCTCTCTCACTTGCAATGTGTAGCTTGAAAGCTTCTCAAACACCAAAAGTGAATCTCACAAAGTGGTTGTATGTCTAAGTCTCTCCTCACGCATAGAGTGTTGGGGTGCTATATGAGATATTGGAGGTTGTTTTGCAAGAAGGAGAGGTGCCTATTTATAGGCTGGAGACCCTCATTAAGAGTTTTTGGAAATCCTAATTTACAAGCTAACAAATTTACAAATTTTTGGAAATCCTAATTTACAAGTTAACAAATCAGGATTATGATTTTTTTTTTAATATCTATACATTGTGGGCCTTCTTTGTCTGCTTGAGTCATGGATACTTTTTTGTGTTAGTATGTTAGTGGTTAGTGTTAGTATTCACTAGAAAGTTAATGTTATATTTATAATGGGTAGAATAAGGTGGATGGTTGATTGAAGTGAGGAAATCCTTGTCATGGTGAAGCTTGAAGAAGTTTTGGACTTACTTGTGTAGGTTCACAAAATGACTATTGATCCTCTTCTTCTTCTTTCCTTCTTTATGCCACCACCATCAAGATTATCACGATGAAAATGGCAATTCGGTTGATGAGATCTCTCAATTTGCAGAGGTTAAGCATGATCTACATGCTGAATTTTATGTATATAGAGAAGGGGTAAGATGGAATTGTACTTTGAAAGTAATAGAGAGAGGCATAGAGATGGTGTATGTACATGTAGAGATCATATACTAGCTATGGAAGTAAGAGGGGAGGTTAATGGTGAAGAATGTAAGAGAAACCATGCAAGGTGCAAGTTTGAGTTAAGGATTGAGAGGAATGAGTGTGTGTGTGTCTCTATGTGTGTGGAAGTGGGAAAGGAGGTGAGAGAAGACTATGGGTTACTTTGTGATTGTGCACCTCTGCCATGAAGCCGTATCGTTGGGATGTTGAGCTTGATAGGCTGCAAAGTCTCTTGACCATAGACCAAGTGAAATGGTGTGAACTCCGTGGCTTCCCTATATGTGGTTTGATACGCCCAGAAGGCACCATCCAAGAAGTTACCCCACAACTTTGTCTTGTTTTGCACCATCTTCCTAATGATGCTTGCAATGACACCATTAACCTTCTCTACCAAACCATTTGACTGTGGGTAGTAGGGTGTGCTATGACGATGTATAATGTGAAGCTCTTTACAAACTTCTTTGAGTAAACCCTTCTTGAATCCTGGACCATTATCAGAAACAATATCCAGAGGTGTGCCAAATCTATAACAAATATTAGTGTAGACAAACCTGCTCACTATTTTCCCATTTACCTTTGCCAAACTTTGAGCCTCTACCCACCTAGTCATGTAATCTACAGCCACTAGGACGTAGAGTTTACCATTTTTTGTTATAGGAAGAGGACCCATAGCATCAATGCGCCACTTTTCAAAGGGTCCATTTGCAAGCACTATTTGCCTCGGACCATGCACTAAAATTTTATTTCCATTTACCTGACAACTGTGACAACTTTTACACCAATGTTGGAAATCTACATGCAGGCTTGGCCAAACATACCCCGCAAGCAAAATCTTCTTTACGGTTAACTCTTGGGAAAAATGACCACCACATGCCTCTTCATGCAAACCTTTTAGAATGGCTGGATATCCTCAATAGTTGGTACTCTTTGGCACACTTGATCCTTCCCTCTTTGGTAGAGGGATCCTTTTAGGAAGAGACAAAAACTTTCCTTCTTCATGAGTCTCCTCTTCTGAGCTTTTGTGAAGTCTTGTGGAAACGCGCCCTCCAAAATGTAGCTAATAATGCGAGCCAATGACAATCCTTGGTATCTTGGTTGCTTGAAGCTGATGTCACCATGATGACCTGTACTTCTTTGTCAACACATGTAACTGCTTGTTGTGCAAGTAAATTGACATCTTTATTTTGTTTCCTAGGAATATGATATAGTTGTACTTCTTCAAATTGATTAAACAACCTACGTATGACATGAACCTTTGTCCTTAGGCTTTCATTCTTGCATGCCCAAATGCCTAAAATATGCTTCACACAATGAGAAGTGCATCCCCCTTTACCATGAGACGCTATATACCTTGGCCAATGCATACCTATAAACCATGAAGTAGTGTGTCATATTCTGCTTCATTGTTGCTAGTTGAACCTGGTAGATTGACCTTCTCTTTCATGACCACCTCTCCACTGGGGTTCAACAACACTAGCCCTCCCCCTGCTTTTCTTGTGGCTCGTCGAAAAGCTCCATCAAAGAACAAGGTAAAAGAATTAGGAATACTTTTAGGTGATGGCAATGGTAGGGTTTTTATTTCAGGCACCTTAATTTCCTTATCATGTACCCTATAAGTGAGAATCCCTGCCAATTGTGCACGCACACTATCTTCTACCTTGAAAGAGTATTGAAACTCTTGCAACTGCATAATCCATTTTGAGATCCCAATACTAAGATTCATTTGAGATGACACCCAAGGAAACAAACTTTCTGCAGTGAGGATCACAAAAGGTTTTGGTAGCAAGTAGGATCTAAACTTTCTCACCGCAAACATGAGAGAAAATGAGTTCTGCCTCCGTGTAGCCTCTCTCCAAAGCATTCATGACCCTACTAGAAAAGTAGAAGGGTTGCAGCCTGGTACTATGGGGATCTTTTTGTAGCAAAACAGCACCAATTGTTTCTTTCCCAACACTAGAGCTAACAAATAATGTGTACTGCCAACAAGGAGGCATGAGTGTTGGTAGCTCTAACAGAATGACCTTGATGTTAAAAAATATTCTTCAAGCTCATCAGACCATGCAAATTCTACTTGTTGTGTCAACTTTTGCAAAGGATGAAGCAGCTCCGAAGCTAAGTGAATGAAGCGCGACATATACTTCACCTTTTGAATGAATCAGATGACCTCTTTGAGATTCTTGGGTGATGGGAGCTCAATAAGAGCCTTTGCCTTTGAAGGATCCACCTCAATGCCTTTATAGGAAACCTTGTGACTGAGAAAAATCATTTCATCCTCACCAATGTGACATTTGTCGGGATTGAGCTATCCTCCTATGTCGTAAAGTTTTTTTAAACCTTCTTCTACCTTTTGTAGATGCAATGATTTTGAGCTATAAATGCAAAAATTATCAATACAAACCCTAATGGACTTTCCAAAGAATGCTTGAAACACCAAGTTCATGAAGTGTTGAAAAGTTGCAGGAGCATTTGTCAGGCCAAATGGCATGACTATAAAAGCATAACAACCCTAAGGAGTGATGAAGGTTGTTTTTAATTGATCCTCCAATGCGATACCTATTTGAAAGTAACCCGAGTAGCCATCACACATAGTGTACCGCTCATGACCAACTACCTCATTTAGTATCTCATCCTGAAATGGGAGGGAAAAGTGATATCTTTTTGTTGCCTCATTCAGTGACGGTAATCCACACACACCCTCCACTTGCCGTTTTTCTTGGGAGTGACAACAACAGGAGAGACCCACTCTGAATTCTGCACTAGATAAATGAAACCTGCTGCTAGAAGCTTTCTTACCTCCTTGAGTAAAGCCTACTCCTTAATGACTCCTAACCTTCGTTACAGCTTTTGAGCCTTAGGTGTGGCCTCTGGCTTCAACTGAATCTTGTGTTGAATAGCATCTACTCCACACACATTGGTGTAGTCTTTAGCAAAAAGCCTAGGAAATTTCCTTGAAACACATTTGAACTCCTCTCTTTTGTCCTTTGTAAGTGTTGTAGACAACATACCTTCTAACATTCCTTCATCTTCCACATTTTGGTTCTCTTGAGTACCTACCTCTTCTAAACCTTGGCAAGAGGTCTCTTGGTTGGTTGGATTAAACCTTACCCCCATGACTTCAATGGAAGACTCCTCTTCAGTAATGTTGCCACTACTTTATTCTTCTGAAGTGTTATTGGTCCATTCTTCTTCCATTTCACTTTGAAATGATTCTTCATGGAGCTCCTCTTGGCGTTGCTCCTTCATGTCAAAGACAACCTTCTTATGATTGTCATTCCTGAAAATTAATTTTCCACTCTCCCAATCCTGCAAAGTTCGCATTTTCATTAGCCATGGTCTTCCTAGGATAAATGGGTAACCATTTCCTTTGGTAGACATAACATAGAAATCCACTGCCTTCTTAATGCCAAATTCCTCCACAAAAACATTTTTGCAAATGCCTACGCACCTAGCATTGCTATTGTTTGCCATTTTCACTTTAATTTCAGGTGTTTCATGGATGTGCATTCCTAGTCTTTGCATGAGTCCCTCTGTCATGATGCAAATTTGTGCACCGCCATTCACTAAAACTTTCCTAACCAATCTTCCTTTGATGTAACAATTTAGCACAAGTGTAATATCCTCATTCATTTCAGCATGTGTAATTTTTACAAAGGCACACTCTCTTTTACCTTTCTCTTAGTGCTAACTGCTTTCGTTAAATCTCTCCTAACTTGTGGGCATAATGCAAGAAACTGAGTCCATGAGATATCAGGACCCTTTCCTCTCATGTCTTCCAACAAGTTGTATGGATCCATACCATGTACAAGAGGGAAGTCTTGGAGATTGATACGACGTCGAATCCTCTTAGCTTCCTTGGTCTCGTATGCCTTCTTGCCTCGTCCATGGTCACTCGGTGATGTGACTCCTTCTTTCTCTTTAACTTTTCCTCGGCCACACTTAATGCCATTTGATTCCATGTCAACCTCATTTGAATTTGTCACCTCTACCACATGCACATTTGGATCTAGCAAAGGTGGAACTCCTTCTACCCCTTGTGGAGGTGGTCTTGGTCCATTTGGCCTTTGTAGACGCCTTGGTTGTTGACCAGTTCCTTCATCTACATTCATCACTGGGTAATTCAAGTTAGATCTCCCTGGCTCCCCACGGGGCCAAGGACTTTATACATCCCATGTCCAGACTCTCCACAATTCCAACATTGCAAGACTCTCCTAGGTCGTGGCTCTCTCTCTTCTAGCTTCTTTGCTTGTCCCTTTGGACCTACAACTTGTGTAAGGTGAATTGACAGAATGCTTAAAGATTCATGTAACTTCTCAATCACTTTAGCTGTTACCTCAGAAAGCTCCCTAGATGTTGATGCTTGTGACTTACCTTTGGGTCTAGGACCTTCCATTGGAACATCTCCCCTTAAACACTTGAGTTTCCTATACTTCTCAGCAGCCCTAGTTTCCACTGCATCAAAGGTAGCAGGTGCACCCACCTCAACTTTTACCTTAAGGTCAGAAAAGAGCCTGGCTATGAACCTCTCTCTTCTTTACAAATTCTGCACCATCACCAGGATTAGAGACATTTTGTATCCATAGAGCCCAAAGACGTAGAAACTCTTGCTTGTACAAGTAGTAGTCATCTAAGTCTTTTTGCTTATGAGAAACAATGTCGTGCCATAATTTTTGAGTGTTTTGGGGATCAAAGAAGTATTTCTTGAAACGATTCAAAACCTCCGTGTAATTCCACTTAACTTCCTCATGCAAAGAGTCAAACCAAGTGCTAGCATCTTTCCTAAGGACCACCTCAAGCATTTCTACACGTTCTTGATCAGTTACTATCCTCTTTATACGGCAAGACATCTTAAAATTCACTAAAAATAATTTTGCATCCTCTCCAGGCTCTCCAAAGAAAAGAGGATATTCAGACATTTGGCGTTGGCTTTCCATTGAATTGATTTCAAAGTGACGTACATTTTTTTTCTTAAAAAATTTACACAATAATGTTTTCTACATGGCAATCTGTTCTACAACAAAATAAAAATATGCACATCAAATGATCTATGATAATCAACAAGAGGTAGGATGACAGGGTTTGGTGATGCAAGAATTTCTCCTACTCTTTGGGCACCAAACATGAACACTATACGTTGTTGAAAATGGATCTTTCTACTAATTGCAACATTTATTCTAATGTGTGGAGTGAAATGAAAGGGGAAAACCTCTATTCTTGGGCCATTATCCATTGTCTATGTAGGGCGTAATGCTTAAAACAAAATAAAAATATAGACGTTGTCAGGAGTTTTTTGGAGCAAGGGATTGCGCATATGTACATATACATGCATGGTGCATCAAATAAATAATTGCCCATTTTTTAGAGCCAGGTGGTTACGTAGGGCCCACATGTGTACAGGTAGGACAGGGTGTACATAGTGCATCGATTTTCACTATTACCAGTACCACTGTGTTTTTTCTACAATAAGGAGGAGTTGGTAGCGCGTAAAACTTCTCGAGGAAGCTATCCGCGGGCAGACGACATGAGGTAAGCAAGTGCGTCAGATGGCATCGAGTGGCGTCAGGAGGCCGAACAGGGTCAATATTTGCACGTGGATGAATACGGACACAAAGTGGTGTTTTCTTGTGAGAGTTATGCAAAAAGTTCATCATTAGGACCACTTTTTGGGGCCACTTCACGTGGTTGCGAGACGCATTATTGAAAAGAAATGAGTGCCAGGTGTGCGCATGGATGCAGCAGGGTGACAACTATGCACTGCGAGGTCAGTTTTTGGCCTGTTCGGGGTCCGTTTGAGGTCATCTAAAAGGCCAAGGGTGCCCAACTAAAAAAGCTAAGTGTGGAAACTGAAAAATCTGAAAGAAGACCAGAAAAAACGTGGAGAAGAGAGGAGGAATAGTCGCATGTGTGTTTTTGGGGTTTTCGGAGCCTGTTTTAGCCGTAAACTACTCATCCGAGGTCGGATTTGAGCACTTTGACAGTGTAGACTGGGGTTTTGGGCCGTTCCGGACGCGATGGTGCTATCCATTTTGCCAAATTCCTCACTCTTTTTCTGCTGTTTTTCTATGTAATCTTCTCCGGTGAGTGAAGCCTCTGCTTAACTTTGTGGTTGTATCTGGTGTATTTCTTCAATATTGTGTGAGCTATTTGCCCCATTGGTGTTGGCCCAAGCTCAATTGTATCTAAACATCAGAAATTCTCCTCTTTTGAGCTGAGTCTTTTGGGTGTGTGTGTGTGTGTGTCTGTGTGGAGTGGGCAACTGGATAGTCTCTCTCCTGTCACTCCAGAGGTGTGTTCCTTGTCTCGGCCAGGTGTGTTGTGTAAGCCGAGTGGTGCCCCATAGTGTGTGTGTGTGTATCTTCCCAAGAGTGTGTGTCGGGTCGTTATAGAGGCGTTGTGTGTGTTTTCATCCCGCTCACATTCTTTTGGCGCCCCCACGGAGGATCTTCTTCGAGTACCTTCTGCTTCGAGCTTCAAGCTTCGAGATTCGGGATTACAGGTTGCAGATTACAGGTTACAGAGACAAGTACAGGTACAGGTGATTCACACAGGTACAGATAGCTGGAGTACAGTGATATAGTAGCAGTGATGTCACTTACAGTTGTTGTGGGTATGCATCACTTGGCGCCTATTTGAGCTCATTGTCTGCTGGATTGTACGTTACTTGTGGAAACTGCCATTGTACGCATTTGTGGAGCCATACTTGGTTGTATTTGGCAGTCCCAGCCATTTCTGAGACTTGGTCTGGAAGATAGTCATTTATGAGACTTGACTATACGCGATTTGCATTAGCCTTCGTGTGAGGGTCGATAGTGTGAGGTTTTTATTGAGCTGGGGGATTCTCAAATGTGGAGATCCTTTCGGTGATACAGGTAGCTGGAGCACCCTTTTTGTGACCTCGCCATAGGCTATGTACTAGTGAGTCCTATTTGATGCTCGGGTTCTATTGTTGACAATTTATGCATATATATACAGTCTATATTTTGGGTTCCTAGTGCTCTACTTCTGGGGAAACTCTGTCGAAATTTTCCCAAGTTATGATGGCTGGTTTTTTGGTCTTTTGAGCCATTTATGTTGTAATGCTGCTGAAATTTTGGCAAAATCAAAGGTTAAGTCAGGTGTGCCTTCTTGGGAGCTTCATGGTTGGCTTTAATGGATGATCAAAATGGCCCTCAATTCACTCATTTTCATTTAACTCAAAGAATCCAGATAAATGCTCATGTGTCCAGGAAGATTTTTTTCTAGTGATAGCTGTTTTTCGGCTCTCCATAATTGCCATAGTAAGTTACTCCACCCTACCAAATTCACCCAAACGCTATGGCTATCCCTACCATTTCACTGTACATAGGCGTGTGTGAGTTAGGGGGCTTTTTCCATATCTTCTTAAAAACCCTCAGCTAGCTAGTCACTGGGCTAGTTGAGCCAAGAAAGAAAGTAAAAAAAAAAAAAGTATAGTATGGCCTCTTTGTGTGTAAATATTTCATTGTATATATGGCCTAAATATAGGGATTTTTTATTATTATTTTGGTATTTTATTTAAATATTTCTACTTAGGTGTGTGTTTTATTAAACCTATGTACACCTTCTTTCATCCTCTTACACCATAATTATATTTTTGCCAATATGTACATACTCTAACCTCATATTTTTCCTTTATACAAATCACTCCCACATTTTCACCCTCACCCTCGTGAAAACCAAAAATTGATTTCTACTCATTGGTTACGTTTATTATATTATTTACTTGCATACCTTTTCCTCTTTCACCCAAAATAATTCAAGGAGGGACCATATCATATGATTCCAATATCTTTCCATATCCATAACTCCTCCATATTTTTATTATTATTTTTACTCATTATTCTAACACCATGTGCTCATTGAGCTAAAGTCCATGAATAGTCCATACACTAGTCCAACCATGTATATATTTCTTTATTCACCAATAATCCTCCTCCATGCGTGGGTCAAGGGCAACTTGGATGCTTTGTATTATAATATGACAAAGGAGGGTCTCACTCTTGGATGCATTGTACAAATTCAACAAAGGAGGGGGCCACTAAAAGACTTTTGCAGGCATAAAAACAGGCTTTTTGGTGAGAATTTTGGCACCTATCTCCACTCCGAATTTGGAGCGGTGGTCAAAAGAGAAACTGTAGCCCACACTCTGAATAATCACCTCAACTTTTTTCATGATTTTTGGAGCTACCAGCGGTGAGCTATGATTTTTTGAGTGGACCCCAGTCTGCCCACTTTTCTCACAAGTAGCCCTTAGTCTTCTCTCACCCTTCCACACACCTACTCACTCTTACACATCCCTCCCTCTCCTTCCCTCACTCAAACCTGCAATTTCCATGGCTTCTCCCACCCTCTTCACAATTACCCTTCTCTCTCATCCCTATAGTTCTTTTATGAACCTCTACATACATACACCCTCTCCATGTCTCTCTCTATTGCTTCTATGTTACAATTTCATTTACCTCTCCTAAAAATATCTAAAATTCAGCATCTTAACCATGATAACTTCTGCAAATTGAGGATTTTTCATCAAAAAATCCTCTTTTCATCGTGGTGGTCAACCGTGGCGGCGGCATTAAGAAGCGAAGAAGAAGAAGAAGACCAGCTGTCATTTTTTCCACAATCTACACAAGGGTGAGTTCAAGCTTCTTCAAAGCTTCACCATCTCAATGATTCTCTTTTAATTCACCCCTCTTCCTTCATCAAATCAACTCATCCTACCCATTGTAAATGTATCACTAACAATTCTAGTGATTATTACCACTAACAACTAACTTCTCTTGTAAAAATGCAACCACACTATCAACATATGGAGTAGGCAACCGCACAAGTAAACCAAGTTCACTCACTCCCATGGAAGTTTCTCTCCTTTCACCACATCAATAATTCTCTTACTTGAGCCCACATCCATGTGACTCAAGAGAAAATTGAGACCCCATTCTCATTTGAAATTCATAAAAATTCATAATCCTTGATCTTTCCTAAAAAAATTGATTAGGCTTAATCCTAATCAAGGCTTCTAAAACCTATAAATAGAACCCATTCCTCTTTGTAAAAGACATCACTATACCATTGCACACTAGATTGAGCGTAGCACACGCCAGTTCTATCTTGAATGTTAATTGTCAACTTCGTCCAGGGAGAGGAGGAAATCAAATACCTCAAGGAAGACCTCAAGCTAACAGAGCTCAAGGGGCTAGAGGTGAAGGATATCAGACAAATGTGTATGTTCATGCTGCAATTGAGCATCAAGGAGTGAATGAACAATTTTTAGTTGTTCAAACCCCAACGGAGTATCAAGGTAACCATTTTACCCTATTGATTGATTCAGGAAGTACACATTCTTCCATACCTTCTAAGTGCATCAGAAACCTCATTTTACCTGAACACCCTGATACAGCCCTTACAATAGAATTAGCTATGGGTAGGAAGGTTAGATCTTCTACTTCAGTGGGTAACTTGAATTTTGTTTTGGATGGTCATAATACTTTTGCAAACTTTAGAGTCTTACCCATTGGAATTTACGATGGAATCCTAGGAATGGATTGGCTTAAAGACAATGATGCTCACATACATTGTAAAGACGCTTCATTGAATTTTCAAAATGATCAAAACTCTAGAGTTATAGTTACTAAGAAATGGGAAAAGCCTAAGCTTAACCTAGTGAAGTTTACCAAACTTATGAAGAGTCATAGGAAGAATGAGAGGATTTATGCAGTAAAGCTTAACCCTAAAGAGAAGAAGATAGATTCACCTGAACCCGAATGGATAACAAAGTTTCATAATGTATTTCCCGAAGAACTTTCTCATCTGCCACCCAAGCATGATGTTGATCATGCAATAGATCTTACTCCAGGAGCTCAACCAATTGCTCGTAGACCTTACAAAATGTCAGCACCCGAATCTGCGGAACTCAAGGAGCAATTAACTCAACCTCTTTAACAAGGCTTCATTTGACCCAGTGTTTCTCCATGGAGTAATCCTGTTCTCTTTAATTAGAAGACGGATGGTACTTTACGTCTCTGTATTGATTATCGTGGATTGAACCAGGTAACAGTCAAGAATAAATATGCAATACCAAGGATTGATGAACTGCTTGACCGATTACATGGATCTTCTATCTTCACAAAGATTGATCTTAAGTTAGGGTATTACCAAATTCAAATCAAGGAGGAGGATATACCAAAGACCGGATTTCATACTCGTTTTGGGCATTATGAATTTACAATTATGCCTTTTGGACTTACTAATGCTCTTGCAAATTTTAATCGTCTTATGACCGACGTGTTTCGAGAACATCTTGATGATTTTATTTTTGTCTTCTTTGATGATATCCTGGTTTACTCAAGAAATAGAGAAGAACACAAACAACATGTATGGCGAGTACTTGAACTTCTCCGTCAAAATCAAATTTATGCCAAACGTAGCAAATGCACCTTCTTTGCTAACAAGGTGGAATATTTGGGATTTATTTTATCCAAAGATGGTGTTTCTACTGACCAAAGTAAGATCAAATCTGTCAAAGCTTGGCCTACACCGAAATCAATACGAGAAGTACGTGGCTTTCTTAATTGGTTTGACAGGATGGTATCATACATTTATTGAAGGTTACGCTAAGATTGTATCTCCATTGACTAATACGCTTAAGAAAGCTAAAGTGTTTACTTGGAATGAACGTGCTTAAGCTAGTTTTGAGAAACTCAAAGAAATTTTGGTGAATGCTCCTATACTACAGCTTCCAAACTTCTCAAAGACATTCACCGTGCTCTGATGCAAGTGGACAAGCAATTGGCGGCGTTCTGTCTCAAGAGGGATAACCAGTAGCTTATGAATCTCGTAAGTTACATATACATGAATTGAATTATTCTACACGACTTAGAATTATTGGCTAGTGTGCATGCTCTTAAAATATAGCAACATTATCTTCTTGGAAAAAGATTTGAATTACATACAGACCATAGAAGCCTGAAGTGGATCCACACCCAACCCGACCTTAATATGCGGCAGCACAGATGGATGGAGTTGTTATTATGTGAATATGATTTTGGAATCAAATATAAACCCGGGAAGGAAAATCTTGTGGCCGATGCCTTAAGCAGGAAGAGTATTGTAGTGGCTGTCACGACCTCTACTACTTCTTTTAATGACCTTATTCGAGAAGGTATGACTCAGGACTCGTATTACTGAAAGATCCAATACTTGACAAGCCTAAAAATCACACAGAGAAGCAAGAAAGGAAAATTAAAGGCTTTCACGTTGAAGGTGATGACCTTTACTTCGGTAATCGTCTTTGTATACCAAATCAAGGTGGAATCAAACTCCAGATATTACAGGAAGCTCATGATATACCTATAGTAGGACATCCAGGATACATTAAGACTTACTCTAGTGTAAGAAAGAGTTTCTTTTGGCCATAACTAAAGCGCAATGTGTTGAGCTATGTTACAAGATGTTTAACATGTCAATGTATTAAAGCTGAACGAATTCAATATCCCGGTAAGCTTCATCATATTGATGCTCCACAAATGAAATGGGAATGCATATCCATGGATTTTATTAGAGGACTTCCTACATCTCAGGGATATGACTGTTTTTGTGGTTATTGATATGCTTACAAAAATGACCCATTTATTTTCAGTCAAGATATAATTCCTCATTCCAATGCTCAATTAGAATTTCTCCTTTTCAAGCATTGTATGGCCAAGAGTGTCTTACTCCACTGAAATGGATTGAACCTCTCATATGAGTTCAAGAATCCAAAGAAATACTTGATGAAATGCAAATACAAACCGATCTTATACGGCCGGATATTAAGACTACTCAAGAAAGACAGAAGAGTTATGCTGATTCAAAACGATCTACCAAACTTTTTGAGGAAAGCAATATGGTATTTTTGAGGGTGAAACCCAAATGTAGTTCTTTATCCAATGAGTAAGTGTAAGAAGCTAAGTGCCAGATATTGTGGATCTTTTGTACGTAATCACAGAGCGAACTAATGAACAAGCTTACAGACTCTTTGCTACCACCACACATAAAGGTACATGATATTTTTAACGTCATCTTACTCAAGAAGTATGTACCTGATCCACAATATATTCTTGATGATTCTCTATTTTCTACATCTATTGACGAAACTTTTGAAGTATATCGTGGAGCAATACTTCAGAGCAGAACCAAGCCTCTATGTAATCGGACTATTATTGAACACCTTGTTAAATGGTCAACGTATCCTCAGGAAGATGCCACTTGGGAACGTGATGATATAATGAGACTAAATTATCCAGACTTCATGTTAAGGTGAGGACACCTCAAATATTTCAAGTGTGTGAGGATGTAAAATCCCCAATTTTTGGGTCTCTTCTAAAAATAAGAAAAATAACTTTCAATATATATTTCACCAAATTTTGATTTAAGATGCTTGATTGATAGTATTGGAAGGTTCTAAAGTGAAAAGCAAGGTCGTTTCCATATTCCAGTAGGCTAGACGGACGTTTGGTTCATTTTTAAAAAAATCTGCTATTTTTATCTTTTTTGTGCTTTTCGATGTTTTTGGAAAGCAATGTACTTTTTATGATGACCTAAATATAAAAATATTAATTTTAGTCTCCGTCGGATTTTTAAAATGATCACCGAAGAAAAAACAGGACCAAATGAGATTTTTACGTGAAATGTTTTATAAAAAGCAATACCGTAAATACACCGGGGGAGTACGAGAAAGCCATAATTATGTTGGGATATTATGGTGTGGCATAGTCTAGCTACGGTTTCCATTAGTTGGCCAAATATTGCTTGGATGGTCAATTTGCTGTAAAAATTGAATGGTAAGTGGGAGAGTTGACCACCAAAAAGAAAAGGCTTGTTTTTAAGAAAAAAAGAGTCTTTTTAGAAAAGAGAGGAGGAGTTTAGTTTAGAACTCTTTTCTTGGAAGCCAAGCTTCTTCTTAGGGACTGGAAATCGCGCATCAAAATCTGTGTTCGCAAGAACATTAAAAAATAAATAATTTTTTTTGTTTTAAAGCCGCGAACGTGTGCGAACTTGTCTCTCTTTGCTCACTCTATTCTTAGCTTGTGATTTTGGCCTTGAGAGCCTATATAAAGACCTCTCTTCCTTCACTTTAAAAACACATAGATACACTCTCAGACGCGGAAGCTCTCTTGTCTTGATGTCACAATTACCTATTTATTATACGGAGTGGGGCAAGCTCTTCACCACCATCTCCATAAGCTCTTCTATCTCTCTCGAGAAAAAGAAGGATACTCTCTCTCTACTTGATTATTATCTTCTCTCTCGTTTCACGGTGAACGCGCTCTCCGGAAGCTTTCGTGGTGGATACCTCTACGTAGCTCTCATCACCGCTCTCTTGTGGCAAAGCAAGAAGCCTTTCGACAGCCCCAAATTGATTCTAATGCATGGTGAGAAATTCTAAACCCCATAGTCATCATCTCTCTCTCTCTCTCTCTCTGTCATTTTTCTACCACCCTCTCAGTGATTGTTTTTTCGTATACAAGTGCATGTATGGATGAACCGAGTACATACAAGTGCATGTGTGGATTAATCGAGTACATACGAAGTTGCCCCATTATTATTTTATCGTGATTGGTTTTTCATATACGAGTGTATGTATGGATTAACTGAGTACATACAAAGTTTTTCCATTATTGTTTTATCATGTTTAACATGATGATTTATGCACATGATACGTTTATGATCACGTGCATCCATAAAAAGCGCTTTTTTGTTTCACATCATAGAGACGGTAGGAACACTGTTTTGGTCATAAATCACAAACCATTATGAATCAGCCCAAACCCTTTGTATCAGAGATAAAAAAAATCATTTAGAACATTTTCTCTCTTCGTTGTCACGTGAAAACCATGCACGAGCTAAGAGATATGGTCAAAAAACAGATTACTGTCCACTAAACCAAATATTTTTTGACTCCAAGCTCCTTGGAGAACCACTATACAGATTCACCGAATGGGCAAACCCACTTAACCAATTGAGAATCTTGATGAAACTTGATGATAAATGAATTTCGGTCTCCGTTATCACTTCAGGAATGCGAATTATTAATCACTCTATTATCGGGTTTACCTACACGCGTAGGAGTGCTATCAAGGGGGGGATACCATATGACGTCGTGAGTTAACCGAGCCGTTTTGATATGTGTTATAGTTTGTTTTGCTGAGCTGATTTCAACTATTAGATGTCCATAAACTTATGTGGGAGTATATGGTTAAACATCCCGAACCGCATAGGCAGATATGAATAAAGCGGCTTTCCTTTGGGGTTACCGTTTGTTGTTTGAGTACCATATGGTCAAAATGTTGTGATGGAGTGATAGTCTATATTATGGAGCTGAACTTGATGCATTGGTCTGATGTCAAATACTTTCATTGCATGTTTTGCATGCTCCCAAAAATGTCAAAAATTTGTTTTTTTGCATATATGTGAAGTTATGGTTTATGGTTAACCTAAAGGTCAGAGTTGTTTTGCATCATGTTTATAGTGTTGGAATGTTATCATATGATGTATGAGAACTCATGGATTGATGGTTATGACTGCTTTCCACCTTTCTGGATCAAAAACTAGCTCTATGTGCTAGAGTGGTGAAGTGCAGATGTGATTCATCAACTTTGCATGGTTGGATGTTGTTAAAATTGGAATTTTATATCATGATTAGTTTTTGGCCGGACTCTTTTTATGCATGAAAGAATCACTTCTTAAGGGTCGCTTGTGTCTAGACTCCGATTAATTGCAGGAGATGGGTCAAACTCCAAGTGTGGGAGTTGGGTCAGTGTGATTATGACTATGGTTAAGGGCTGAGATTTCCTCATGGATTATGGTTTAAGTTTTGTGGTGGAAGCCGATGTGGCTTATGGTTTTTTTTTTGGATTGGGTTATGCTGCCAAAATGTTGTCAAAATTTTTACAGCCATGTTATGTTCTAAAGTGGTTATGCAGGATTAGTCGTGCCTCACCCAAGTAGGGTGGAGTGCTCATCTGTGTGATGTGATTGTATTATGGTTTATGGTTTTTTTTTTTGGATTGGATCATTAAGTGATCAAGATGGTTTATGGTAGACGTGTAAGGTTAGAGATCCTATACAGTCTAGCTGTTTGAAAAAGGATTGTTTATGCATCTGGAAAGTGCTATTGTGATTGGACTCATGTGTTATGTTTCTCATGGAAGCATCGCTACAAGACTAGGATCACTTACATCGCTTAGCCTTAGACTAAAGGGTTGTTGACCTGGGGCTTTGCTGGATCGGGGGTGTTGCCTAAGTCTTCTTCTTTTTTCTTTGGTTCATCTACACGGTTAGTGCGTCGAGAGTTGAATGACCTACATGGCTAACGCATCGGGGATTTTGCCTTGGCTTTGCCTAAACACCTGCTACTAGACATCGAAGAGGCGTGGCGCCTAAACTAGTATGGTTTGTGTTGATACCCTACCACCTTCTGGTATTTGGGATCCTTTCAGAGCTCGTGTTCATGAAGGGAGGCGAAGCGGCCTCAGTCTTTGTCTGGCTCAGGTAGGTTGGAGGTGTCTTGGCTCGCTCCCGGTGGCGAAGTGTAATTCTCTCTATCCGTAGTAGATCGAAAGTGGATGGGTGGACCGGTCGATCCCTACACAGGATTCAGTGCTCTGCTAGTTGTTTTTTTATAAACTTTTTGATGGTATGGTATACCCAGATTTTTTTATTGCATTAATACATGGTTGCCTATTCCATTTTGGTGGGCATTTAAATATTCTTTGTTGTCATCTTCTCATGTCTCTGTGCACTCTATTTTACCCTCCACTATATTCTCTCTCTCTCTCTCTCTCTCTCTCTCTCTCTCTCTCTCTCTCTCTCTCTCTCTCTCTCTCTCTTCCTGCAACGCGGTGTACATATATATTCACCCTCCACAATGTTATATTTTTCTTGAGTACGCTTTCATTCATAACACCCATTCAGGGGTAGCACTAGTCGCTAGGTCCCTCTGGTTACAATCCGGCTCATGGCCTAAACTCCATGCCTGGTCGGGCACTGAGAACTCCTCGCCTATGCAAATGCTTCTGCAACTATGATGTATATTGAAAATTGTATAAAAGTGCAGATTGTATATTTTTGTGCATAGACCCCTCGGGAGGGGTATCTCTGAGTTGAAATGATACCAAAATAGTCTCAGGAGATAGTCAATTTACTATCCTACGGAGGTGAGTTCAATTGAATGGTATTGGAAAGTAAAACAAACGGTTCAACAATCACGATATTTCCAATTACTATAGATATTTGTATGAATTAGGCTCGCATAAAATTTTGCAACTATGCATGTCCAAAGGAGTACAACTATTATATTTTGGAAGGACATGTTCAAGACTTAGCATTTCATTGCTCGCAAAAGAAAACATACCAGGAGTTGCAACAACTAGGAGTTTGTTGGCCAAATACGCGCACTGATGTTCAGAAGTACATTACTAATTGTGCAACCTTCAATTCTAAGCCATTGGTAGAACATGCTACACTATTGTAGGTGACAATTGCACCAAAATGGGGCCAATACATAATTGACTACTTGACAATGAGGACGTTTCCTGAAAATACCTATAGAGCACGACAAAGGGCCATAGAAATAGAGGTTTGAGGTTTTGTACTAATTGAACATCAACTTTATAAGAGAGGAAAGGATAATCATCTCGGGAGATGTGCGATCAAAAGCATGTATTTACCAATCCTAGAGCAGGCACATGAAGGACTGAGTGGAGGCCATTTTGCAGGGGATAAGAGCAAAAAAAAATTGTTTTAACCACTAGAATATGGTGGCCTTTATTACACATGGACTCTGATGAATATGTTAAGAGATGCAATGTGTGTCATCGTACCAAAGTACCAATGACAAGAGATGAGATGCTTTTCAGGCCAATGATGGGAGCTAGAGCTTTTGCTAAGTGGGGTATAGATTTTGTGGGACGAATTTCCCCCCTTCTTATAGAACTCATGCCCAATATACCATTGTGGCTACAAAATATCTAGCAAAATGGGCTGAAGGTAAGGCCACATAGAAAGCAAATGCAAGGACCACTCTACAATTTCTATACAAAAATAAATTTGTTAGATATGGCCTACCCATAGAAATTGTTAGTGATCGTGGAACGCATTTCCTTAATGAAGTTATTGAAAATCTTCTGAATGAAGACATGGTATTTCACAAGAAGTCTGCTCCATACCATCCACATGCTAAAGCAACTAATAAGATTCTATGCACGATTTTGACCAAAATAGTATCTGACTCAAGAGCAGATATGGACCAAGATAGTATCCGACTCAAGAGCAGATATGGACCAACAATTACATGCCACACCATGGGCTTATAGGGTAGCATACAAAACCTCTATTGGTGCAACATCGTACAAAATAGTATCCGACTCAAAAGCAGATATGGACCAACAATTACACGCCACACCATGGGCTTATAGGGTATCATACAAAACCTCTATTGGTACAACACCATACAACATGGTATTTGGCCTTAATGTGATATTGACACTGGAGTTCCTGATCCCCAATCTAAGAGTAGCTAAACAACTCAGATGGACAGACCATGAATTGTCTTCCAGAGTTTATGACATTGAAAAACTAGACAATGTTTTCCTGAATTCTATAGTCTCTATCTACGCTCAGAAAATGTGACAAAAGGAGTTTTCCAATAAGCATGTACATTGGAAAGATTTTAAAAGAGGAGACTATGTCCTAGTTTACACATTGAAACGCCATGCTAAAAAACTTAAAAAGCAAGAGATGGGACCCTTGATGACCACCAATATATCACCAAGTGCATCCTTCAAGCTTGCTACATTGGATGGTGAAGAAATGCCTAATTGGATTAGTGGTTGTCTCCTTAAAATGTACCATCTACCACTAACCAAGAGCATGCTTCAACAAATCCATGTGAAAAGGAAACAATCTCAAGAAAAGTAGCGTGTAGTCAAAGAAGCTTAAGCAGAAGCCCATGAGTGCATGGCAAAACAGAAGCTTCTATGACAATAGCAAAAACATGGACCACCACTATGGATCAATGTGATCAAAGTGATTGATTTTGAAGAGGAGCATACAGTGGATCCAACCATAAAAGTTAAGCTTGGCGGTAATCAAGTGGAGGCCAGGGCAATCCTAGATTTTTTAGCTCAAGGAAATCTCATTTTCTACAGCCTAGCAGATGACACTTGAGGGACAACTTCAACCAGCACAACATGACATTCAAAGTTATTCAGAGCACTCAATCAAGGCATTGGGTTGGACGGTGATACACGTGCAGATCAAGCAATACCTCTATCTGCATAAATTTTATGTGGTAGAAGATAAGTCAATTAGATAGTTGATAATTAGAAGCCATCTAAACGTCATAACCGTCACTGGTGGTGCATTAAATACATTATCATTTTGAGGATCCCACTAGTAATCATTATATGAGAAGCCTCTTGCACGAATGCCACATCAATAATGGCTGGCATAATCTCAAATGGGCATGACAAAAAATAATGTGATTATGAAGACCAACCAATAGATTTTTTTATGATCACACCAAAAAGGGTAAGGACATATAAAGGATGGGATGAGATGATGATCCAAGGATTACCAGATTTTAGAACCAGATAGTCGATAAGCAAAAGTCATGTAAACCTCATAACAATCACTAAGGGTCCATTAAAGACTATATCATTTTGAGGATCCCCCTAGTAATCATTATATGAGTAGCCCAATGCATGAATGAAACATGAATAATGGATGGTATGACCCCGAGGTGCACAAAGAGTGATGCATTCATGGCTAAGTTAAGAATAACAATTAGGAGGGTGCTTAACCCCATAACCATTCCTTAACCTCTTGCACACATAGAGCCTTCTCCTACACATTCTTCTCCTACATCACCTTCCTCTTCCTTAGTTGTTTTTGATCCCATGACACTCGCATACTCGTGGTTCACATCATTATCCTTATCAAGCGATCTTTTATGCTCTACATAGAGCTTTTGTAGAGACCCATGATAGTGAAAAGAAGCACATTGAATCCTCAAGCCATGCAGGCAGTCATCAATGAGACAAATCAACAAATTATTGAGTTATAGGCAAGGATTAGAACCATAGTGCATAGTTCCACACCAAAATAATATCAAACATGCGTTGAGAGAGAGAGAGAGAGAGAGAGAGAGAGAGAGAGAGAGAGAGAGAGAGAGAGAGAGAGAGAGAGAGAGAGAGAGAGAGAGAGAGAGAGAGAGATCAAATCTGGGGTATGAAAGTGGTTGTGGAAACCACCAGGTTAACTGTTGATGCCACCATCATCTAGCAGATCATCAACAATTTGTGTCATGCCAAGGGTAGGGCTATAGGAGGGCATGGCCTTGGCCAAGGGCCAACGGATACACATGTAGTAGAGGGGCTACATGTAGCTAGGAGCCAAAGGTCCAGGGGCCTATATATAGGCATATTGGGTGGTTATGAGCATGTATATCTTCCCTCGGTCTCACACTGGTATTAGAGCTTCTCCAAGGGGGGAGTCATGTCATGCCAAGGGTAGGACTATAGGAGGACATGGCCCTCGCGGCCAAGGGACGATGGATACACATGAAATACAGAGGCTATATGTAGCTAGGAGCGAGACGGCCAGGGGCCTATATATAGGTAGTTGGGTGGTTATGAGCATGTATATCTTCCCTTGGTCTCACACTGGTATCAGAGCTCAGGGAAGGAGGATCCATGGAAGAGGGAAGGGTTTCTCTTTTCTTTTCCTCCAAGAGGCATGGCCTCTCAAGGTGGTCTCTTTCTCCTTCTCTTCCTCGTCGAGGTCCCATGGTAGCAGGGCATGCATGGTCATCTCAAAGGGAAACACCGCGTGGAAGTAGTGACTCTCTGGTTCTCATGCTCTTTCTCCACTGCAGGAAACTGCCCCTACAGAACCGAGGAGGAGGTCACCCGGGAAGGAGGCCAACGAGGCTGCGCAAGAAGGAACCCTATCATGCATGGAGGCTGCATTTTTGACCTACACAAAATAGGGAATTATTACCCTCTTTGGTTTCTCCTCGAGCCTCTACATGTTTTTTGTCACGTGGATGGCACCTGGTTGCTTTGGCAGCTCGCTCTAGGCAGTTTCCCTATGCAGCATCGACAGCAGCCGCCATGGCTCACGCTGATTTTCACATTGGGTGCCCTACGGGTGCCCTAAGGCCACCCTTGGGGGTCACTCCCACAGCTTAGACTACAAACACCAGCAGCCGGCGGTCCGGGTTGCATGCATGGACCGTGCAAGCCGTACAAATACAGAGTTTAGCAAGATATGGTATGACCAAGATTTCCACGGCATAGTAAACCTGTACAAGGCTTCATGCATGCGCATGTCAGGTAGGCCTTGGCAATTTCCGTAGATCGATGTACTTGGCTTGATAGCACGGCTATATTGGTCAATCTACAGGTGTTAGAGGACTGTGAGAAGGCGGCATGCACGGCATGCACTCAGCACTGGCCATGCAAAGACCTTAACATCGCAAGCTAGGTTAGATTAAACAAGAAGTGCAAGGCCTTTCACATAGGCATACACAACGTGCTTCAATTATACCAAACTAGTACAAATTAGAGGACTGCGAGAAGGCGGCATGCATGGCATGCACTCAGCACTGGCCATGCAAAGACCTTAACATCGCAAGCTAGGTTAGGTTAAACAAGAAGTGCAAGGCCTTTCACATAGGCATACACAACGTGCTCCAATTATACCAAGCTAGTACAAAAAGGTTGTCGATCTATTGGCTTCAATCTGACAATGGATTCAAAGGAACCAAGGTGGTGAAGCTATGACTTTCAAGACAATCGCTTCATGTCTAACGGAGTTTTTTTATATTGTCATCTTTGATTAAGTACCATGAACTGAAGATTAATGTTTCATCTTCATTTAAATTTTGCAAAATTTTACATTCATAAACACAAGATTCGAGACTTTGTCTTATGATGGAAGGGGGAACTTGTTCCCTAGCAAAGAGGAAAAGCAAGGCTTTTAGGAACACAACTAAACACATTGACATCCACAGCTATGAGCTGAATCCAATGCAATCACCAGACATACGGCATAGCAGTTTTTGACGCTCGGACTATGCTATCAACATAAGAACATGGGAGTCTTTGCAATATCATCATGTTTTGTCACTCGAGATCAGATTAAATCAAGCCAAGAAGGCATATGCAGGAGATCCGACAACTCTCAATTCCTTTGCATACATGGCTATGAGCCGGATTCGAGTGCACTACTAGAAAGTGGGCAACAAGGTTAGTCCATTTTGAGTTATGTTTGTTTTTTTTCTATGTTTTACTTTTCGTTTTGGACAGGATCTCTTTGCTGTGCAAAGCAAAGTGTTTGGGCAGACTCCATGTAAAGCCACTATATAAAGCAAAGTGCTTGGGCAGACTCCATATGAAGCCACTATATAAAGCAAAGTTCTTGAGCAAATACCATAAGAAGCCATTGTACAAAGCAAAGTGCTTTGCCTATCTTCATGTGACGCACAGCTTCTCTTATGTGCCAAGCTATTATCAATTGATTTTAGATCAATGATAATGGCACACATCTTTGGCACTATGTGAATATAAGCTCACAGTACGCTATCGTGCCGCTCCGCTCCCATGACAAGAAAATGAGCAAAGGAATACCAATTGAGAGTATTTGAATCCTACATGATTAATCAGCACAGTTATAAGGGCTTTCTAACAAGCCAATTTTAAGTTAAAAGTCTATCAGATGGGGCTCTAAGGACCATAAGATTTCTTGGTAATGCTAAATAGTGAGTATGCTTGAAGTGGTCATAGCTAGGATTTGATTAATCAGAATTGAAGTTCTTGAAGGGCTCTACGTGCCTATCTTTACGGCTCGTCAATTGGAGCTATGGATAAGAAGTTATGACAATTTTCATTTCAGTCAGTAGTAGGCAAATCCGTGCTGGATTGGGCAACTGCAGTTGAGGAGACAGAGTTGAAATGAATGCATGGGCTTGAAGTGCTCACTTTGTGGAGCGCGTCGATCTTTTTAGATCGGTGATCGGATTTATGGTTGCCAAGTTATTGGCCATTAAAGATTTACCGGGGGCCAGTTTCGTACCAGCCCAGTCCGCTCGGTCGGTGTGCCATCTTTAAAATTTACAGCCTCAACAGGGTTTGTATGCATTCTATGCAGTTTGAGAGGTCTATAGGGATTTATGGCTCGTTAGAGAGAGTTCAGCTTGATCAGATAATACGGCTAGGCCGGTGACAGTTGCTGGCACTGCTGATCTAGATAATTTTGGCATTATCTGAGAAGCTGATACAAGAAATTAACAACCGAGTGAAAAAGGGAATGCCTTTCGGTAAGTGCAATCACCTATACATATATTTTAGAAGCATGTCTTTTTTGAGACGCTATGGGTAGTAAAATTCACGAGGATATTGTTAGTCAAGGACTATTGGAGGAAGATGGCGTGCTTGGAAATTTTTGATATTCACTTGCAGTAGACAGTGCCTTGCCTGATAATGCATGCCAAATGTGATGCCTTCTACTGCGAAGCAATGCCTTGGATGAAATGTATGCAAAAAGGGGTGCCCTTTAAGGGCCGCCCGCCCATAACCTTAAGAGGAGAAGGGCCGCCCAAGGAGCTAAGCAAAGGCCGCCCAAGGACTCAAAGGTTGGCCACTTGTTTCAAAAGGGTTTTTTTTATAAAAAGTGTGAAGCAAAGGAAAAAGAAAAATGGCGTGTAAGCCACAATTGACGAGCAGGCAGTGGGGAAGGTGGAGATAAGCTCGTGCTGGGCGCCATGATGCTCGGATGAGCTCGCGATAGTGACGAACTTTGCGCAGGAGCTCAAGGAATCCCTTTTCGGCATGCCTCTTGTAGAATTCCGTGCTACTCACCCCGTTGGCTGCCATGTCATGAAGTAGCCATTCCCATTAGCGATGTCACTACTGGGATGACTAAAAATAGAAATCTCATGCACACAAACAGAATGACTCTTGGGACTCCGGGCATCATCTTGTTGTGAAGTTCTCTCTCTGAAGGAGGGAACCAAGGCTCATAGGCTCTCTCTCCTTAAGCGAAGAATACCAAAGCTCTCGAACTCGGAAGCAAAGGTTAGCCCAAGCTCTTAATCTCTTAAGCTCTCTATCTCTCTCCGAAGGGGGAAGACAAGGCCTATGTAGGCTCTCTTAACCTACTCTTAACCACATAAGCCATGATTAACCTACTCTAAGCCATGCTTTTGATTCGGAAGCTCGCGAAGCCATAAACCAAATCTCTCTAATCCCGTACAACTAAACCTCTTAAGCTTTCTAATCTCTGAAGCCTAAGGAAATTTTGCCCTGAAGTCATCCCTAAAGCTCCCTAATCTCCCAAGCTTAACCTATTTCGCTCTTAAGCCATTCCTAAACCTACTCGGAACCTCATAAGCTCTCATTAATTGCGGGGAAGCTTTCTCGGATCCACCAAGCCAAAGCTCTGGATATCATTAAGCCTTGATTAGCCATTTGAATCGAACCAAACTTAAGGCGGATCACAATAAACCCATTTAAATCATAGATTTAAGCCATAAACCTTAAGCCAAATCAGACGGGCATTGGAAGACGGAAGTTCCTATGCCTTAACGGGAAGAAGCAGAAGGCATAATTAAGCAGGTCATTATCACTTTTCTTGATTAGCACCTAGATTAAGCGAGGTTTCAACTTGTAAGGAGCATTAAGACTTCATTAGTGATTAATTAATGATGATTACGGTGGCTTAACTGGAATTAAGATTACCGTTTGTTTCGAGCTCTATCTTGTTAATTGTGCCTGCTGCATCTCTTTTCCCCACACCTCTCACAGCTAGGGGCCCGGTGCCTTCCTGGCTCACCTTTCGCACCATTATCTCCCGACATTCTTGGTGAACCCGACGCAAAACGAGCCGAGGTGGGAGGTCAGGATGGAGACTCCAGTAGAATTGAAGCAGTTTATTGAAGATTACAACCTGAATAGATTTGATGAAAATCTAGCAACAACAGATCTGCCAAAAATGTTGGGCTTAGTTCAGGGATTCTTGCAAGAAGTAAAAGCTATGAAGATGAAAAAGCAGCTTGATGATGCAGTGGAGATGGCACTTGATGCTGTACATGAACAGTATGGGATTTTTCAAGGTCATGATCCAGATGGACTCCTTGCACGCTATCGAGCGGAGATGAAGAGCCGAGGAATTCCAGAAGATTAGATGATTTCAAACTTTGGAGAAGTGGCAACCTCTGATTTTAAAGACAAGGTTTGAGAACTGGCAGAGACCTATCCCACACAGTGGGACTATTTTGTAGAAGGTTTTGTTCATGAAAGCTAAAAAAATATCGAGTTAACAATGAAGGAGATCAATGAACAAGGCCAGATTGTTTTCTATAAAGAAGAAGGGGATCATATGTAGTTCCTTGATTATAATCAATTTTGGGACCATATTTCTGCAAGAAGTCAAGCCAAGGCAAATACAGCTTTGGAAGTAGCAGATTCAACGACAAAGGACCATATTTTGAGCAACCAAGAAAAGGTACATAATGAATTTACTGCTAAAACACAAATGTATGAATTTTTTTCAAAGATTTCTCGCATGGAAGTTACCTCGAATAATGGTTCTAGTGAAGAGCTAGACTGTACAACAAAAAATTTTCAAGCTACTGACCTTGGCATGGGATGCTCTCAACAAAAAAGATGAGCCACTACAGGCTTCTAATGGTTCTATCGGCACTGTAGCTGAGTAGGGCAGCAGAGTTATTACAAATGATTGCATTAAAAAATCTACTATACATGCAATAGTTGATGAAGAGGTCGAGGCTGTGAACCTAACACAGGATGTACCTAATAATGCCAATGAGCTTATGGTTGCTTCTAGCAATATGTTTGCCGATTCTATTATCACAGAAGCAGATTCCATAATTGATGGGTTTTTGGCCCAATTTGAAGGAGAAGGTTATAGCAGTTTGGAAGAGCTTTGTGATGCATGTACCCCTTCATAAGGTGTGCCTGATGAACCTTTTCAAAGTAATAATGGCTTGCTAAGTAGCATGGATGCAGATGAGGAAGCAGAGGGCGATATTGAAGATTGCCTACATCATGTTGTGAGCAGGATATTGACATGGATTGTACATCTTTGCTTATATATGGGCTGCAAGAGGAGCCAACTCCTATAGCTTTGATGAATGATGAGACTTCCAAGGTTGATTTTTCCAAGGATGTTATGGATGAAGTCTTAATGGTATTTGATCCAGGTGATTCGAAAGATATTCAAAAGAAAGTTCATTATGGATGGGTATTCTTGGGTCTACATTGTGGTTTCTTTCTGCTAGATCCAGGAATAGCATATTTGGAGTAGAAATGCTTGAAGTTGATTGATTCAGAATGTGTGTGCCTATGTAGATATTATGCTGCTCCACTATTGGGACAATTCCTTATTATTCCGTTTGATCCTGGGAGCTATTGAAGAGCAACTGGCAGATTCAAAGACTTCATTTATTTTCCTGTAAGCAGGTTACTTCGCAGTAGATTTATTTTTTAATGTATGCTAAGAAAAAAGTGTTTATGGTTATATGATCAATAAGCTTACATGGCTAGCTTCCAGTTGACATCTTGGACAATTGTTATAGTATCTTCACATCTTTTGAGATGGTTCTACTACCAGAACTTGAAGTAAAGGAATTGACGACCATTCCGTGTGCAGACGGAGTAAGGCATACTTGAGCTTGACAACGTTCCCTAAACAGAGCTGATGGTCAAGCCGTGTGCATAAGTAACTGGAGCACTTGAGTTTGGCGGGGTTCACTAAACAGAATTTCATAATTGCATGCTTTGGAGATACGACCACTACGGTTCAAAGATTTGTGATGGGATAGCTAGCAGATAATTGAGCTAGACTATTGATGTTATGATCTACACCTTGTTTTGGTTTTACATAGCTTTATCAACAACATGGTCTTGATGACAAGTAGCTTAAGGTATTTATAGAAGATGCAGCTGGAAGACCGGTTGGCACAGACCGGAGGCTGTGCACGTTCAGAGGGGTGAATGTCGTGCCGCTCCACTTGCATGACAAGAAAATGAGCAAAGGAATGACAATCGAGAGTATTTGAATCCTACATGATTAATCAACAGTTATAAGGGCTTGCTAACAAGCCAATCTTAAGTTAAAAATATATCAAATGGGGCTCTAAGGACCAGAAGATGTCTTGGTAATGCTAAACAGTGAGTATGCTTGAAGTGGTCATAGCTAGGATTTGAATGATCAGAATCAAAGTACTTGAAGGGCTCTACATGCCTGTTGTGATGCCTTCTACTGCGAAGCAATGCCTTGGATGAAATGTATGCAAAAAGGGGTGCCCTTTAAGGGACACCCGCCCATAACCTTAAGAGGAGAAGGGCCACCCAAGGAGCTAAGCAAAGGCCGCCCAAGGACTCAAGGGATGGCCGCCCGTTTCAAAAAGAGTTTTTTTTTTTAAAGTGTGAAAGTAAAGGAAAAAGAAAAATGGCACGTAAGCCACAATCGACGAGCAGCTAGCGGGGAAGGCGGAGATAAGCTCATGCTGGGCGCCATGATGCTCAGATGAGCTCGCGACAGTTTTCTCAAGAGCTCAAGGTGTCCCTTTTCGGCATGCCTCTCATAGAATTCCGTGCTACTCACCCTATTGGCTACCACATCATCAAGCAGCCATTCCCATTAGTGATGTCGCTAATGGGATGGCTAAAAATAGAAATCTAATGCACACAAAAGGAACGGCTCTTGGGACTCAGGGCATTATCTTGTTGTGAAGTTCTCTCTCCGAAGGAGGGAGCCAAGGCTCATACGCTCTCTCTCCTTAAGCGAATAATACCAAAGCTCTCGAACTCGAAAGAAAAGGTTATCCCAAGCTCTTAATCTCTTAAGCTCTCTATCTCCCTCCAAAGGGGGAAGACAAGGCCTATGTAGACTCTCTTAACCTACTCTTAACCACATAAGCCATGATTAACCTACTCTAAGCCAAGCTTTTGATTCCGAAGCTCTCGAAGACATAAACCAAATCTCTCTAATCCCGTATGCAACAAAACCTCTCAAGCTCTCTAATCTCCGAAGCCTAAGGAAAATTTGCCCTGAAGTCATCCCTAAAGCTCCCTAACCTCCCAAGCTTAACCTATTTTGCTCTTAAGCCATTCCTAAACCTACTCGGAACCTCATAAGCTCTCATTAATTGCGGGGAAGCTTTCTTGGATCGACCAAGCCAAAGCTCTGGATATCATTAAGCCTTGATTAGCCATTCAAATCAAACCAAACTTAAGGCGGATCACGATAAACCCATTCAAATAAGAGATTTAAGCCATAAACCTTAAGCCAAATTAGACGGGCATTAGAAGACGGAAGTTCATATGCCTTAACGGGAAGAAGCAGAAGGCAGAATTAAGCATGTCATTATCACTTTTCTTGATTAGCACCTAGATGAAGCCAGGTTTCAACTTGTAAGGAGCAGTAAGGCTCCATTAGTGATTAATTAATGATGAATACGGTGGCTTAACTGGAATTAAGAGTACCATTTGTTTCGAGCTCTGTCTTGTTCATTGTGCCTGCTGCATCTCTTTGCCCCACACCTCTCACGGCCAGGGGCCCGGTGCCTTTCCGGATCACCTTTCGCACCATTATCTCCCAACAACGCAACAACGCACTGTGATGTATCCATGTCAGTGTAATCGTGCCTGACACATACACCACCGGCTCACATGGTTGTGACTGTCATTGAAGTCACGGGCTTATTATTCTATTTTTTTCTACGTATGCATGACAAGCTAGTCCGTTGGACATATGACACTCCATCATTGTATACGCTTCCACTATAACACTAAATAGGAAAGTATAAGTAACTACTATCTTAACATATTTTTTATGTTATTCACAGGCAGAGTGCCATATTTAAAGTTACCTTGATACTGTCACCATCACATACAAGGTCAGTGGGTCAAGATGTGACTTATAGTACCTCTCTCTACGAGGACATGTAGTTGTACGCTTATAGGATAAGCTAAGACACCAAAATGGTCTGCACTGGATCATATGCAAGGGGCATACAATACATTGCAATAAGAACTTTTCCTCAGCCCAGCATTCTTTCTCTCTTTTTTCCAACTTCTATGCGGGAAAGGTGAAACTAGGCATGATATTATTGACATCTTTCTATGTCAATACGGTAATAGGAAAGGCTAAGAGCCAACAAGATGGCCTAGCATTCTTTTTCTCTCTCTTTCCAACTTCTATGCGGGAAAGGTGAAATTAAGCATGATTTTATTGACATCTTTCTAGGTCAATACGGTAATAGGAAGGGCTAAGAGCCAACAAGAAGGGCTAAGCGCCACCTGGAATGGCTAAGAGCCATCTTTTTGTAATCCATCAATGATTGCTTTCAAGATCGACCAACTCTATTCAGTTTCTGAACGATTGAAACTCGTAAAAGCTTCTTTCTACTAAGGTGTATCGATGGAGCAAGCATTTTGGATAGCACGGCTGTTCCCAAACACCCAAGATTATGGATTTTTGGGTATAGTGCATGTCCAGTGGTGAATACAGTTCTCACTTGAGTGGATCTTCTATTTCATCTATAGCACTAAGAGTGTCTATATGAATACAATTTTGGGGTACTAAAGTATTGATGGTCAATTCTTGGACCCAGCACACTTGCCCTTTCAAAAAAAGAAGTCCATAAGCTGCCAAGGGGGTACTTTCAAGTTCCAAAGCTGAATTCAGATACTGTTGGGGCTAATTGAGTAGTTTCTCTACAAAAGTCTAACCACGCGGTTTGACAATGTGGATTTTCTCCCGAGGGTTAGGATTGCAAATGCAACACCCAAGGTTACATGTATAATACAACGTGCACCCCATTAATTTTCCGTTAGCACTGCCTAGCCAAGGCAGGCAAGAAATTCGGGCACGTGCCTTTGGCTATGAAAAAGAGAACACTATGTTCAAACTCCAGGTACGCATCTGATTTGGTTTTTTTTCTTTTTTATTGCTTTTCCACGTCGCATGCATGAACTATGTTTTCATTCATTTTTGCTCTTAAGGGAAATGATAAGGTTGTGAAAGAGCCAAGAAATTTGGGTTGTAGTATCCAAAATTAGTTTCTGCATTATGCAGTTATAGACCCACTTGTAGGATTTTATTTGGCACATGTTGTCACATGGGATGCAACATGGTCTAAGAACTCAAGGAGTTCGGTTTAGCCAGTGTGGAGCGAGGCTAATGAGGGTCCCTCTCACTCCCATCGTAGAGTGTTTGCAGTTACCTCAATGCACAACTATATTTTGTACTTGAAGGATGTTCTTTTTTCAAACATTATTACATGAGACATATTCCACATGTGGAAAATATGAGTCTTTGGGACTGGCACCGACGCCCCCTATTTCAAGTATGTGTCGCAACAAAGTCCCTAGGTGCTGGTCAAATCTGTTTTCTCGACCATTTTCAGCAGAATGTATCAGGAGCAATTTCAGTGGGCCAGAAATTGTCGGATACTTAGAATGACTTGTTAAGGTACAAGTGCAGCTAAGAACATTACAGATGGTTGTTTATGCATATAGCAAGTCTATGAATTGTTAATGAACAGGTTTCTTTGTTTGTACCTAGAAGTGATTACCTATTTCACCTTCTATAATTTATGATTCAAACGTTTCAGCAAGGCTTGCAAATTATTGTAGCTAAAATTATTTAGTTCCTTTTTAGAACTATTTACATTCCTCTTTAATGTGTGCTAGGAGCATCACATTTGCCATAAGTATGGGCAAGGATGATCATGGATATATATGTTCGGATCCGTTTTTTGCTAAATGCATGAACACTAGGTGTTATGGACCCTAGTCTTTAGCAAAGGCTGATTTGGAGCGGCATGCATATTCATCACATTAGTGCTATGAAGCATTTTGCACTCTATGTGCAATATCTGTATGAGATTATGTTTTGATCCACCAATTAACCATAGAGGTCATGGCTTGGTTTGGGTGGTTGTGGAGATTTCCAGTTAACCAAGATGTTTATGAATGTCATTGTTGATTCCTTAGCAATATTGTACAACATTGTGATCCCCGTTTACCAGCCATCTGGGAAAGTTGTCCGTAAACCTTGGGAACAAACACCTCAGTATGGTCAATTATCCAAGGGGATAGGCATATTACAAAGTGTAATCTTGTGCTAAAGGATATGCACAGTGCGTACATTAGTACCAAGCAATCCATCTAGTAAGAATTTATTACTCTACTTGGAGTTTGCTTACCTTAAGTCAAAGCATGTTTGCGACTAGGTTTGGTCTCTTCATGTATAGTTCCGATACTCAACCTTGAACACTAGTTCTAGTGAGGTTGTTTATTGATAAAAATTGAAAAAAGGTCAAGGACTTAAACTTGGCATATGAGTTATGTTAGCAAGTTACTTTCATGGAAAGTGAAAAGAAGTACTCTTTCTGGTACATCTTTGTCATGATAACTCGTTTAGCATGCTCATGTGCATTCTAAATGGAGTCTACACACTAAGATTGGATAGGAGCCGGTAACACCCGATGGTTGCAAATGGACGACAATGTGCACAATCAATATATTATTCTTGATTTCATTGGACCTCCTGCTGAATCGTGTTACGGTCAACCAAACTGTTGGATCCATGAAGGATGCCATAGTGGAAAACGTTAGTGTTCTTATGCAGATACGACCACTTTTGTTTTTGAGGAAGAAAATGATTCTCCAAGGGGGGAGTAATGTCATGCCAAGGGTAGGAATATAGTAGGGCATGGCCCTGGCCAAAAGGGTTGACGGATACACATGTAGTACAGAGGCTATATGTAGCTAGGAGCCAAAGGGCCAAGGGCCTATATATAGGCAGGTTGGGTGGTTATGAGCATGTCTATCTTCCCTCGGTCTCACACTTTGGAACAAGTACAATCATCATAAATAGAAGAAATATTCAAATGATTAATATAGCCATTTCACACGTCTTCTGATTATTGTTGGATAAACACCAAACCATGCACAACAAACAATATTAGCACTTTTTTGAATAAAAAAGCTCAGAGCAGAAAGAAATGCAAGGATGAGATAGGGTATTCCAGTATCAACACTCAAAAAAGAGCAGGATACAAGTTTGCGACAAAAGAAATCAGTCTAAAAATAATGTGACATATGTATCAAGAAACCTACTTTTTTAGTATGTTTTTTGCCCAAACTATAAACGACAAAGCCACAATTAATCTCAACTCCATCATATCTAGCAATGTAGTAAACCAAACAACAAAGGTAAAAACATAGAATCTATTTGAGGCATGGTATGTATGAATGTTTTTGTAATGGGAATATCCTAGTTCATTGAATGTTCAAAATATAACGTTAAAAATTTGTGGAGTGGAAGTACCCAAGGAGTATATCCGTCATTTGGAATCTTAGAGAGGGCATATGGATCTAGTAATAGTTGGCACAAAAAGGGATCCCAAAAAGATGGGGCTGGTACGTCCTAATTGAAAAATAAAGAAGCAAAATTTGACCAAAGAATTTTGGGACCATCTCAATGCCCATTGTAAGAAACTTGCCACCACATCAACTGCTGAGAAAAAAATAGAATCAATGTCTCAAAAAGTCCCTAGAACATCAACAAAAACTATAGTTGTGCTACTAGTTACCACCCTAGGGTATGCAATTGACTTGCAAAAGAGTCCTGAACTAGCCACTATTGAAAAACATGCTATCGTTATATCTACTATTATTGAGACACTAGTAGACAAGCTGCATGCATTCCAAAAGAACAAAGTGGTAAGTAGCTTGGTCATGATGGACACATCTAAGAAGCTACCAATTCCATTCAAAGTGCCAATGATAACATACAAACTAATACTGCAGATCTAGAAGCCATCGGGATTGTGTCACCACAATCTCAATGGGTTGAAACACTGTAATAGTAGTCAATGCCATAAGCCAAATAGTCAATTCCATCAGCCAAATGATGGAAGCTTAGACTTTTGTCAAACAATTGACATTACCCATCTGGAGGCTGCACTAGAAAGACAAATCATTAATTTTGAAGAACAAAGAAAAGAGGTTCTTGCCATAAAAGACCTTTTAACTAATGCTAAATGTAAACAAGAAAATGACCAAAAAACCATCAAGACACTTCAACAATAGGTAGAACAATTGAAGACACAAAATTATACTACAATTATAGATAAGTAGAGACTAGTTAAGGACTTGAATGTGGAGAGGATGTAGCTAGATCAAAAGATTTCTGCATTCAATAGTCTAAAGGAAGTTCATACTATCCTAAAACAGTCAATTTTAGATACATACATATACCAATCTCTAGTGAACATACTTGACACTGATGGGAACCTCTTTTTGAATTATGAAGACATGAAAAACCTAGTGAATATGATATAAAATAAGATATGGAAGGAAAGAATAGTGTACACTAGCACCTTATCCAATTAGGCTCTTATAGAAAATTTGACTCATGTTGTGGATGCAGATGAAGATGAAGACTACTAGCAAGATAAAGATAAGGAGATTGGGGAAGGAACTTTAGATAGGAGGGATGATGAGTGAAAACTAACCTTCTTCACATCATCTAGATCTAGGTTCAACAACAAGAGGACAACCATCTCGACCGCATGCAAGGTGAAGTTAAGGGTCCTATGGACCAATTTTGATTATGAAATTGGTCGATGGTTACTAGATTGGTCCTACGGACCACTATGGTAACCAAGGACAAAATTAGGGTAATCAGACCCAAGAGGGCCATAAAAATATTACACAAGTTCAACCACCAATAGGCCAACAAAAAGTTAGAGCATTAATCAGGTCAGATAAAGGCAATGTAGTGCTGATCAAGCTTGACCCAAAGAAAGAACCAGACTACTCTACTCAATGTCTCAAATTGAACAAAAGCCTATGTCAAGAGAAGGCTCTCCAGATCTAGGACTTCTTACATGATGATAATGTGTATTTGGATTAGGAGAGGTTTTATATGCTTTTTTTGGGAACAAAGAAAATGATCAAACAATGAAAGATCATCCGTTATCACAAATATGAATCATGCAGACTACCCCACACCCCAATGCAATTTAAGTATTGTACATGGTTTCAAATTCTGCACTGACTAAAGATGATATCCTTATGAACCTTGAGGCTCAACAATTGACTAAAATGAATATTCATAGCTTAGATATCCAGTTTGAGGTGTGGAAATTGGAAAACCATCCATCTTATAAATGCATGAAGAACATCAAAGTGGAAATGCATGCTCTCTTGACAAAAATGCAGATTGACAGTCCCTTTTCTTGCAAAACTCGTTTGTAACACATGATCTTCCTCATGGAGGGATTCCCTTCCAAGATACCTTGGCTCTCTGATTATCACTTGATGGAGATATTCCCTTCCAAGATACCGTGGCCCGCTAATTCTAACTGGATGCACATCCTTTGTGAACACCTGTTCTACCAACTCATGAGCTCTTACATTTATATTTTGGGGTACATGCCATATTTGAAAAGAAGAAAAAGACTTTAAAAAATTCCTCGCTTTGAAAAACTAGCCCTTCATGCCTTCTTGATTCACCTTCCATGTACCTTGAACTTGACGCACAATCAACATAGCATTACCTTTGATTAGAAGCCTCCTTACATGCCTTTTCACACATTCTTCCAAGCCCAAACAGAGTCTTGGATACTCAACCTCACTATTACGCTTTACATCCACTTCTTGGCTTGCAAACCAGCATAAAATTCCATATTGATCCACAAATGCATAACCAATATTACCTTTAGTACTGCTCCTTTTGAAAGCCCCATCAAAGTAAAAGGTGCCTTCTACATCCTGAAGCTCATCATGCATAGTTGGACTTGGTACTATCTTCTTTTCTAAATATTTCTTTAAATAATTCTTTGTGTGAATCTCTTTAAAAGTGAGCATATCCACCATATTTTCTCTCGCAATATCCTCTTGCATAAAGCTCATGTCAAACTGCTGCAAACTAAGCAGCCACTTTTACCATTTAGGACTATCTCCAGGATATCTTAGTGCATGAGACAATAAGCTACATGACGTCAACACCACAAAGGGCTTACAAATAAGGTAAGATTTCATCCTTTTGGTTGCATATACCAAATCCCAAACCAATTTTTTGATCTCATGCAAAGACTCTTGGTCGTCATTCTTCACCTTGCTTATGTAGTAAACGAGCCTCATATAAGACAGTTTTTTCCCTTTTTGCATCAATGTGGCGCCTATAGCATGCACACCCACACTCAAAATCAAGTAAAACATTCTTCCCACAAGGATGCATCATCAAAGGTAATGCAGATATCTTTTCCTTAATATCCTCAAAAGCTATTTTCTCATGTTTAGTACAAAGAACAGGGTCTTTCTGTGCTGCCTTTTGCAAAGGGTGTACATATTCAACAAGCATAGAAAAATACCTTGACAAGTATCTTATGTTCTATAAAAAAACTCATCAATTCCTTTGTACTTTTATGAATTTTCATCATAAGCAAACGTTCCACTTTTGTAGGATCTGGAGCTATCACATTCTCAGTTACCTCATGGACAAGAAGTATCACTCTAGCTCTTGCAATTTTACATTTCAATGGATTAAGTTGATCCCCATCATCATCAATCCTTTTAAACACCATATCAAACGTTTTCACATGAAGCATTCTATTACTATAAACAAAAAAATCATCAATAAAACTTTCACAAAGCTTCCAAGGTAAGGCCCCAACACTTTGTCCATCCAACTGTGATAGCTGGCATAAGAATTCATCAAACCAAAGGGCATTACCCTATAGCAAAACACTCCCCATGGGGTCAAAAAGTTGATCTTTTCTTGACTTTCATATGAAATCCCAATTTGAAAATATCAACTAAATCCATCACATACCAAATATCTCTCATGACCTGCAACAGTGTCCATAATCTCATCCTTAAAAGGAAGCGGATAAGGATGCCCCTTTGTTGCCACATTCAATGGCTTATAGTACACACATATTCTCCATTTATTACCCTTTTTTGGAACTATAACCACGATGGAAACCCACTCTGCATCATCCACAAGGTAAAAAAAATCAAAGTTGCAAAAGCTTACTCACCTCCATCCCCAACATCTTTTGTTGAATGGTGCCCAGTCTCCTTAATTTTTGAGAAATAGGGTTTATGCACCTTCTTTGAGCTTTATTTTATGAGAAAAAATCTTTTTAACCCTCATTTAAACATAATCTTTGGCAAACAACTTGGTATACTTATAAAAAAATGCATCATATACCTCTCTCTCTCTTGACTAGTCAAGTCCGACCTACAAGCATATCATTAATTCAGCTTTTGGTACATTCGGCTCATGATCAGCCCCGTGGTCATTTTTTGATTTCATAGCATCCCCTTTATCACAATATAGATGTACCCCACAAAGATCTAAATCAAGATCAAGAAGAATTTGACCATAAACCTCATCATCAATACATATAGAGGGTGCATTGGAATAGCTATCACACACGTGTATAAGTGGATGGTGATAAATCTTGATGCATAGCTGGTTCATCATCAATTTCAAGCACCTACATGTTTTCATATCATATCTAATCCTCTTGGATTTAGGCCCATCCACAAAGGGGTTGATACATCCCCTGTACCAATCCTGTCGCGACCTCATAGCAATCAACCAAGGTCTACTGCCATCTTCACACCCTTGGGGGGCCACTACGTATAAAAATGTGTATATCGCGTGCGTTCAAGGACTATTTTTGAAACTCTTTATTTATAAATTTTTTACAAATAAAATACACCCTTTTTAATTCAATTTGTACTGTTTTTCTCAATTCCATTTTATCATACCCTTCTGTATGTGAAAATGTGAGAAAATCCCGAGAAAATATGAAACTTAATACCCCTAGTCATAATTATTACATGATCCCCCCTCGCCCCGAGTTCACACCAAACAAAGATATGCCTATGAGCTGCAATCCCAATTGTTTCCTCTATCATAACACACACTTGGGCTTCAACATCCATGTACGACATGTTCACCCTCCTTCCATGTATCCAACAATCGAACACAGGTAAAACATTATAAAATTTATGAAGTTGCACTACATGTGCATCATGCATCTTTACCTTCACCCTTCTCTAGCTAGTTTATGCCAGTGCCTTCCCATACTTCAGATCAAATTCAAGAGTTTCCCTTATGATATATTGGTCATCTTATTGTTCAAGTCTTCTAAGAGGTCGTAGGCTGATTGACCCTTCCGAAGATGAAAATCATCCATGCCTATCTTTCTTTTCCTTGCGCTTTCCATTGCCTGCTTACTACTTTCAACCTCTTTCATAGGTAATTTTCCTTTATCTACATCTCTCCTTGGCTTTTCCCTTGCTCTTTCCTCTGAAAAACCTTCACTGTTTTATTTTTATGCCGTTGTTGTCTTATCTACGACATCAACCTCATCATCTTCATCTCCCTCATCAACTGCCTCCAAAATTCCTACGTTAAACTGTGGAGGTGCTTGAGCTTGATTTTGTCCCTATTGTTGTGCATGTCCTTGGTCTTGGAGTGGCTACACATTCCCATTGACATAACCTTCATTACCTATTTGCCTTTGTATGATAGGATATACACCTCCTGGCTCTCTCCTTAGTTGATTGCAATTGGGTGATATATGCCCTATCTCCCCACACTTGGGTGATAAATGCCCTATCTCCCCACAATCGACATTATTACCTCTGTTCCTTTGAGTCTGTTCTCCTTGAGGTCTTCTTAATTTTTGTTGGATAGCTTGAATAGCAAGGTTGAGGTCTCCTATTTGCTATGTCAATCTTTAAATGTCGTGGTGAAGGAGCTCATGTCCTCTATTGCCCACTCTTAGAGCTTCCACATGGATTTCTCTTTCAACATGTATCCAAAGGCAAAGGCTCCACCACATTATTCATTGGTACATAGCCATACTCCTTCCAAAGCTCCCAAAGGTCACCTGCCTGCTGGTTGGAGCTCTTTTGAGCATCATATCGACTTGGATTTCCTTGGGAAACTTTCTTCAAAAAGTGTCTAGCTTCTTGTCCACTCATTAACACTTGTTGAGCAATTTCATGGGCCTCCCCTGTGTTTTTTGCAGCAACGATAGACACATTTCCACCGTGACAGCCAATGGAATTCAAGAGTACCTCCACTCTTTCGATCGCTTCCTAAGACTTTTCCAACGGTTTCATTGTGAAAGCATAGTCAATGTGGAGCTTCAATAGCCTATCAAAAATGCGCATGAATGCGTGTAATGTACAAAAATGTACATTCGATAGAGGAAATCGAAATATTGGATTCCAAGAGTGGTCCTTTTGATCACGGTCTGGGGCATTGAGCATGGGACATCTCAGAATAGACGCTTCCCATTCTCTACCTTCATCTCCGACATCACGACAATCTAACCCTTGTTCTCCATGCCCTTGCCATGGAAGCATGGAACCGGCCTTTGCAGTGCTCTTATTTGATTTGTTTCCATTAGGTTTGTACCCTCGACTGCAAAATGGACAAGGAATGAGAGAAGAAGCCGCTTGTTTGTAGCCAAGCAAACACTTTATGGTCTTCAAGTCCCCAGCTAAGTGCCACTCCACATCATAACTACCAAAACCCTCAATATCCAACTTCTTACCTGCAATTTGGGAGTGTATTACTTCTGTGATCCATGGAGTTCTCTCAAAAATCCATGAAAGTACTCCATTGGTCTCTTTGGGCACCTCAATAGCACCCAACCACCAAATGTCTTTCTCTGATTGCACGCTAAAAGACGGGGTAGGAGATGGCTTGACTGAATCCCTTCGCTTGGTTTGCAAAAGGGCCTCGTTCATTAGAGTGACACTTAGCCTCTCTAACCTTCGGCCTTTCACTATTTGACACTCATCGAGTTTTAGCACAAAAGCGACCTTTGTGCCAAGCACTACAAAATAAATAGTGCCAAGACCTTAAACTTCAAAGTCTATGATAAGAACAATACCAAAGAAAAAAGTAAAGTGTGTCACCTTCTTCAGGTAACTCGTAAAATCTAAGCATGGCTTCTTGAAGCCTTCTAAGATCCACAAAAATATTGTTCCACATTGTGTAAGGAAAGCCCTTCTCCGAAGGTCTTATGGATTGTTTCTTACCTTTTCCCCTTGTCTTTGTTGCGCATGAAGCATAAAGAGAAGTTGGCATTGTGTCCTCAATGTGTAGGTATGTCCCAATGCGGGAGAACACATCTTCGTTTGTGGCCTTCTTTGTGAGCTTGACCTTGTGAGGAATGGGAAATAGGTTTTCCACAATGCCATGTTCTTTGAGGGCATCCTTTAGGAGTTGAAAAATAGCATGATAGGCTTTGGTGCTGATTCCAGCCTCATCACAAGCTTGTTGAACGTCATCATCACTAACCACATTTCTTAATTTACGCATAAGGTCCTTGGTGACTGCATCCTTAATGTGCTTACCTCCAGGTGATTGTAAGATATAAATCACGTCTTAGGTATTGAGACAACTAGTGAGAAGGTTGACTCGATCATCTTGGCTTGTTCCACCGCATGCCTCCTGGATGAAGTTTCTAGCAACAAATAAACATAAATGTTAGAAAATAGTGTGAAGTAAGAATGCATCATGCAAGTAAAGACCAAATCACCTTGTGGCTATAACTTGTCGTTTGCGTGCTCCTCCCGAATGTGCAAGAGTTTCAATGGATGAATACGTGCGTTTGCGTTCCCTTGCACCAAGGGGTGTTTCTTTCAAGTATGTGATGGTGTTGGTAAGCTTCTGGATGTGGGACTCCTTTTCTTGCATTTGTTGTTCAAGAGTTTTAACTACCCTCTCCGAAGAGGCAACACTCTCTTGTAATGTTGTCGTCTTGAGGTGAAGAGCTTGACATTCGTGCATCCACATATGCAAAGAAGCACCTGCACTCATACACAACCGCTTGCAATAGCCTAACAAACTTGCTTCTCTCCTCCCAAGAAATTGAAAAAATGTGGAAAGGCTATTAAATGGTGGATGGAAGCATCTTATAGGATCGTAAGGGTACAAATAGCCATCCACCCAAATGTCAACATTGGTCTCACAAGCGGTGCGACGTTCTTGTGATGACTTTTGATCACCTTCACTAGTGGTCTTCGATGCAAATGCCGTGGGTAAGCGAATATGTATGCTTTTGGTGTGCGGAGTACGTGGTGGTGGAAGCAAACCATTTGCGATGTCCTTGAGCACCATGGTAGCTGTTGCGTGAGGAAGCAAATGATGAAAAGATAGAGGGGGAAGGGTAGAGAGGTTGAGGAAGATGGGAGGAGAGAAGGAGGGAGGGGGGGGAGGGAGAGATTGGGGAGGAGGAGGAAGGTAGGGGCAGGGAGGGAGAGGAGAGGAAGAGAGAGAGAGAGGAGGGAGGAGGGAGGAGAGAGGAGGAGGAGAGAACAAAATGTTTATTACTTTTTGGGAGAAAAGAGTTTTGAAAAAATGGACTTTCTAAGCTTGTGGGTTAAAAAATGGGTCAAAAAATGATTTTTGGATATGTATATATGTTGGGAGGGAGTTTTAAGTTAGAAACAAGTAAAAATGAATTTTTTTAAAAAAAGTCAAATTTTGTCTCTTTGTGACCCACGTTTTTGCTGATGTGGACACACCCCTATGCTTCCTTCACTTTAAAAAAAGCTAGAGAGAGAAAGTAACCCTTTAGGTCCACATCTTACATTTGTCTAAAAAAAAGGCTAGAAAAGCCTACTCAAAACTACCTTCTTCAATGCCCTTGCCCCCTAAACCCCACAAAACATTAGCCTTAATCCCTAAAAATTAGGATTCCTTACAAGGCCCATGCACGGTTCATATTTCTCCTAATGAAAAGTGAAATCAACTCTGAATTTAAGTTTTCAAGCACACTATCACCTGCTTTAGCTCTACCTAATACACCCCTGCACCAAAAGGCCCAATTACATTAGACATTTGAAAAATCTAAATTAATGTTGCATAGACACTTGGTTTCACAATATGTTAACATTTTTGATATCCTATGGGTAGTCAAAGCTTGAAATTGCCCAAAAAAGGGTACCCACAAGGCTCTATCTAAAGTAATGATGCAAAACCAATTGCTTTCAATAAATTTATGTTTTTTAAGTCCTGGGGGGTAGAGAAGCCGACCAGGTTCCAAAAAAAGGGTGGCCACAAGGGTGTGCAAATGGGCCATCCAAAGCTGATGGATGGGCCATTTGTGCGCCCTTGTGGCCACCCTTTTTTTGACACCTGGTAGGCTTCTCTGCCCCCAGGATACTTAAAAAACATAAATTAACTGAAAGCAATTCATTACTTCAAAGAAACCACTTATTTTCACTACCTAATACATCCCTGCACCAAAAGGCCCAATTACATTGGACATTTGAAAAACCTAATTTAATGTTGCATAGACACCTAGTTTCACAATATGTTAACTTTTTTGATATCCTATGGGTAAACAGAACTTCAAACTGCAAAACAAAGGGTGGCCACAAGGACCACACATGGATAATAGACGCAGTAGACACAACTGTTGATCATGTTGTCATTGCAAAGTCATCTCATTACAAAGATAAGGGTGTGCAATACAAAAAGAGGGGTAACTTCGGCTAATGCTCGAAGTCTCGTCGCAATCGACATGCAAGATGCATATATTTTGGTTGTACTATCACTTGCTTTGCATCAATGGCGTATAGGTTGGTATCTTCCAACACCAAATGATGTGGGCCTCTGCAGCTTCTTGAATAGCCTCTAGTGCTATTGCTTGCATTCTATACTGATTTCCATAGCTTTGAAGCACCTCCTTCACTGTGCGAACAAAGGGGGCACGTCGAATCAAAAGCTCTATATTCTTCTCGTAGTGGCGGATTTCTGCAAATGCCCTTGCTATTTTTCGGCGTTGCTGTGGTTGTCTTGGGGGCACTTGCACATTTGCTGGCTGGCGGCATTTAGGCTTCTTGAAAAACTTAGAATTGCGTCTGTTTACATGCTTAGGGGTTGGATCTGTAGCCTCTTTTGATTCATCCTCTTCCCTTGGCTCCCGATCTTGTGTTGTGGTGAGAGCTCCCTGGCCTCAAGGCAATGTCTTCCCCCCAACGGGCACCCCGTGTGTGCGCGGTATATTAGCTCGCAGCCATGGTGGCTCACTCTCTGATTCAGTGTCTTTATGGACCACCCGAGTCCTGGATGGTCCTGCTTGTGATTGGTGGCACGACGGCTCCTCGGACTCTATTGTTTGTTGGGCCTCTTATTCTCTCTAATGCTCGGCTTCATTCTTTTTCTAGGTGTTTTTTCTTGTGGACATGGACATTCAACAGCCCTCGATGACTCTGGTACCCTACTACCATGCCCACTGTCAAAAGAGTTCCTGGAACCGCCAGGTGTTCATGGCCGTTTTCTTGTGCCTTTAAGCCATGCCAGCTTCTCACATCCTTGGAGGGTGTTTTTGTTGGCAGGTGGATGCTCTTTCGCGGTTTGTTTGGTGCACGCTATTTCATATGGTAAGAGCTCACCTGTTCTTGAGAAATAAGTGGTTTATGAGAGCATGCAATATTTATAAGGGCCCATATAAAAAGGGCCCTGTTCACACTAATTTTGAAAAAAAAGTATAATTTTTTAAATGAACATGTCGTTAAGAGTTGGACCCTGCGCGTTCACGTGTAGTGACTTGCGCAGAATCCACTTTGATCCTTGTCGCACTCTGCATCACCGCCATGCAACATGCTTGGCGTGACCTTGTGACATTTGGCACTTGTTGCTATGCTCTTGACGAGTCCATTTCCGCACTTCAATAGCAATATTGGATTGTCGTGCACGCTTCATTGTGAGCTTACGAGCAAATGTTGTGCGAAAAAACCAATTGAACATCTCCTAAAAATAATTGGATTGCACCATTCCACCACCATGTCGAGTATTTTTGAAGTACACTCCCCTTGCTCGATAATGGGACTTCTCCATGCCTTGAGTGCTAAAAATTTCAAGCGATCCATACTTGTGCATAAAAAATGCACCATGCGCAAGCAAGATATACTATTCACATGAGTAAACGATCCACATTATTTAATAAAAACAATCCCTTGTAATAAGTTCACCATGTAACATGGCTTACCACGTAATGTGTGATGTTATTTTCACCACAAGAAAGGGTGAAGACCTTGGTAAAATCCACCAAGGCTTCTTGAAATGATTGGCCTTGTTCTTCTGTTGTGCTGTTAAGGCCCATAAGCTTGACCATTTTGTCAAAATGTGCCCAAACTTGCTTGCACTTGTTTGTAAGCTTGCCACTTGAATCATTGTCAGTAGTAGATTTGCATAACTCCTTCCAAAGATCCCAAAGGTTACCTGCCTGCTGGTTGGAGTTGTTTTGAGCAGCATATTGACTTGGCTTTCCTTAGGAAACTTTCTTCAAAAAGTGTCTAGCTTTTTGTCCACTCATTGACACTTGTTGAGCAATTTCATGGGGCTCCCCTGTGTTCTTTGCAGCAATGATAGACACATTTGCACCATGACAGCCAATGGAATTCAAGAGTACTTCCACTCTTTCGATTGCTTTCTGGGAATTTTCCAATGGTTTCATTGTGAAAGAATAGTCAATGTGGAGCTTCAATAGCCTATGAAAAATGCGTGTAATGTACAAAAATGTACATTCGATAGAGGAAATGGAAAGATTGGTTTCCAAGCATGGTCATTTTGATCAGGGTTTGGGGCATTGAGCATGGGACATCTCAGAATAGACACTTCCCATTCTCTACCTTCATCTCCGACATCACGACAATCTAACCCTTGTTCTCCATGCCCATGCCATGGAAGCATGAAACCAACCTTTGCAATGCTCTTATGTGATTTTTGTCCATTAGTCTGTACCATCGAGTGCAAAATGGACAAGGGATGAGAGAAGAAGCCCCTTGTTTGCAGCCAAGCAAACACTTTATGGTCTTCAAGTCCCCAGCTAAGTGCCACTCCACATCATAACTACCAAAACCCTCAATATCCAACTTCTTACCTGCAATTTGGGAGTGTATTACTTCTGTGATCCATGGAGTTCTCTCAAAAATCCATGAAAGTACTCCATTGGTCTCTTTGGGCACCTCAATAGCACCCAACCACCAAATGTCTTTCTCTGATTGCACGCTAAAAGACGGGGTAGGAGATGGCTTGACTGAATCCCTTCGCTTGGTTTGCAAAAGGGCCTCGTTCATTAGAGTGACACTTAGCCTCTCTAACCTTCGGCCTTTCACTATTTGACACTCATCGAGTTTTAGCACAAAAGCGACCTTTGTGCCAAGCACTACAAAATAAATAGTGCCAAGACCTTAAACTTCAAAGTCTATGATAAGAACAATACCAAAGAAAAAATAAAAGTGTGTCACCTTCTTCAGGTAACTCATAAATCTAAGCATAGCTTGTTGAAGCCTTCTAAGCTCCACAAAAATATTGTTCCACATTGTGTAAGGGAAGCCTTTCTTCGAAGGTCTTATGGATTGTTTCTTACCTTTTTCCTTTGTCGTTGTTGTGCACGAAGCATAAAGGGAAGGTGGCATTGTGTCCTCAATGTGTAGGTATGTCCGAATGCGGGAGAACACATCTTTGTTTGTGGCCTTCTTTGCGAGGTTGACCTTACAAGGAACGGGAGATAGGTTTTCTACAATGCCATGCTCTTTGAGGGCATCCTTTAGGAGGTGAAAAATAGCCTGATAGGCTGTGGTGTTGATTCCAACCTCATCACCAGCTTATTGCACGTCATTATCACTAACCACATTTCTCAATTTACACATAAGGTCCTTGGTGGCTGCATCCTTAATGTGCTTACCTCCAGGTGATTGTAAGATAGAAATCACATCCTGGGTATTGAGACAACTAGTGAGAAGGTTGACTCGATCATCTTGGCTTATTCCACCGCATGCCTCTTGGATGAAGTTTCTAGCAACCAATAAAATTAAATGTTAGAAAATAGTGTGAAGTAAGAATACATCATGCAAGTAAAGACCAAATCACCTTGTGGCTGTCACTTGTCGTTTGCGTGCTCCTCCCGAATGTGCAAGAGTTTCAATGGATAAATATGTGCGTTTGCGTTCCCTTGCACCAAGAGGTGTTTCTTTCAAGTATGTGATGGTGTTGGCAAGCTTCTTAATTTGGGACTCCTTTTCTTGCATTTGTTGTTGAAGAGTTTCAACCACCCTCTCTAAAGAGGCAACACTCTCTTGTAATGCCGTCATCTTGAGTAGAGCTTGACATTCGTGCATCCAAATGTACAAAGAAGCACCTGCATCCATACACGACCGCTTGCAATAGCCTAAAAAGCCTGCTTCTCCCCTCCTGTAAGGGTACAAATGGCCATCCACCCAGATGTCAACATTGGTCTCACAAGCGGTGCGATGTTCCTGTGATGACCTTTGATCAACCTCACTAGCGGTCTTTGGTGCAAATGCCGTGGGTAAGAGAATATGTATGCTTTTGGTGTGTGGAGTACATGGTGGTGGAAGCAAACCATTTGTGATTTCCGTGAGCACCATGAAATCTGTTGCGTGAGGAAGCAAATGATGAAAAGATAGAGGGGGAGGGATAGGGTGATTGAGAAAGACGGGAGGAGAGAAGGAGGGAGGGGGGGGGGAGGGAGAGATTGGGGAGGATGAGGAAGGTAGGGGCAGGGAGGGAGAGGAGAGGTAGAGAGGAGGGAGTAGGAGGAGAGAACAAAGTGTTTTCTACATTTTGGGGGAAAAGATGTTTGGAAAAATGGGTCAAAAAATGAATCTTGGATATGTATATATGTTGGGAGGGAGTTTTAAGTAAAAAATAAGTAATTTAAAAAAAAAAAGTCAAATTTTGATTCTTAGTGACCCACGTTTTTGCTGACGTGATCACACCGCCATGCTTTCTTCACTTTAAAAAAGCTAGAGAGAGAAAGTAACCCCTTAGGTCCACATCCTACATTTGTCTAAAAAAGAGGCTAGAAAAGCCTACTCAAAACTACCTTCTTCAATACCCTTTCCCCCTTAACTCCACACAATATTAGCCTTAATCCCTAAAATTAGGATTCCTTACAAGGCCCATGCAAGGTTCATATTTCTCCTAATGGCTTTCGTCCCCATAATCCTCTTGTAATGCTATTATGAGGGCATATACTCTGATTTTTGTCAAAACATCATCACAATCAAACACAAAAATTCAATACAACTTACAAAACAATAGCCTCTAATATTCATATATTAGGTACGCATTTAGAATACCTCCCCCCCTCCTATTTGGAATCCTCCTTGGTGACTCCGTATCACCAAGGGTATGTGTTGTGCTTGGGCAATAAAAAATTGTGCCTATGAAGGCCATGTAATTTAGCCCTATTATGTATACACAGTCAATGCATGGAAAAGATTAATGATGTGCAATATATGGGTATAAGCAATTTCCTTATTCGCATTTGCTGGCTAGGCTTCCTATTCTAAGCAATGTGATGTTCTTTGAAGATCCTGTGCCTCTGGTCATTTTTCTTTTCAGCTTTTCTTGTGCATTCACTTCATCTTTTGATTTGTAAGCCTTGTGTAGCATGCAGTAGTGAAGTGAGAGACTTATTTGTTTCTAAATGTATTGTAACCGTAAGAGGAATTGAAAGAATTCAAGCATCGGTGCAATGTTAGTAGGGTTGAATTTGATGAAAATTGGCACAAAGTATGTATATAACCTTGTCTACATATTGTCAGAATTTGGAGTAAAAAGTTGACAGGGGATCATGGATCGTGATCCATGTGCCTCTTCATAGTGGGGATATCTGAATTGATGAGCTTGTAGACATACTTGAGAAAACCTCAAATCTCAAGTATGAGCTAAAAATACCTTTTGGAGACTAAGATACAAGCCAAAGTTCCTATGTCTTGGTCCTTAGACCGGAAAAATGGGCAAAAGCTGGGATGAAATATGGACCGGCCCGTAGATAAATGACAAGCCGCCTAGGGTATTGAGGAAAAATTCCCTAGACTTGTGGCCATCAAGAGGCACATAGCATGACATTGTCATGAGTATAGGGTGAAGAGAACAATAGCAAAAACTATTATGGATAAGGGATATGTACTTTTATTAAGTGCTGATTATGAGCTATGGCAATTTATGCCCCGTCGGCCATTGTTGTGTATTCATTTTTGAGCATCAAAGAATCTATAAATAAATACGTGCAAGAGGGAAATAATCAATCTTTCTTGGAGGCAAATAGCACCCAGCACATGTGTACTTCTTCTCTCTTCCCTTGTCTCCTCTCTTGCCATGCTAGTGTAGCACTCCACTCTAGGAGGTGCGCTTGCACGCGCTCTCTTACTCTCTATCTCTCTATGTTCACGTGTAGCTTTGATCATGTGCTTGTGCGATGATGTAGGTATGCATATTTGTTGTGCTATGGATTGCACTACACTATTTTGGGTATTTCCAAGGACATCTTTCTTTCATTTGTAAAAATGGTCAATTGTCAATACCTCTCCTAGCACAAGCAATATGGCATGTTTTTTATTATTCTTTTGAAATACATATGCATCACAATATTCTTGAATCCTTTACTCTTTCTAGCAATCTCGTCACCATTATATTTTAATTCGGTTAATGATTTTAATTAGCACAAGCTAGTACAAAATTTTATCTGCTCATGTCTCCTACTGTAAGCTTGGGCTGATACTACATCTTTTTATGATTTATTTCATTAATTCGGGTTATTAAAAAGTCATGAACTTATTTGTAGGTATTAAACTTTGATGTACTTAAAAATTTACGCAGATTTTTTTACTAAATTCCTCATTGCCATATTTTTCTCATTCTTAATTATAGTAAATTTGGTCAACACTATTAGCTTTATTACTTTTACCACAATCTTAAGGCAATATCACTATCTGTCCAACCAACACTCACCCACATGATTTTGATGATCGTCTTCACCTTTTAATTGTTTTATTATTTTCCCTACTTGTTTCATATGTAATCACAAAGAGCTACACAGACCATAATGTGCAATATTTCCTTTTTGAGTTTATTATAAACATACCATTAACAACAAAAGGTGCTTATTCGCGGTTGAGTATACTAACCTTCTTATACAAGACCAGGGCAAAACTCTTAGCTATGGCTACTACTCCCATTCAATACATCAACAATACATCATCTTATTACACAATAATCTCACTTTCGCTCATTGATCAAAGGCTAATCATAGTAGACGTCTGTAAGTAATCGCTGTAATTTTGTCTCTTATATTGAGCTATATGATCAAATTGGATGTGGTTCCTACATTTTATGTTTATTTGTGACTCTAGTTGATCTATGCTATTAAGTTAGAACTGTAGAGTTTTTCTTCCCGCAGAGTTCTCCACATTTCAGTTTCAACAAGGTTATGAATCACTTTTTGTTTGTGTTCCACATCAATTTATTTTAAACTTTGCGATTGTCAAGTCAAGGTGCCAAGACTGTACATTCTGAATGTGCAATATATTTTCTTCTAATTTTGTTGCGACAATCATCAATGGTTTAAAGCTTACTCACATGTACATTCCACCTCACCAAGCACACCCTCATCTCACACAAACCCTTGGTCGTGTTACCCAACAAACTAGTTGAGACATTGTACATTGTTATGGCAAGGATCTTATGGGTTGAACTGAAATGGAATAGAAAACTTTCTACACATGTTAGAGCTCCTATGCCTAAAGAGGGTAAGACTCTCCACTCCACACCTTGTTATGGAAATTTATGGTTATTGACACATGTATTAGAGTGCCTATGCCTTGTGAGGCAAGACTCTCTGCTTTGGAATATTGTTATGGGAATTTTTTATGTTGATACATGTGTGCTAGATTGCCTATGCCTGGTAATGCATGACTCTTGACGGTTACATTATATGTGGAACTGGCCCACCACATTTGGTATGGATTGATATGAAAGGATATGATGAATTGGTATGGCAAGGTGCAAGGGTGACAGATGGTGGTCTATTTGGAACGACATTTTTTACCAATGTTGCACTCCACACCTATACACATTTATGTAATTTTTTGCACTCCCATCACACCAAACACACGTTACACATTTTTGCACTTTCAAATTGCTTCCTACTACTAATCATTGCTACTCTGTTGGTTTTTAGTTACCCATTGTGCTATGCGTAGGCATGTCCCAGCGTCTTGTACCTCGCACTTGACTCCACCACTTATGTGCCTCGCAACTGAGGGTAGCTTCTTTCCCAACCCTGAAGTATGTTATGGATAAGGGATACATACATTTATTACTCAAGTGCTCATTACAATCTATGGCCATTTATGCCCGACCAACCAATGTGCATTCATTTTTTAGCATTGAAGAATCTATAAATAAATACGTGCAAGAGAGAAATGCTCACTCTTGCACGGGGGGAGATTGCACCCAATGCTTGTGTATTTCTTCTCTCTTCCCTTGTCTCCTCTCCTGCCATGCTAGCATAGCACTACACTCTAGGAGGTATGCATGTCCGCACTCTCTTATTCTCTCTCTCTCTCTCTCTCTCTCTCTCTCTCTCTCTCTCTCTCTCTCTCTCTCTCTCTCTCTCTCTCTCTCTCTCTCTCTCTCTCGCTCTTTGTCTCCCTATGTTCGCGTGTAGCTTTGATCATGTGCTTGTGCGACGACCGGGGTATGCAGATTTTTTGGTTTATGGCTTGCAGTGCACTATTTTGGGTATTTTGTAGGAACACCTCGCTTTTGTTTGTATAAAAAGAAAACCAAATAGGAGAAAAATACCTCACTTTTTCTCAGGCATAGCTACAAAACAACCCCAACTCTCTATTATCAGCCTGTGGGAGATATTTAGGCACTTGTAACTCTGCTAGGACTGACCAGAGAAGTGGAAAAATCTTACAAATTTATTCCCTTGAAGGTACCATCATTAGAGGTTGCTTATAAGTGTAGTAAGAGAGAGAGAGAGAGAGAGAGAGAGACAGAAAGAGAGGGTTTTTGCCTATGGGTGTGTGTAAGTATAAAGTGTTGCAAGAGCCATAGCATGAGCCGGGAAGAACATCAAGATCCAGAGGTTGAAGGAGCATGAGCAATAAGAACCATAGAGTGAATCAAGGGTTGTCCATCAAAGGGAGTAAGGGTCAATACCTAGCCATTAAATTTTTCTTTGCATGCAAGGTTAAAAATATATGTACATATATATAAGAAAACTAAAATCATGGCGTTTGTTGTACTCATCCAAGGCCATAGCTACCATGTTATAGTAAGGGTCATTTGTCATAGCTAGAGGTGCCATGCAAAAGGGAAGCTATAATTGAGTGGAGGGAAGCATGCAATGGGTGTTCCATGTAGTTGTGAGCGGTTAGAAACACATGGTTCAATAGGCCAAAGGGCGGTAGTCAAGATGGTTAGTAGTGATGCGTTATGGATCATGGTGGGTGTTGTTTGTCAACTCTAGGATGCCCAAAATGCATGGTGGCATTGTCATGTGCTTGCGGTAGGTGTACATTGCTGCTAGAGCATTGTGAACAGTTTCTTGAATCTTTCCCCTTCTTCTCAAAGACCTATTAGATAATCTATCGTATATCATGATCCCTTGATCTATATCTACAACCATTCAATCTTTTCTTGTTGCTTACATATTATAATTACTATGTTTTTCTTGAAAAATCCACAATCAACTCTGATTTTACTCTTGAAAAGACCACTTTGCTCTTACAGACTAATGCTAGCTATGATATGAGTTTGGGCTCAATCTTTGTGACAAAGGAACATGAATCGTGATCCATGTACCTTTCTGTTAGATTTAACTAAAACTTGATACTCAACTTTCTCTTAGTCCACTAATCCTTTCTATATGGTTTTTATGTGATTTGGATCTATTTAGGTCACCCAAAATTCAAACCCTAGGCCCCACTAGTGAATACCATGCCAAGAAATGCTTGATGGGGGACTACTCCCAATGTGGTGTACGGAAGTTGACATTTTGTCCCAATGAGATAGCAGAGGATAGCAGGGAGGTGTGTATGAAGGTTTTCATGGATAATGGAATGAGATAGGTTGATGCAGGTGGGATCAAGAAGAAGAGAAAGGACTTTATTGTGTAACTAATGAAAAGTGTGTATTTTCTTAGCCTATTTTCAGCCCACATCACAATCTTCATCAAGAAAAAAATCGTCTTCTACTGGCAAGCCCAACCGTTCAAGGATTGTTTGCTCAAGTTTTCTAGCAATGTCATTGTACTTTCTTTTAAAATTTAGATTGAGATTCAACCAATGCATTGGTGGTCTACTCAAGTCAGAATACTTGTGCACATCACTTATGTAATAAATGCAGTAGGTGGTGTTCAAAAGACGATGCACTTTTACATATCACATGACAATCAGCATGATATTTTTTGTACAACATTGTTTCATGCTTCATGACAAGTGGCTGAAACAACATGGACAATGTTTTGTAGCACCATTGGGTGTGGTCCGATGGTGATGCTTCACAATTCAAAGCCCGTAGACCTTACTAGTTTGTGCCAAAGTACTATCAGATGATAGGATTACTATTTTGTGGCCAGGTAAAAGGAGAGCATGATGGGGCAACGGTAGTCATCAAGAGAACCTTGATGCATGAGGAGTTGAAACTAGATGGTTGGCCTATGAAGTGTGTGGCTGATGTGGTTAACTTTTTTGAATGCAACTTTTCAACCAAGAGAACAGTCTCACAAGTGTAATACAGAAAGAGTCTTCTGGCTTATTGGAGTGGATGATGTGCAACACAATATCTAGTGGGACTGTAACAGCATTGTGGGCTCCTGCTCGATTCATTGTGCTTATGGGTATTGAAAGGACAATCCATGTGTTGTACGCTTTTGAACACTTTCATGCTTTGGTGATCCATGTATGAGTGGGCTATGGAGAAGATGCAAAAACATCAAACCACTACCAGAGTTTGGTAATACAGGAAGGGATGTTTGAGGAGGATGATGGATATTCGGATTCTATGCGGATGAGGCAATTTTTTAACCTGTCACTATATGAAGGATGCCCTTAAATGTTATGCGGAATAATGTCCATTGGAGATAACTTTGCAATCAAAGCATCCAAGGCTAAAGAGGACTTCTACCTTATCAAATGCACAAAAGTGTTGTACCTAATGGTGAGAGCACAAAAGGATAAGTGGCATAAGAAGATTTTTAGAGGAAAGAAGGTTGTTGAAGGCTTCTACTATGGCCAAGTTGAACAAAAAGTTGATACATATAGCCTATTGGATCAAACATCTCTAGTCATGATCTACTCGCGTCTTATAAGTGCCTTATGTTTTCCAATGGAGCCTATTGCAAGAGTCCTTAACACTAGGTTGGTAATGGGACACTTTTATGTCCTGCTAAGTGACCATTTTCCTTGAATTATGTCAAGAGCTTCAAAATGGATTTTGAGGTGCTATCTGTCTAGAAAGTTGTCTCATGAGCTGAAAAAAACTCGACATTTTTTTGGAATATCAATTCCATCTTTAACCTGGTCCTTGCACAATATTTCACAACCTAAACTGTGTGAAAAAACGGGTCCTGTTTTTGGCTTTTTTCAACTTTTTGCAACTATACCACTCTAGAATTCATGTTTGTGAGGTCTATAATGCTAGAGAACTATCTTTAGTAGTCCTCAACATGTCCCGATGCTTCTAGGGAGAAATAAATGCTAAAGTTGTAAGTTATGACCAAATTACAAAAATTGTCAAATCCTGTTTTTTAGCCAATTTTAGCTCTTTTATGATTTTTTTGGTGGCTTTCATGATATCCAAATGTAGTTTTGATTTTCTATGTCACATATTGTAACCTAAAGCTAATATTCCTTGAGTTTTGGGGCACCTAATACCCTATTTTGCATAGTAGACAACGATGGTTGATTTTTTCAATTATAGAAGAAAACGAAACATTCTAGTATATCAAGTATAGCTTTTTCAATATTGTTAGTTTCTTGTGACAACTACATGCATTTTGTAGGTAGTAACCATATCTAGTCATAAGAATCAAATTTGGGTAGATATTGAATAGTTTCTATGGGATTCTACAACTCATAATGTTGAACCCAGTTTTTTCATGTTTGCTGTATTTAGCACTTCATCTTTGTCCCCAAGATTCCCCTTGGTAAGAGATGTATTATTATTTTGACATGCTCCATGGCTCCTTATGAACCTAAAGGACAATAGGGAACTAAGAAAACATGCATATATTATTTGTATTGAGCGTGGCTATAGAAACTTTGATGATAGGTTTGCAGAATGGTAAAACTTCAACTTTTTTGTACCTATTTTTTTTGGCAAAACAAAAAATAGTGAGTGAGAAGCAATCATATGTTCTGATCACCAACCCGTTGAAGTTAACTAGGGAATTTATCTCATGTCCTACAAAAATCCCTAATCTTATTTTTATGCAACAAAACGTAAGAAATGACTGTTTTGATGAAAATGTACTGGTCCATCAACTTTGGAGGCTTGGTGTGACCAAAAGATGAGAAATTTTACAAGTTTCTTATTTTTTCCATGTGTAGTAGGCCTTGAACTATAACCTCATGAAAGGATTTTACAAAATGAGTGGATCTACTACGGTTTTGGAGGTTTTTTTCAAAACCCTGAAAGGACACTTTTATGTCCTGTTAGGTTACCAACCTAGTGTTAATCAATTCAAGTTATCTATTGAAGTTTATTAGAATATATACAATAACATGCCATATGATGATGATAAGAGTGATGATGGTGCATCCATGTTACTTGAAACACAATCCCAAAACCCCTAAGTGGGCAAGTGAATGATTTTTCTCCTAGATAGAGTACATACTTTTCTCCTAATGATTTACTATTTTTCTTGTTATTCTTCATTTCCTTTGTTCAGTATTTGAGATAATTGTACATTAAATGTCAAGCTCTATACCAACTTGCCCTCAAGTAGTAACAAAATAATACTAACCATACCAAATGGGAGGTGAGTAGAAAAGTGATGACAAATAGTACCAAAACTTTTATTGTAGCATTGTTTGTATAAGCTCATGTACCAAAAGGGAGCTAACCAGTACCAAAGTATGACAAGTGGTATGAAGTTTATTACTTCATAGCACCAATTTTGGTATTGTTCTAGCACCACATTTTGTATTGCATAGCACCAAGTTTGGTATTGTGCTAGCACTAAATTTTGTACATTTTTACCATTATATTAACACCAATGTCAAATATTTCAAAAAATATGCTTTTACTATACTACAAACTACTAGAAAGCACAAGAAAAGACACTAGAGATCAAGATCCTAAGATAGTGTACAAAAAAAGTGGGTTCCCATTATATATTATTTGACATGATACAAAATTTTACCAAGAACAACAGTTCAGGAATCTCCTAGGTCAGGGAGATCAAATTTGTAAGAGTAACCCTCCATTTGTATGAAGTAATCAGCCACATACTCAAAAATATCATCTTCTATGTCAAAGATTATGTTCTCGTGAGTGTACAATGTTGGGTATTCATCCAAGCAACTACAATAAAATGAGGTCCACCAAGTCAAAATGGTGTTCTTTGTCTACCACCATAGTGTAGTATGGTCTAATTGCAAGATAGTTTTCATAGTTATTTCTGAGCAACTTGTATCTATAGTCATTCACTAGAATTGTCTTGGGGGGTGCAAATTTAAGAAACTATTCATATAATGTGCGTTCAAAAGGTATTTTAAAAAATCCTTTACTTACATGCTTAAGGCGATAAAATGACCCCTTTTCCTTCAAAAGCTTACGGGTTTTCCTTTGAAATCAATTAAAACCCCTATTTGTTAATATAATCCTATTAGAAGTTTAAAGTATTGGCAATTAAAAAACCCATTCATTTGAACTCACGTGGTAACTTACATGTCTAAGAGGTGAACACCCCGAGAGAATTGTGTTGCTAGCATAAAAAATGTGGGTGCCTTGCCCACTTTGTTCGTAGTTTCTTTAGAAAAACAAGCTTGTTGCCCACATTATTTGGCATGTGTGACACCTCTACCATACTCTACAGTTAGGTCTCATAGTCTTGTTGCGAGAGTACATATGCCATGCCAAAAGGAGCTGTAAGATCCCTGAATTCTCATTAAAAAAAATAAAAAAAAACTATCCATCTAATTGATTCTGAAGATTCAGTCAGTTTTTTATTATTATTGTTATTTTTGTATAAATTTTATCGTGTTTTAAGATCACCAGATTTTTTAATGCAAGTTGTCCTCAAAAAAAAAAAATAAAAACGCCTTTCTCCATACTGAAAGACACGCTGATCCGAGCCTATCACAAATTTTTGTTTACTATATTTTGTTGGTTTTCCTTGCTTCTAGAGGTTTACAATAAAAGAAAGAGTGAGAACAACCTCTTGGAAAAATTCAAAAAATGATTTGATGGGAATTTTTCCTTGACTAGTTCACCGGAGGTGAAAGGGAGAACCTAGTGGTAAAGGGAAGGGAAAATATGTAAATGTGAAAAGAAAAGATATGATGTGGTTGTGGAGCCATGCACCCATGATTCAAGGGTCATGAGTGGCTCATATCATTATGGCTTTGGAGCCATATGATGATTCAAACAGATGGGACCCAGGTGGAAGACTTGGTAAAGGAGGAAACAGACACATGATTTTGATGGATTTTTAAAAAATACTTCCACTCCGATCCAAGAAAAGTTGTCTTCATCAAAGTTGTAGCTGATGATCTGGAGATTTTGACCATATTGTTTTTACAATTTTTGCATTTACGGTCTAGGAGATATGGCCAAAATGGCAGATGCCATTTTTTTCAATTATGGTGGTGACCACCCCCTCTACCTTTACACACACACCCTTCCTTTTCCACATTGAGTCCTTCTCTAAAAATAATCCATTAGTCTTCTCACCCTCCCCTCCTTCCTCCTCTCTTTCAAGCTCAAAAAACTATCACAAATTCCTCTTCTAATCACCTTTCAAATCATGCTTAATCTTGTTGTAATTCATAAGTTCTCATTCAACCCCTTTCTATTATTACTAGATATGTATTGATTTTATGTAGATTCTTTACATTTTAAAATAAGGAAGATCTTGGACTCAAGCTATGGAGGAAGGAGTGAAGACAACACAAGTGATGATGAAGCCAATTAGTTGCAAATTGGTCAACAAATCACTTGGAAAGAGCTTCTTCATTGGTTGAATGTCCCTAATCAAGCTTCATTTGTACAAATTGCACTTGGATCTTAACCTCACTCCTAATCACTCTCTTTCCTATATAAAGAGCCCCCCCCCCCCCCCCCCTTTGTAATTTCAAGTCTCCCTCAGTCCCATTGAGTCTTTGTATCACTCATCATGAGCCCATAAAGCTCATTCATTCACTCTATTCTTGCACATTCTAGAGTGAAAATTAGTTTATGCTAGTAACCTCCCATCCTCTTACTTATGTTAATTAAGAGAGATCTTTTATGTGTGTGTGAGAGTGCTTGATGTGATTTTGGCTAATTCTTGAGTTGTTGTTTAGTAATCTACATGCTATTTGTGTTGGGAGTGCTTGTAGTTATCCATTCTTTGTACACACACTAAGGTTAATGCTTCATTCATAGTGATAGCTCTCTCTCTCTCTCTCTCTCTCTCTCTCTCTCTCTCTCTCTCTCTCTCTCTCTCTCTCTCTCTCTCTCTCTCTCTCTCTCTCTCTCTCTCTCTCTCTCTCTTTGTGTAGCGGTCCTAGTCCACGCTTCCAAGACTAGGTTGTGCCCTCATCTCATTTCCCTTGTTGCACAATGGAGTTTTTTTTGGTGTAGAGGCCGCCATTCCAAATTTCCTTCGTCATAAATTGGTGCCCCTACGGAGGAGTTCTCAAGCAGCGCTCTGCCAATCCTATGAAGGAAGGTCCATCAAATTCTCCAAGACTTCCACTATGGTCTTCCCAATAAGCTACAGAAAAGAAGCGTCTTTATCGACAAACGGCACGTATGCGGGTAAAGAGAGTTAACTACATGCACCCTTCTTTGCTTCAAGGAAAATCTTGTAGTCATCAAGTCCCTAGGTCAAAGCATTGTGTTGAGTGCTTCGTGGCTAGTGTGAAGACACTCCCTTTGAAGCCTCGACTTCAGGTGGTTAAAGCACGCTCAAACTCGGGTATTAACAAGTTTTTGGAGGGGGAGCTACACATCAATGGTGTGCGGTATTGGCAAGAGGCTACATATGGTGATGCACTCCAACTACTACTAGCAAGAAGGCTCAAGGTGGTTGAGAGGGTAGCCATTGAACCCTATGAACTCTACAAAGCTGAAGATGGTCACACCAAAGCTAGGCTAATCACTGGTGACCAAATTCTTCGCATCTCTCAAATGGTGGGATCCAAGAGAGCTGAACTTCAATGAAGTGCTTCATGGAAGTTTGTATTTAATGCACCAATGAATAATCCCATTTTCTACAACTTTCAATCAGTTCAGAATATTAGGGTGAATGTGCACATTGATAGAAATATTTTTTTCGAACAAAGATTGGTCTTCTATTTTGGAGCTGAGAGGTTGAGAGAGATATTGTTGTACCCTTACCCTATAATATTTGCTATTTTGGAGTATAATGTATCTTTTGATGTTCACATCATCTTGCTTTAAGCATACTCCATGAATCATAGGGATTTATATGGACCTTTCCAACCTCTTGCTAGACAAACTGTGCATATAATAGCTAGCACAAAGCTTAGGTTCCAAAACATCATAAGGAACTTACTAGGCCCTTAATCCATTTATTCTACCCTTAATAAGATATGATTTGGGCCTAGACGTTTTCATCTTTGTGCTGTATTGAGAGGAAGGCAACCCATTTTATGATGGCTTTCCCTAATTTTTTTGGGCGTAGTGGGGAAAATGCTGGGGATTTTTTGGATAACTTGGAGATGGCTTTCCTTATCTCTGGGAGGGATGACGAGATATTGAAATTGAGAGCTTTTCCTTTGGTGCTCAAAGAAGAAGCTAGGGTATGGTTTCAGGCTCTAGATCCAACCCAAAGAGCTGATTGGGAGGGATTGAAGGCGGCTTTCCTACAAAGATTTCAACGAGCCAATTCGGCAGAAGAACTATGGCAACTGCTTCTGGCCCTTCATCAAGTTGACCCTCATGGTTATGCAACCTATGAGGAAGGTTTTCTGAAACTTTGGGGGCAATGGTCAGACTCACTAAACCCTGGTGAGCGAGCTCCCAATTGCCTCCAAAAGGATCGATTTATCTCAGGTTTGTACCCCTTGCTAAGGGAGAAGGTAAAGAGAAAATTTCCAAATAGTTTTGAAGATGCCTTAAGAATTGCTAGGGAAAAGAATCAAAAGATTCTCTATCAAGCCCAAGCTGGCCAGCTAGCTTTGGGAGGCAATATCACAACTATGGAAGCTTCTCATGTACCTCCAAATGTGCCTAATGCACCAGACCTCAATAGAGGTCAACAAGAAGATATGCTCCAACAAATAAACAATCACACAAACCAGCTAGAGGGTTTGAGAGTAAATCTTGTGCAGGGTGCAAGAAGGCCTATTGAGGGGAATGGTGGGAATCGGCCACCAACGCGACGTCAAGCAAGGGAAATGTTGTGTTACAATTGTGGGGAAAATGGCCACGGCATGTATAATTTCCCCCATCCCAAAAGATATGAATACCCTGTCAGAGGTCCTCGACAACAAGTAAGTCCTCCCCGTGCTAGAGCTCAAGCACAAGAGCAACCGCTACCTCAAATTTTGCAGCCACCTCATGCTCAAGCTCAAGCCCCTGATACTCAAACAAATGTGAGCATCATAAGGATGGAGGAGGTCGTCAAGGGCAGAAGCAACTAGGAAGAAATAGCTAAAGGGAAGATGAAGATAGATGAAGTGGCTACAATGCCTATCAAGCGTGTGCGTGTCCAAGATGAAGTAAGTAAAGAAACAAGCAAGGATGCAAGCAATGAAGCAAGTACATCTCGGGCAACTAAAGATGAATCCAAGAAGAGAAAGACCCGTACTAGGTCTCAAATTGACATCTCTGATTTCCCTATGGGATCTCGGACACAACCTTATTACTTGACAGCTGATGTGAGTTCTCAAGAACCAAAGATTACTTGGCCACAACTACTTCATATCTCCCCAAAGATGCGACGACAATGGTCAAAAATAGTGAGCACGAGGGCAAAGCGAAGTAAGCTAGTAAGTGTAATCAAAGCATATGGTCTCAAGGATATAGTGCCTTTGGTGGAGGCTCAAATCAAGGGACAACGGATTCCAAAAACTTACATTGACAGTGGAGCAGAGGTTTGTGTCATGACAGAAAAGCTAATGCATCAATTGGGTTTAGAGGTAATGGAATCATCAAACTTTAGGGCAAAAATTGCCAATAATGTCTCTGTCACTTGTGTGGGTGTTGTGAAAGCTTTGAGAGTTTCTGTTTTTGGAATCACTACAGAGGTTGATGCTTATGTGATGCCAGTAAAGGGAGAAGGATACCCCCTTATTTTAGGAAGACCTTGGCTCATGGGTATAGGAGCTAGGCAAGATTGGGTAACAGGAGACTTGGAGTTGAGGCCTCGCGTGGGTGGCCATAGTCGGAAGGTGGTTTATAACTTGAAGAATGGGCGACAAGAGAACCTTGAACTAGAGACGTCAGCTGATGAGTGGAGCTCAAGTGGATGCTCCTCATCCATGGACGAGGAAGAGAGTTCAAGTGAAGAGAGTGATAGCACTCTCGAAGTCATGGGCGTCACCATAAAGGAAACTACCTCATCAGAAGACAACCCAAGGATCCAAATGGAGAATGTGTGGGATGCCAGCCTAGAGAAGATGTTATCCAAGGATATAAAGGAAGAATAAAAGGAGGGTTATGTAAATGTTCTCAAGAAGCATGCATCATTGTTTATTTCTGATTACACTCACATTACAGGTGTCACTGCAGTGAAGCATCATATCCATCGAAAAGAAGGGAGCAAGCCAGTAGTACAAAAACTAAGAAGATTAGGAGTTGTGCAGCAAAATGCACTGTTGTCCGAGGTGAAGAGACTCTTAGAAGCAGGATTCATATACCCAGTAGAAGATTCAGAATGGGTCTCCCCAGTAGTGGTGAGGCCAAAGAAGAATGGTAAATGGCGAGTGTGCGTGGATTACAAGCCACTAAATGCTGCAACAAAGAGGGACCACTTCCCTCTCCCATTTCCAGATGAGATTCTAAATGAAGTAGCAGGCCATGAGCGATACACAGTGTGTGATGGCTACTCTGGCTAACTTCAAATATGCATTGCAGAGGAGGACCAGAAAAAGACTACTTTCATCACACCATGGGGCTATTTTGCATTTCGAGTCATGCCTTTTGGTCTCACCAACGCTCCAGCCACCTTTCTACGATTCATGAACATGGTCTTCCAACCTTACTTTGGTAAGTCCATAAGGGTTTTCATAGATGACTTTTGTATTTACAGCTCCAAAAGTATGCATCTCGGCAAGATTGATGAAGGATTTACCCGTTTAGCTAAGCTGGGTGGACAACTAAACAAGGACAAATGTCACATTGGGGAAAGCAAGGTTACACTATTGGGGCATGTAGTGTCCATTGATGGAATCGAGGTAGATCCTGAAAAGATAGAAACATTGCTAAATCTACCTTCCCCAACTTCCATCAAACAATTAATCTCTTTCTTGCAAAAGCTAAGATATTTGAGTAGATTCATACACTTACTCTCCCAAGTGATATTTCCTCTACAACAACTGACTTGTCAAGAGACGCTTGTTTGGAGTGAAGAAAGTGATGGGCATTTTAGAGAGATAAAAAAAATGTTAGGGTCACTCTGTAATCCTCCAACCTTGTTGGGAAGAAACATTCTTTGTAAACCCTAGTGTGGGAGAAGAGGCCATTGGTGCTGCCCTCCTACAAAAAGATCCAAAAACATCCTTTATGAGGCCTGTGTATTTTGCTAGCCGCCTCATGGAAAAGACAGAGAAGGCCTACACCCTGATGGAACAGCTAGTGTTAGCTCTCATGTTTGCGGTAACCAAATTTCGGCCATACTTGCTACCGAAGAGGTTTGTAATTATCACTGTGGAGGATATGTTTCCCTATGCACTACAACATATGGAAATCTCTAACAAAATAGCAAAGTGGGTGGTGCGACTTCAAAAGTTTGATTATACAATACAGGTTGAAAGAACAACTCAAGCATGCTTAGCCGACATTTTAACAAACAAGTGCTATGAAAAAGTTTTCCATTTGAAGAGAAAGGAACCACCACCACCTCCAGCTCTAGAGGCTCTGGTCAATGCTTATAGCCTCTACTTTGATGGAGCATACAAGAGAACCAAGGATAAGGCAGCTGCAGGCATCGTGGTCTTATCTCCATTGGGAGAGAGGATCCATGGTGAAGGGATCACTCTAGAAGATGTCCACTCCAACAATGAAGCACAATACCAAGCTCTAATTCATGGCCTTTGTTGGTGCCTGGATAACTCAATTGAGAGATTAAATGATTTTTGTGACTCCATGCTTTTGGTAAGTCAAATGCAAGGTACATGGGCTTGCAAAAATGCCACTCTCTATACTAAAATGAGAGAATCCAAAGCTCTTATGAGGAGATTTAGGGAGGCACAAGTACATCATGTGCCAAGAGACCAAAACAAGGATGCAGACCACCTAGCATCATCGAAGTTAAATGAGTCAATAGTGGGAGCAGTGGCCATCAAACTTCCACTTCAGCAAGGCAAGGAGGACTTAGAAGATATTATGCACATTCTGGAGCAAGGAGAGGCTCCTAAACACTTGAATGCAGGGGGAAGGCGATGGTTAGCTAGGAAGGCTACCAGGTATCGCATAGTAAATGATAACTTGTATTGTCTTGGTAAGAATGGTGTGCTTAGGAGAGTGCCTTTGAAGAGTGAAATTGAAGAGATTTTAAAAGCTTGTCACGATGATATGTGCGGAGGACACTTTGCAGACGACATCACTAGTAGAAAGGTTCTACAAGCTGGGTTTACTTGGCCAAGTCTTCATCGTGATGTCAAATACTGGTGTCAAACATGTGATGAATGTCAGAAAGCAGGACCACGACGGCTCATAACTGAACCTCAAAACCCAATAAAGGTATATGGGCCCTTTGAGAAGTGGGGAATTGATGCCATAGGGCCTCTACCACGCACTCAGTCAGGTAAAGAGTACATCATCATGGGAGTAGACTACATGACTAGATGGGCTGAGGCTATGCCAACCAATAGAATTACTGCTAAGGATGTGAGTCAGTTCATCTTTGACCACATCTGTTGCCGGTTTGGCACCCCTCTTGAAATACTATCTGATAGAGGACCACGGTTTAGAGCAGACTTGGTGGGAGAACTCATGCAGAAGCTAAATATTCAGCATCAACACTCTACTTCTTACTATCCTCAGTGCAATGGCTTGGTGGAAAAGGTAAATGGAATCATTTGCAAAATTATCACCAAACAGGTACATGCCGGGCGCCAAGATTGGGACAAACACCTGAATGGAGCTCTATGGGCCTATAGAACCTCCTTCAAAACCACATTAGGGTACACACCCTTTCATTTGGTTTATGGAAAGTAGGCGCTTTTGCCCATTGAAGTGAAGTTAACAAGTCTTCGAATACTGGGTAGCCAGGTAGGCTCTCAAAAGGAGAAAGTACATCAAAGGATCATGGATCTAGAGAGGCTGCAATTGGATCGTGAAGAAGCCATCAACCACTATTCTCAAGAAGCAGAGAAGCGCAGAGAAAAGTTCAACAAAAAGCTAGCATCCAAAGACATCAAAAAGGGATCTCTGGTGCTTCGATATGACAATTGCTTCGACACTCGTAAGGATGGAAAGTTTCTTTTTCGATGGGAAGGCCTGTTCTTGGTCACCAAAAAGTTCAAAAATGGCTCTTACAGACTTCAAGACATTGATGGTAAAGTGCACAAGACCAGGACAAATGGATGGCGTCTAAAGCCTTATCACATGAGGATAAGGTTAGCCCAAGATCAAAGAAAGTAGGCTAGAGGCATAAATACCCCTAGCCTGGTTTGGGGGGGGCTATGATCCAAGCCTATCACAAATTTTTGTTTACTATATTTTGTTGGTTTTCCTTGCTTCTAGAGGTTTACAATAAAAGAAAGAGTGAGAACAACCTCTTGGAAAAATTCAAAAAATGATTTGATGGGAATTTTTCCTTGACTAGTTCACCAGAGGTGAAAGGGAGAACCTAGTGGTAAAGGGAAGGGAAAATATGTAATGTGAAAAGAAAAGATATGATGTGGTTGTGGAGCCATGCACCCATGATTCAAGGGTCATGAGTGGCTCATATTATCATGGCTTTGGAGCCATATGATGATTCAAACAGATGGGACCCAGGTGGAAGACTTGGTAAAGGAAGGAAACAGACACATGATTTTGATGGATTTAAAAAAAATACTTCCACTCCGATCCAAGAAAAGTTGTCTTCATCAAAGTTGTAGCTGATGAGCTGGAGATTTTGACCATATTTTTTTTACAATTTTTGCATCTACGATCTAGGAGATATGGCCAAAATGGCGGACGCCATTTTTTTCAATTGTGGTGGAGACCACCCCCTCTACCTTTACACACACACCCTTCCTTTTCCACATTGAGTCCTTCTCTAAAATAAGCCATTAGTCTTCTCACCCTCCCCTCCTTCCTCCTCTCTCTCAAGCTCAAAAAACCATCACAAATTCCTCTTCTAATCACGTCTCAAATCATGCTTAATCTTGTTGTAATTCATAAGTTCTCATTCAACCCCTTTCTATTATTACTAGATATGTATTGATTTTATGTAGATTCTTTACATTTTAAAATAAGGAAGCTCTTGGACTCAAGCTATGGACGAAGGAGTGAAGACAACACAAGTGATGATGGAGCCAATTAGTTGCAAATTGGTCAACAAATCACTTGGAAGGAGCTTCTTCATTGGTTGAATGTCCCTAATCAAGCTTCATTTGTACAAATTGCACTTGGATCTTAACCTCACTCCTAATCACTCTCTTTCCTATATAAAGAGCCCCCCCCCCTTTGTAATTTCAAGTCTCCCTCAGCCCCATTGAGTCTTTGTATCACTCATCATGAGCCCATAAAGCTCATTCATTTACTCTATTCTTGCACATTCTAGAGTGCAAATTATTTTATGCTAGTAACCTCCCCTCCTCTTACTTATGTTAATTAAGAGAGATCTTTTATGTGTGTGTGAGAGTGCTTGATTTGATTTTGGCTAATTCTTGAGTTGTTGTTTAGTAATCTACATGCTATTTGTGTTGGGAGTGCTTGTAGTTATCCATTCCTTGTACACACACTAAGGTTAATGCTTCATTCATAGTGATAGCTCTCTGTCTCTCTCTCTCTCTCTCTCTCTCTCTCTCTCTCTCTCTCTCTCTCTCTCTCTTTGTGTAGCGGTCCTAGTCCATGCTTCCAAGACTAGGTGGTGCCCTCATCTCATTTCCCTTGTGGCGCAATGGAGTTTGTTTTGATGTAGAGACCGCCATTCCAAATTTCCTTCGTCAACGCATAAATCGTAACTGCTCAAAAACAAAAATATGTTTACAAGACATGCAAAATGACAAATAAACCAACATGAGGAGCTCAAGTTTTCTGAGTGTTGAACTAAATAAATTTCAAGAAGCTAAGATTACACGGGAAAGGAATCTATGCACTCACAGTGTGAACAGAAACTCTAAATAGTATGAGGAATTGGACCACAAAATAACTCAAGAGAACCTTTGTGGGTTTGTGGAGATTACTACAAAAGGAGAAGGCGAAAAAAAACTAGCCCAAGAATTTTGTGAGAGCAATTCTAAGAGAGATATAGAGCATCGTACAAAGAGAGGGAAGGCTCTACAAATAGAGGTGAGCATAGAGAGATTCTTGCAGGGCTTCTATTAGGCTTCTCTCATCTTCTTCCTTTTGAGGCAAGCAATCTCTCGCAGAGGTGCTCATAGGTACTCATCATCTTCTTCGTGGGAGTACTCTTCTTCACTACTCAAAGAAGGTATGTGAGATACACATACCCCTTTCGTTCCTCATTTTTTCATAAACGGATTGAATTTTTGTCTGTGATGGTCTCCTTTGAAAGAGAAATGTGTGTGCAATTATTCCGCCTCCTCTTACGTAGAGAGTGTACATCTATGTCAGTGGTAATCATAAGATTACTCTTTTAACTTTATGCTCTTTATGGGTGAATTAGTAGTTTTTGTTATCGCATCAAATGTAGTGAAACTTATCAACCCATAAGAATAAGATAATTAGAGAAAGTTTACATGATCAAAATCAAAGTTTGATGCATAGAGATATGAATTATGATTTTTCATCAATTTTGCATGCTAGTTTTGCGTTTTTTCAATGCATGGGGGTAAAACCACTAGAACTTATCCAAATTGAATTCCGTTTTTTGGAGAAAAATTAGGTTGTTTAAATGAGTTGAATTATAATTTCAAAATCATATTTTGATGCTCTAAGATAGATTCACGTTGTATGCCAAGTCCATAGGTTGTCGTCTGCGTTTTTGTTTCTCGTATGCATGCTAAGGAGAGAACCGGGGTCGGAATTTGATTCCGCTTGATAGTATGAGGTTATGTACCATTTTGGATTGATTCTTATGTTCAAAAAGATAATTTTTTAATGTTTGGATATAGTTAGACTATGTATGGACCGAACATGCGAGCTCATGACATCTTGAGGATCCAAAATACATTGTGATGCTTGACATGTTGCCTAATCATAACTGCAAGGGAGCTTATTTGATTCCTTGATGTTAAAGAGGAACCATTGAATGTTTTGTTGGATTTTTTAATGAGCTATTGAGATTGATGGCTTTCATGAGTGAAAGTAATTCATGTTTGGTACATTGATGATTGCATTAAGGAGGATTGACATGTAGTATGGTTACTTGCAACATCTTTATATGATCCAGGTGATCATGCCAACTAGTAAGTTGGATCATTTGTATATGAGTTGATAATGAATAGGTATGGCCGGGTATGTTCTCGTGTGTTTCCAGGTATGTTCCCGTGTTTTATTCAAGATCAGTGTAGCATATTAAAGATGGTGGTTTGCCTAAAGTCACCAGTTGGCATTGATCTCTATTCACTGGTGGGTATGAGATCCTTTCAAATCTCGGGCTTGTGGAGGTTTCCGCAATGGCCCATGACCTGAGTGTTGGTCATGTGGTGTCGGGCTCCACACCGTAGAAGCAAGATTCTCTTTTTCCATAGGGGAGAGGGTGGATGGGTGGCCCGGTCGATCCTTAAATGGTTCAGGGCTCTCCAATTTATTGTTTTCAAGTTTGGTTGAGTTTATTCATGAACTAATTTGTACAAGTTATATGGTTTTGTTATTAATGCATCCCTCCCTTTTTTATCTTATCTCTCTCTCTCTCTCTCTCTCTCTCTCTCTCTCTCTCTCTCTCTCTCTCTCTCTCTCTCTCTCTCTCTCTCTCTCTCTCTCTCTCTCTCTCTCTCTCTCTCTCTCTCTCTACTCAGAATAGCACCATGCGTTGGGTATTCCTGAGTCAACCCACTCCTACTCTAGGTGGGCACGGGAGATTCTCCTTCTAGGTAGCCCAAATCATGGGCCAGATATAATGTCTATTTGGCTTCCATTGTGTAATGGAATTGGCCTATTAACTTGAGAGTAGCGGAAATTAGAAAGAGTACTTTTGTGAAATTACTTTGTGAGCATAGTGGGTGAACATAATTGATGGTAGCAACATAAACATAGCATTTAGTTAACTTCGCAGGAACAATACTTTTGCAAGAGAGCGAATTTAAAGAGGGAGCTCTTGAACTTTGCACAATACACAATGAGAGTGTGTGTGTGGTAAGTGTAGAAGAGTATACCCCTCAAGCATGCCCCCTACTTGCTTTGGCTGACCCCCCCTTGTAGCTCATGCTTCAAGATAATTGGACCCCTCAGCCCTATCCAATCATAAGAAAGATTCATACCAAGCAGGCATACTAGTCTTGGGACAAGTGTCCCCCTTTTCCCTTTGAGAGAGAGGACTTGATAAATGTAAAAATAATCAATTAAAATCTCCTAATTTATTATTGGACCCCTTGGGTGGCCAACCAATAGGCTTTAGGCACACCATGAGGGAAATGAGAAGGAACTTGACACGTGTCCCTTTTGCTTTCTTTGTACAAAGCTTGCCTTGTGTGAGTGTGTGTGTGTGTGTGTGTTCTCTCTCATCCCCCCTCTTGTAGGGCTTTCCCCCTCCTTGTAGGGATTGATGATTGAATTTTTGTCACACCTTATCTCAAGCACCTTAGTCAAGCATGAAAAAGCACATCAAGCTTGGGTGGTGTTCCCACAAGCACCTCAAGATCCCTAGTCAGCCAACAAGAATGACAAGCACCTCGAGCACCTTAGTTATCAAGCACGTTAGGCACCTTATTCAGCAAGCACGACAAGCACCAAGAATCTTAGTCATCAAGCACGACAAGCACCTTAAGCTTGGTCCGGGTTCCCACATCAAGCTCAACCCTAGCTTACCTAAGGTCAAATTACTTTTACACTAACCTTTGGAGGTCTTTAATGAAGCTAACCCTAAGGTCTTTAAGCTCCATTGGTTAACTTGCTCTTTGACAAATCATCTCTTATTTGGGCCCCTTTACCATTAGCCCTGTGTTGAGATAGATCTATAAGCACATGTCTATATCCTAACCCTTGTTCCCATTTACTCTCCCACATTAAATGATCAGTTTAATATGAGAAAATCATTTGGGGTGGTTAGATATTAGATTTTAGGACATTACCTCTCTCTTGAAATCATAGTCGTCCTTGACTTATGAGGTAGTAGAGATAAAGCCTTAGTCATTAGTCAATCTTGCTTAGTAGGTAGAGGATTCCTTTTTATCCTACGACATCTTTCCAAGATGGATGACTAATCCATTTGGTGCTTGGGAGACATAGCTGTCGCAAGCATGTCTGCTCTTTAGTCCATTTTATTCTCCCGAAGTAGAGTGACAAATTCTACTTGGTGTTTGAGAGATGTCCTCATCACAAACATGATTCTAAGCATGCATATTATTTAAATTTTTGCACAATAAAAAGAGAACTAGTCTTATAAGACAAAAGCATTGGTCATTTAAAAGAAATTTGTACATGTGCTTACTCTAATGTAGCATTGTATGCATTGACAAGGTTCATACTATTCTTAAGCTGTATTCCTTGCATCCATCTAGCATCTTCAAAAGGATAATTTTTGAACTTAATAAGATACTTACCATGTCGTAGTACCTTGTCTTCATGATGAAGGATAGCTTCGGGTTGTAGCACCTCTTCTTGGTCTTCAACTTCATGAATTTCCTTTGTAGGGCTTACGTAGGCTCACACAAAAAGCATTGTGTATGAGCCAATGGTTGGGCAACTTGAGTTGGTAAGCCATCTCATTCATAGGCTTCAAGATTTGGAAAGGACCATAGTATATTTTTGCTAGCTTATCATAATACTTTTGATGGTCCGTAGGATTTTGTCCCGTTGTTTGCCTCAATTGACCCTTAGGAAACTTAAGTAAGACCCAATCATTTTCTTTGAACGTTTTAGGCCCTTCTGTGCTTGTCAGCCACAGCTTTTTGCCTATGTTGAGAGATGGATATAGCCTCCTTAATCTTTTAAAAATATTCTTGTAGGTTATGGCGATACTCATTGTTAGCGAAGATCTTCCCATGTACTTTGAGTAGTAAGGGAATTTTAGATCTTTCCTCAATGATCTCTAAAGGTGCTTTTCTTGTAGAAGTATGTAGAGTATTATTGTAGGCATACTCTACAAGAGGTAAGTACTTTTCCCATTGTGTGCGTTGATCTACTTCTGTAACATAAGTCTTTAGTAGATAGAGTATTGTAAGATTGGCTATCTCACTTTTGCCATCCGTTTGTGGGTGATAGGCCGAAGAGAAATTCAATCTTGTTCCTAGATTTTCAAAGAGACCTTTCCAGAAATTACTGGTCATTCTAGGATCTCTATCTAGAACGATGGATGTTGGTAATCCATGGTGTTTGAAAATCTGTGATATGAAGAGAGTTGCTATTTGGTGTGCCTTAATAATCTTTTTGACAGGAATAAAGTGTGCTTGCTTGCTAAACCTGTCGACTTTTGTCCATATTCCCGTATTCCCATGGATAGACTTGGGTAATCCAAAGATAAATTCCATGGATATACTCTCCTATGTTGAATTTTGGATAGGCAATGGCTAGAGTAATCCAGGTAGCTTCCCTCTATCATACTTGGTCTTTTGTCATACTACACATTTTGAAACATAATCTTGTATTTTCACTTTCATGGTATGTGAATAGAAGTACGTTTCTACTCTTCGAAGATTAGGTTGAATGCTAAGTTGTATTATACGTTGTACAAAAAAACGTATAATATGCCATATACGAGTGTATTTTACCTGACCCCATATTATACAGACGTTTAATACGGTGACAAGTCATAAAAAACGGGCAACTTATTTTTTTCTCAGATTTTTGATCGAAAGATACTTTGATCAAAACATCTTTCGATCGAAATATGTTAAGTACAAATTTTCTTTCGATCAAAAGTTGTATTATTCGAAAAAAAACTATATATATCAGCAACGTGCCTATTGAGACTAGTGTTCCTCTCAAATAGAACACTAGTCACTGTAGTCTTCTCATGTCCAAATACATTGATATTGCATTATCTTTATTTGGATTGCTATGTCTATCATATTGTGTGATCGTACATGTGTATCAAATGCAGATAGATAAGCTTTCAAAGATCTACTGTGAAGTGTGATAACTTCATGTTCGCACTTCAGATAGATATGATAATTGTCAAAGATTGCAATTAATCCCATTTCCAATGAGAATCAACTACAAGATTTGATTAATATTGACGATTATCGTAATGTATGAAAGCTTTAAGCTTGCACTTTGGATAAATCGATATAGTGCAACGGATTATAAAATCGGTTATCATAATTTGTGAAAGACAAAAGCTTGCACTTTAGATGAATCGATATAGTGCAATGTGATTGAAATGTTTTTTTTGAAGTGATGAAGTTATTTAGTGCATCAAAAATATTTTGATTGACGTGAGTTTATTGAAGAATGCAAAGACTATTATTGTCTATTGTTAATTGATAATGCAGCGCGATACTAATTGATAATGTGGATAGATTTCGATCACTATATTGATTGATAGAGCATTCCTTGTGCAGTTTGTTGGTTTGAATTAATTTTGACTTCGAAATTAACAAGTGGATTTGTTGATCTGGCAGCTTAAGATTATATGTCATCATGGTGAAAGAACATGACTGGAATTACGTCCACGAGCTGCGTGCTGAAAAGAATCATCTCGATTAAAATGCAAGACATGCGGCCATGAGTTCAGTGGTAATGACACCAGAATCAAAGAGAATTTGTTTAAAGTCCCTGGTAATGTGTCCAAGTGTATGACGCCGCCAAGAGATATTCATGCTAGATTGCCAAAGTACGCTCACAATGCAGAGAAAATTCTTGCAGCTAAAAAGAAAACTATGAATACCAAACAAGTTGCAATGGATGTTGAAATGTCATTTGTCAATGAGAGAACAGAGCATGTGCCTACGAAAGAAAATGTTTAGACTCCCCAGTCAACTCCTTTTCACGAACGTGCTTTGACGTCAGCAGCAACAAATCCTAGCTCAACTAAAGCTAGTAAAACATCATCCAATGGTCAAACATTGTATGAAGCAATAGATAAGCAATGGTTGCTTGAGTTGCACTTGGAATGGATGTAAGTTTTTGTGGTGTGTGGTATACCATTCAATGCTATGCACAACCCCATATTTCAAGATGCTTTAATGAGCACGAACAAAAAGGGTTTTGTGCTTCTTGATTATAATAAGATGCACAGAGAGTATCTAGATAAAGTGAAAGACAATATTGAATCCATCCTCAAGCGCACAGTGGTGGAATTTGTTCCTGCATATGGTTGCACTATAGCATTGGATGGATGGACCAACTATCAGAAGAAGCCACTCATCAATGTGATGCTTATCAATCCTAGAGGATCTATGTTCATGGAAGCCATTGACACCTCTTTAAAAGAGAAGACAAGTGATTATCTAGCAAGGATATATGAGTGTGCTATAGCGAAGGCAGGTGGACCAAAGAATGTGATTGCAATTGTCACAGATAATGCATCCAATTACAAGGCTACACAGGAAGGGCTATCCAAGTTAAGTACCCATAAATTACTTGGGTGCCATGTGACGCGCATACTCTTGCTATTAAAAGATACTAGAAAAATGGTTGTCATAAGGCAAACATTGCTAGATGCTAATCATGTGCTGAAATTTATCAGAGAGCATCAATATTTGTATGCTCTTTTTTATTAAAATCACCCAACAAAACTTTGCAGATATTTTATGCGACAAGGTTTGCAACCGCATATCATGTTCTTGCCACCTTCCAAGAAGCAAATCCTGCATTGATTGAAACATTATCTGATAGACGCTGGGATGCATGGATCCACAAGTATCCTAGCTACCAAGAGGCAACAAGATTTATACAGCTTGTGAACTTGCAAGTTTTTTGGCGCAATGTAGAGAGAATTGTCACCTTGGGCAAACCATTTGTAGATCTTTTACAAATGGTTGACATATACTCCCTTGTCTTTGGTCGAGTCTATTGGTATATGTAAGAGGCATTTCACAAAGTAAGAGAGCATGTTGGCTTTGGTGCAAAGGACAAAGCTTCCATAATTACACTTGCCAATAAGCAATGGGTGCAATTGCATACACCGTTGCATGCTGTTGCATTTGTATTAGATCCCAAATTTCAAGTGCACAAACCATTGGCCAATAAAGAAGTCATGAGTGACTTCAAAATAGTGTGCTTTCAACGATCATGACAAGAGGATGGGAAGATTGATTTTCATCGACAAGTTAATTATGCTAATAGAACTAGCATGTTCTAGGATCCATGGCATATAGATGCCATTGCACACACAAGTGCACCTCTATGGTGGAAGGAGTATGGTGGGAAGAAAGTGGAGCTGCAACACATTGCTGTCAGGGTTCTATCTATTGCAACATCAAGTGGAAGCTGTGAGAGGAAGTAGTTTGCTTTTGACTTTATGCATACTAAGAAACAAAATTGGCTTCATCCTCAACGTGCTGCTGATTTGGTTTTTTTTTTTTGCAACATGAGACTCATTCATAAGCCGGTGAATGTGACAAGAGCAGCACAAAATCACTATGGTGTTTTTCAAACCCATGAAGCTATAGCTGCGGAAGTAGATGACTCAGAATGCTTTGATATGGGTGGTGTGTTTGGTGGAGACGAAGATGTATGACATAAGGTCTATAAGTTTTGCTTTCTATGAGTGTGAAAATATGACACTACAACATGTTCACCTCTCTCTCTCCTCTCTCTCTCTCTCTCTCTCTCAAGTTACTTTTGCAATAAGAGTCATAATTACAGTTAGATACAATACAATACATTTTTTGTCGATCAAGAATAAAAAAATGGCCATTTGAGGGGATAAATGACGAGATGTGATTACAAAAATTGTACCCCTTTTCCCAAATAGACAGGGGTAAAGTGAGCAAAGTGCTCAACCCAAAGATTGAGTCAACTCATTGAGTAATTCCTCTATGTCAAGCTCGGCACTTTCAGGTGTAGGAGATGGGCTTGGAGACCCTTGCTGTGAAGAACCAACCTAACCTGGCAATGGACCATAGAGTTTTGCATAATGTTGCAGCTTGGCTTGGGCTTGTGATAGCTCTATCTCAAGATCAAGGATTCGTGCAAAATATCAGGTGTCTCTCCTTGGCTTGCAATATCTTTCGCTTGGCTTGCCAATGCAATGAGTGTGTCTGATTCTTCGGGAAGCAAAACTATGGGATGTTTGTGTGGAGGCATTGGATTATTGGCATGACTTGCAACCACTTTATCTGCAATCTGACCATGCCCAATGCCAGAGTTCTTGGGGTGGCGGTCCATGCGTCTCCCAAGAATGTCATGAACATAACATTGTTATATAAAGTAGAGTTCCATTTAATTGTTTTTTGGCATAACTCTCTCTCGATGTATGAATCATTGTAGCAACACTTGTGCAAGTCCTTTGTGTTGCAAATCTGATAACTTTACAGGCGTTGACTCCTTGGCATTATCGCTAATTCAAAAGAAATGTTGGCACATAAAGTGGCTTGGACACAATTTCCTGCACTCCTTAAGGTTGAGAGCCTCGTCTTGCAACCCGGACTCATCCTCTTTGATCCGTGCAATAGCTTTGAGATCTTTCTCCTGACCATAACGCTCTCTCTCTTCTTGCCCAATGCCAGAGTTCTTGGGGTGGCGGTCCATGCGTCTCCCAAGAATGTCATGAACATAACATTGTTATATAAAGTAGAGTTCCATTTAATTGTTTTTTGGCATAACTCTCTCTCGATGTATGAATCATTGTAGCAACACTTGTGCAAGTCCTTTGTGTTGCAAATCTGATAGATTTACAGGCATTGACTCCTTGGCATTATCGCTAATTCAAAAGAAATGTTGGCACATAAAGTCAATTTCCTGCACTCCTTAAGGCTGAGAGCCTCGTCTTGCAACCCGGACTCATCCTCTTTGATCCGTGCAATGGCTTTGAGATCTTTCTCCTGACCATAACGCTCTCTCTCTTCTTTGTAGATGGCATGTACTTTAGTGTGGTTACATTCTTCTTCCATATCTGTCAATCAAGAGAACATGTCATCATGAGAAAGATTTGGCGTAAAATTAACATGTTATCACCTTCAAATCTTCAAAGAAATAGACAGGATATCTTAATCTTTCAGCAATAAAGAGACATAATATTTATCACCATATCGTTAGAAAGAGATAAGATAATTTGATCAATTATATAATTTAGAAGCACAACTATAGAGGACCATAAACAACTATCACTTCAATCATCACTTGGTTGTAGACCACAAATTGTTACAATGTCATATCCCACTCTATGGGCACCGTTTAGAGATAGGGAAAGATCAAAAGCGTTAGGTCAAGCTAAGGGATTGTTTTGCTTGCCACTCTCAAGGTGGGTAAGTACATTGCCTAAAAAATCCCTTTTGTTTTTCTCTTATGGCCCTTCCATGCACTTCAAGATCCGTCTACAGGTATCCATGGCTTTATTCCAGGGAGGGGGATTAGTAGATATGCATTATGGGGGAGCCCATGGAAAATATCTCTTCCTCTATTTTCTAGTTTCTATTTGCAAGTTGTGGAGAGGAGAAAAGGATGTCATTGTTTTGGTCTTTGTACACGACCCCCAATTCACAATGCCTGCATAGACCCCCTTCTCTCCAATGTGAAGCATCATGTTGTGGGAGTGAAGATCGTTGTGGAGATAGTCGTGCGCATGTAGATACTTCATGGTCTGAAGAAGAGAATTTATTATCTGCAAAATGTTATTTTGGAAAAACTCTACTGTTCCTTCTATAGTTACATAATAATCAATGGCAGGTTGATTGCCATCTGCAGTGCACTCTCTTATCCACTACTCTACATGGGCGCCATTCCAAAAATGTGAAATAAGCATTGGACGCTCTATGTGGTGGACCATGGCAAGTCGATACATAATTCTGTGATGAGCGATGTCCAAAGCTGTGGCTTTATCCTTGACTTGCTGATCCACTGTGGTTCCATGCAAGTGGACTTTGAAGATTTTTGCCGCATACATTGGCTCTTTAAATGCAGCGTGTGTGGCACCTACACGCTTCACGTTTGCCCATCTCCCTTCTCCCAGTTGTGGATCCTTTATGTTGAAGATTGAAGTTTCTGGCAAAAGATATAATACAGGGGGGAGTTGAGACCGATTGAGTGCGAGAGTGGCACTAGGAGGAGTCTCTACTCTAACCGTAGTCTCTGGCTCTACAGTAGCATCGGAAGAGCTAAATTCCACTCTCGTGCGCTTTAATGCTCTTTCCAACTTTCCCTTGCTCTTGAACTCAATATACAACTATTGCACAAGTTGTATGCGAGTAGCTACGCCTGGTAAAGTAATTATTTCAGGATTTTTTAGATGCTCAAAAATCTTCACAATCTGTCCAATAGACTGCTTGACCATGTTCGATAATGAACCTAAAGTCATTACGATATGTCAAATGCATTCAGGGGTGTAAATGTGTGATGAAGCTACTCAAAGGTAGACTTATATAAAGCCTCTATGAACTAGTAATACTATTCCGGAGCCGAGTGGTTAAGGCAACGATGAAGCTCGAGCTCTGACATGCAATGAAAGTGACCTATTATCACTTTGAAGACGAATTGTTCATGATGTTTCACCAGCTTAATATCCGCCATATCTACAAGATATAATTTTATAACATAAATGTTCTTAGAGAAGAGGAAAAACTATCAAATTTGTGTCATGTTTGTCAATCAAGATTTCATACACAATTTGACTTGGACCTTGTTATGTGCACTACATAATATACGTAAACGATCGGAGCATGGATGTGAACAACGCAGCTGGTGTGAGGTACACTCAACACAAGTCCTAGACGTTGTTGTAATGTTGATTGATAGTTTAATCAATCTAATCCCTGATGAAGTGTGTGGAATGCAACATAACCATCAGTGGAAATTTATAAATCTTGGATTGTGGTCAAACATCGTACATATTTACATCCAAGACAACACCAAGTCATCTACTGATAAGTGGCATATTCACCGATCAAAAAATACAAGGTGTGTCGTGCCAAGATGAAGAGGGCATAGGTATGCATCTCTCCGCTCTTAGGTAAACAAACGTATCCCTCATATTTCTATGTAGTAAGAACGATGATGTGACTTAATCCAATCCGTGATGAAGTGTGTGGAACTCACAACACAAACATCAGTGTACAACTTAACAATATCAGATGCACGCCAAATATTGTATGTATCTACATCCAAGACAACACCAAGCCATCTAGTGATGAACAATGATGGGCCTTTCGAGTTCAAAACGCAAGAGTAACTAGTGCGTCACACAAAGATAAAGAGGACATAAACTATGCATCTCTACACTCTCTATTTAACAAACATAAACTCTTGTGCGTACGTGAAACAAATGATAATTTGAGTTGATCTAAAATTGAGCAACCTATAGGCCACTCTAGAGTGAGGGGTATAGCATCATGCCAACTGCACACCACAAATCAACCAATAAACCCTCAACTCATCCCTGTGTTTATAAATAGACAACGACACCACACAAGGGAGAATCTAAGTCTGTCCTAAAACCCTTCTCTGTAGTGATCCAAGTGGTTGTACAACACGAGAAGAGTGACTAATTTCTACACACTTCTGGAGTGAGTCGGATGGCTACACACAACCAAGTGGCCTATAACCTGCAAGCCAACTCTGTGGTGAGAGTAAAACAACTACACCATACGAGTCTGGCACAACACACAAAAACAAGTTAGAAAAGAGCAATACAAGTTGAAAATTTTACCTCAAGCTCTGGGTGTCCCAAAATCCTCCTCAAACTCTCTCAGGCTCTGCGTGTCTCAACAATCTCCTGAAGCTCTAGAACTCCTTTTGATTGAAACCGGAGACGGTTTTTTATATAAGATATTTTTTGATCGATATCTTTTTCGATCAAAAGATCTTTCCATCAAAAAGACTTTTGATCGAAAAAAAATAAAACAGCAATATAGTGATTATACATGTTTTCGGTATATAATAGCGTTTTATACGTATAATTATTAGGGTACGGGCATATCAATGCAACGTAGGTTGAATGCCTCTATGCCCCACATAGGGAGGAGCATGGGATTCATACATAACTTTCTCATGAAGGGAATGGGTAACACATAGCCTATTGCTATGGAGAAGATAACCATCTTGCAAGGTGAATGGTTCCTCTTTCTTCCCCAAAGCAACGGCTGACACTACGTCTCTAAAGTCAGGGTCGGTAGCATACTCATCTATCATAGAAGATAGATCATTGTGAGTAGCTATAGACACTGCATTAACTTTTGGTCGTCGTGAAAGTGCATCAGCCATTTGATTGTGCCTAACAACAATGTGAGCAATATGGAGATTAAATTACGAAAGAAAATTTTCCCACCTCATTTGTTTGTCAGAAAGATTGGGTTGCATCATGAAGTACTTGAGACTTTTGTGGTCGGTTCGTAGAATCAAAGGAGTCCCCAGTTAATAATGCTTCCATGTGTCTAGGGCATGTAGAAAAACTAAAATCTCTTTCTCATAAATTCCTAAGACATGTTATCTGTATTGAGCCTTCGGCTCTCATACGCTATGGCATGTCCTTCTTGAAGCAAGACTGCTCCAAGGCTATCACCACAAGCATCACATTGGACCTCAAATGGCTTTGAGAGATCCGGAATCATGAGGGCTGATTGGTAGAGGTAAGATTCTCTCTGAGATTGTCAAAAGCATTTTTCTCTTTAGCAGTCCAAAAATACTCAACGTTCTTCTTACTTAAGTCATGGAGTGGTCTTGCTATTTGAGAAGTTTTCTATGAAGCATCGATAGTATGCACACATACCAATAAAGCTTCTTAGCTCATGTAGACTCCTTGGATTAGGCCATGCTATTATTACCTCTAACTTTGATGGATCCATACGGATACCATCTTGAGAGATAATATGACCTAAGTATTGAATCTCTTGGAGAAAAAATTCGCTTTTCTTTTGGTTGAGAAAAATCTTTTTCTCCCTCAATGCTTGAAAAATCACTTGGAGATGTTGCTTATGTTCCTCCAAGGACTTGGTAGATGATGATATCATCACACTCCAGTGAATTTTTGGTAGGTTCTAAGAAAAATCAAAATGATAAATTATATTGAATAGACCCAGAGAGGTGGGGATCTCTCAGTTGGTATCAGAGCCTAGGTTGTACTAGAGAAAACCAAGGACTATGTAGGAAACTGATATAGGTTGACCTTAGAGGATGTATCCTTAGAAGCGCACGTATATATGCATTTTTAAGTAATAATTGTTGATATTGTTGGATTTTATTTTAGGGTTTTCTTGGTTATATATATATATATATATATATATATATATATATATATACACACACAATTGAGTGATTAGAAATTTCAAGTTTATGTTGGAAATAAATTAACATCGTCTTGTTTTTTTTTTGTAGATGACTCGCTTATCATGTTCGGTTTCTACTCCGACTAACATGGTTCTCCATGCTTTGTACAAATTGCTTTTTAGTATTCATGTGAAGTTTGGGGTTCAAGTGATACGAGCTTCTCCGCAGTGCAATATTGAAGATTATCTAGTTCCAAATACTACTTTCTTACTTGGAGGAGGTACCTACAATCACAGCCAGAGCTTAAAGATACCTATAAAGACGAAGAAGTGATGTACCACTGGGGACACAATAGATTGGCCATAGGGGAGTTGAGGATACATTACTATGTGCTTTATATTGATGCATTTGAGATTTTTTGAGTACCAAATAGTGAACTTATACTTGCAAAAAGTAAATTAATAAAACAAGGTTTGTGGGACTTTTCCCGAAATCATCTTCAATATATGGGAGAGAACCCCTAAGGACATTCACTTTTGCCATTTTGAGTGAGTCCCATAACATATGTTTCATGCACACTTTGGACGTTTATACCACAAAAATCCTTTACACATTAAAATTAGCTTCAATGACTACTGCTGACCTATTTGTTACAATGATTGCACGCGCATAGATAGTTGGGATCTACGGCAAGAGGATTTGGAGTACTATGGATTCGAGGACTTGACGGAGGAAGCCGCCAATTACATGTGGATTCATGATTATGAAGGAAAGTGGGAGAGCAAGGCTCAGGAGTGGGGCGTAACATCAACATGGACATCTACATAGATTACTCCTGCGATGGAGCCACCATCATCTCTAGGATGGTTAGAGATTGATTGGGCGCTTTGTAGCCATTCACCTAAGAAGCCTTCAATGAACACATGGGATGGCTACACGACTTATGCCACATGGGGGACTTTGACAGTCTCAATATATATACATCCTTAGGATTAGTGTTTATTCATATAGGTATTATTGCCATTTTATGGATTATTGTCATTTTATGGATTGTTATCATAGAAATTACTGACATTCTATGGATCTTTAGTTTGAGTCATATTTGTTTGTTTATGTTAAGTCTAATTTCATGTATATTCAAACTACAAGAAACAAAGAGTACTCAAGGGAGGAAGAAATAAGGTAACAAATGAATGTTTTAAAATTAATTATATAAATACAAATTTTATTCTCCTTTTCCTCTGTGATCATTCATTGTTATCATACACACTCTACTCATGCTACAGTCATAGATTAGGTCCATAAGTTGAACTCAACTAAGTTACTAAGAGTCAATCTTCTTTTTGCAAGCAAGCCTAGACTATGATGAGGCCCTCTTAGTCTTCCAAAAACCTTGAAGAGGAATACGAGATGGATATTATAAGTCTCTTGGCTACACTTCCTTTTGACTCATATGAGAATATATTCTTGAAGTATATCTTAGGATGCTTTGTATGTTGGGGAGCGGAGGTCATCCGTGTCTACCTAGACAAGGAATTGAAAGACTTTGTAGTGCACAATACCTTTCTAGCATGGGACACTTACATAAAAATCCAACCAAAATTTAGGCATGATGACTCTATCCAATATCCAAGCTTTTATTTGAGGTGGGCAAGATTGAAGATGGCTTCTGGTGAACTCAAGATAGGACAAAGCGTACTTTTCATCGATGCTGACTTTCTCTTGAAATACCCTCATAGGTAAACTATCTTAGCTCATAAGGCCTTGCTGATGAATATGAAACTAGGAGTATGCAAGCTTATTATTTTCAAAATTTGGAATAGGGTAGAACATGTTGCAACCACCCATTTCCATCATGTATCCCAGAATCTCTTTAAGGACGTGTTTGCAAAGATCCTACATAACAACCCCTTAACTTAACAGTAGTCTTTGACTTTTATGATAAACCTCGCTATTTCTGGGAATATGACCGTATATCCTCTCAGCAATATGCATGAACACCCCTCTTCCTTAGTGAGAAGTTCAATGAGAGAAAAGCTCATGTTAGCTGGATCCACGGACTACCAGAGAGTGACACAAGTGGTAGTGAAGATTGGTACGAGGATGAAGATGAAGCTGGTCAGTACACATCAAAAACCTTTGATAATGGCACCTCCATCACCTCTCAATGGGACAATGAAGGGCCCATAGCCGAATGTACAAATTGGAAGATGGAAGCCTTTCCTATATATGTTTAAACTACAATTATGACCACCTTTAATTTATACTAGTTTAGATTCTCCATGTTTTAATTTTATTTAATTTTTTTTCTTCAAGCTTGGAAAATTTGTTTTAGTAAAATAAAAAATTTAAAAAATCGGATGAAGTTATGTTTACAAAACTTAAAGTACTCAGATCCGATATCTCAAGAATTTTTCATAATGATTGCAACTAACTTAAAGAAATGGCCCCGAAGAATGCCTCCATGAGTGCCAACCCAAATGGCCATGCAGATGTTGGCCATTATGCCCTTCGGACAATAATCGAACATGACATCGTTGCCATGCTTCAAAAGTCCCAACATGGGAATTTTGATGTTGAAGTACGCGATGTTGGAAAGACTCTCAAAAAGTGGATTGAGAAGATGCAGGACTACTTTAATCTAGCGCACTCCACAAATGAGAGTAAGGCTACCATGGCTTGCTTCAAGTTAGATAAGACAGCCAAACTTTGGTGGAAGCATCATTGTAGGGATAACCACATTGAACCCGCCAATGCTATGTGGCAATACCTCAAGACTCAAATTTTAAAGAATTACAAGAACCATACATATCATTCAAAGCAGACTAATGAATTTCTTGATTGCAGTCAAGGCAATAGGGATTTAGAAGGACACTATCATCACTTCTTAACGGTGGTTATATATGCACCTCAAGGTATGACTCAAGAAGTCAAGGTTGCTTGGTTTATATCAAGACTTCACTCACCTCTAAAGGAACGTCTCTAAGTACTATGGCTTATTTCCTTTGCCAACATACTAGATGTAGGGAAGCCCATTGAAATAGAGCTCAATTTAGCAAGAAGAAACTATGCCGAGTCAACGTACAACTACAACTTAAGACGGCTTCGACCCCAAGAATAATGTCAACCCTAGACCAACTCCACGAGGTATGTCTAACTTTTTTAAGAAATAGAGCCTTTTGTGATCATTTATGCTTAAAATGCTTACAATCAGGTCACATACAAAGAGAGTGTGATGAATCCGTGGTTAACCATCCCAGGGGACAACCCAAGATTAGATCATCCCAAGGAAGGTTTTCCTGCCCAAAGAATATTCCACTACCGTGCCTTACTGCTCCCTTACAAAACCCTCAAACTCTTGGTCAACAAGCACGCGGGACTATGAATCAACAAGGAGGACAACCTCAAGCCAATATAAACCCTCCTTGTCCACAATTTGGGGTACCTCATAACCCTAACATAGCTCATGTTAATAAACTTAATGTTGTGAAAATTGACGGGAGAGTGGAACCAATGGCTCACATTCATGCAACATTTAAACATTAAGGAGCCAACCAACAATTCTCTATCCTTCAACCACCTGCTGAACACAAAGGTAAAAACGTTCACCTTACTCGCATGTGTTCTTTTATATCTCTGCAGTGCATAATGAATCTACAATTACCTGAACATCCTAATTCCTCACTCACGGCAGCTTATATACAAAGCCTTCAAACCTAATGTCCAGCCAAATGACCTGAATTTTCCCTAGGCTTCTACAGAGCTTAATTACAAGAAACTGAGTTGGCTTTACTCATTATACAAGCATCTGCGACCAAAATACAAGTGCTGGTGTACAATATGAGATTCCCGTAAACATTACAAAAGTGGTCATAATGGCTCAAAATAATAATAACGGGATATTCAATGACGTTTATGAACTCGTATCTTCATGTTGCAGCATCCATCTTCATCTTCATTACTTCATCACCATCTCCATGTGGAATCTTTAAGGAATCTTTGAGGAATCTTAAATGGAATCTTTATGGAAACGTTGTTGAAAGGGCATCCTTTCAACACTCTCCCCCTCCGAATTCTTGTCGTCCCCGACAAGACCCTATGTCTTGGCTGGCCTTGACGAGTTCTTGATGTCTTGGTGTTGGTTGAAGTTGTTGTGGCAGCCTCTTCTACAATTGGTTGCTTTGCGTGATATTAAAGCTGCCTTGAAGTTGTACCTGTAGTGTATCTGAAGCCTGGAACTCTCCCCCTCTGATTGGTTGTTGTATCTTGAACTGCATGAGGTTGTATCGACTTGTTGGTGCAACAGGTCGTTGTCATTGTGGCTCTAGTTTGCTTTTCCTGTGGTTGTTATCTGGAAGTCGTACCTGTAAGTTGACTTGAAGCTTTGTCAAGCTATTTTCTTGCCTCTCCTTTTTGACTTGTCAATAGATTTGCAATTAGTAGTGTGGGGATATCGTGGTTCTTCTTGTTTTTATTGTTATAAAAAATACAAGAGTAAAAGTAAAATGTAGCATATGTACAAAATGAAGGTCTTGGATACCTGGATAAGACTAAAGGGAAAAACCCAGTGGGAAAAAATGTCTTTAGTCATAATTAAATGTGAGGCTATATGTACTTAGGTTCTGATGTTATAGAGTTATGCTGAGTTAAAGTACATATGGCCATATGGCTACTAGTATGGGCTTGATATACATGGATAAGTGTCAGTAGCTTGCAGTCAGTGTCATTGTTGTTGAGCAAAGGCTTAAAAAACCTGTTTCCGCTTGGTCATAGTCATTTGTTTGTGTAAGTGCATGGGTGGAATAAAAAAGAGTGCCTAATGCATATGCCCAATGATGGGACATCTATATGCGTGCACAGAGTTATGCATGTTAAACAAGATGCGGTGCGAGAGAAGAGTTTTGATGGGTTCTTCATGGAGTTAGTGTAGCGATCAAAACATATAGCATGAGTGCTTCAAAAGCTTTCACTACTCACAAGAAGGGTTTTTGCTGTTGAGGTTTCTCCACTCTTCCTCACTATGTCAAGTGCGTGAGTGTTTTTTTTTTTTTTTTTGGACTACTCCGCCTTCTATACCTTATATATTATATGGACTTTGACTCTTATGCTCACCTCTTCCAGCATGAGCGACATGACTTTATGTATGCTCAACTCTCCAGCTTGATCTTATACCTATTAGCTAGACTCATAGACCACAGAAAAATATTAACTTGAAGCTTGGGTCTGGCACTTCGCTCATTTAGTGGCTTAGCTTCCCGCTCTAGACTCTTATGCCATGTAAGTTTAATGGCGACTTGGACTTACCTGATCGTGGCCTGAAATACAATTCCATATTCTTTTGATATTTAGGCCTTTCTCATTAGTTTCTGTTTGAGATGCCATGTTGTCCAATACATTGGCATATATCTGCTCTTCATTCCTTGGTAGCAAATTGTGGTCGCTTGATGAGACAGGTATTGATGTTGAAGCAATGGTTGATGAAGTCTTCTTCTTCCAGATATTGTTCTTCAAAACTGTGACCTCTTCATTTACCGTTGCTTTCTTTTTGTTGTTAAGAGGCTGTAAAGGAGTTGTGTATCTTTCTTGTTGTTGAGACTCAATTGCGGATTTTGGAACCCACATTGTTCTTGGGCCTGGTGTGATGTCCTTTGCCACTTGCCTTGTTTCTTCTTTGACTTGATGGTACCTTGTCTTTAATTTCCAAATATGGCTGTTACTTTTGTAAAAGCCTTGCTCTTGTAGTAATTGAAGAGGGATCCATCTATAGGTTGTAGTACTCTTGGGTGTAGCGGGTGGCTGCTCTTGATTTCTTGACGTTTCTTGCTTTTCCTGGGTGATTCCTTGCTACTACCTTAGGTAACCAGATTTGAAAGTTACCCTCATAGAATCCTTGTGCTTCGAGTAACTCGACTGGAATGAATCTTTGGACTTGCTTGGAGGTGATCTTCACTTGACTTTGTTGGATAGTCTGGTAGAATTCTGACTTCATTACCCAGACTTGTCGTATGGTTTGTCCAGTGGAAGACCTTCTCTTTTTCTTTTTGCACTTGTCCTTTCTCTTGGTTGAGTTATGTGATTGACGTTGATGGCTTTGTTGATTCCTGACTGAGTGGTTGTCTTGGGATGAATATCACTAGGCTGTTATCTTGGGCTTGTTGACCCGAACATCTGAATTTCCTTTCTTGTAGCCTTGTGCAATAATTGACTTGCTTGATGTGATCCATCATGTTACCTTTGCTTGTTGAGGTTGTTCCTATGATTGGATCCAAATTGGATCATTAACTTTAATATGTGCCTTGGATACTAGCACTTAGTTGACCTGTTTTGACTTCCTTTGGAGACTTTCGGGTGATGGAAACTTTGGTTGGTAGACTTTTTGCTTGGGTTTCCATTGTTTGGTTGATGGTTTGGCTTTTGATGTAGAGGCTTTGTCTTGCACTTGCATTGGCTGAGCTAGATGGGCTAGAGACTGTGGGCTTACTTTAGCTTTTCCTTTTTCAATAGCCAAGAATCTTTGAACTATTGTAGGCTTGCTTGTCGTGATGACCATTGTTGAAGATTCAGGCTCGTCTTCGAAGACTTGTGCCCATGGCTTGGACAAAATCAAGTGTGTTCCCATTTGTCGAGAATCTACCACCAAGAATTTTTCTTTGACATTCTGTGAGGGTACTCTCCGTAGCTTCTGCAATCCTCATACTTATAACATCTACTTCAAGTGAGAGATTTACCTTTATCTGAATATCATAAAGCTTTGGATTACCTAGAAGTAACCACATGCCATATGACATGACATTAGTCGTGGAATTTGTATCAATTTCTGCCATAAAATTCATCTTGACTCCGTCTTGTGCACTTAGCAAAAAGTTGATCTTCTTTGGTACTAGATTGCCTGTGTTCTCTAAGTGACTTGAGCAATCTTTGGCTTGGAATCCGTGTCATCTTCTTCTTCATTGTTCACACTTGTGAGTTCATATCTGTGTTCTAGCTCTTGCTTGACCACCATTTCCTCTGATATGTCTTTTGGAGAGACAAAATCAGCATTTGGTTCCTGTAGAGTCATAGGCTCTTCTTCCTCCACTTCAGCTGTTGAAATGTCACCACTAGTGTCTGAACTTCCTGTCACTTGCTGCACCTCTTCTTTGATTGATTCCAAGTCTTCATATTGCTCCTTTGTAGGCGCTGGACCTGAAGAATCTTTTTTGGCTCTTAACCCTTCTTCTTGCAACTTTTCTTTGTTGACTTGCGGCTCCACCTTTGTACTATGCATTCGAGTTGGACAATTTGTAATCAAGTGTGTTATCGCACACTGATCGCAAAGAGAACCTATTTCTATATGACCAGTATTCGGGCTAGGTATCTGGTTTTGTGCTATCCCCATAGCTGATAATTCTGTTTTGAACTCATACTCAGATTCTTCATCTGTCTCACACATAACCCTTAGCATGTAGTAGGGGACTATGTCATACCCATTCTCATCGCAAAATTTTGTTGGTGTGGTCTCATTAACACAGACATCCAAAGTAGCCAATATCTGAGTCCACTCTAGCGGTTCTAACACCTCTTCCGGAAAAGGTTCTCTTATGTAAGCATCATCTTCTAAGACCCTCTCTAAGGCATTCTCATTCTCCCAAAGTCACTACACTCCGATGCTCTGCACATCTAGATTTCTTTCTTTTTGCCCATCCACGGATGGTCTGATGATCCACTTTGTGTTGCAGAATCAAAATCTTCCACGGGCGTTCTAGTTACATCTTGGTAACTATGATTTCTCATATTTACACGTGTTGTGGTTTCAGCATGTCTCAAGTATAGATAATCATAACCCCAATCTTGTACCATCTTGAGTTGTCTCATGAATGGTCTTCCAAGGATGATTTCATAGTTATTTTTCTTGCCAAAGTCAACTATGGCAAAAGTATGCGCATACTCTATACCACAAGAAGACACCACTATCGCTTCTAGCAATCCCATGGTTCTTTCCACATGCCCATCTGCTAACTTTAATTTTATTCTGGTTGTTCTAAAGGCGGGTCTACCCCATTTCTCCCATATTCGTTTTGTTGCTATGGAAATTCCTGCTCCGCTGTCAAGTATAGCTTTTGTTTCAATCCCATTGTACTCGACAGGCAAAGTGGCATTACCATCTTCTCCTTCACAGTACTCTCCTACTTTGTTCAAAGGTACCGGTCTTACATTTGATTTAGGCTTCTCGATCTCATCTAGCTCTTTTTCCAAGAACCTTAACGGGCTTTTGATCCCAATTTTTTCCAAGCATTTTCCTATATCCGTCCACATACTTGGCCTGATTTTTCAAAAGTTCTGCCAATGTAATTGTGCAGTTCACTGGCGTGGATAGCAAGTCAATCAAACTTTTTGTGTCCAATTCTTTTGTCCCTCCTAGCCTCCGTGATGGAACTCTCACAATCTCAGACTTTGCCTCAAAATCTCCCATGTACTGTGGCAAAGTTCTTATTGATGCAAGTCTAATGTCTTCGGAGGCTATCGATCCTACATCACCATAATATGACCTCACATCAACACTCGTTTGTGGTCTATCTAATGTGATTTCAAGAAATGGTGCTGGTCCAGCATCCTCTTCTCTTTTTTGGGCATCTCGGACAGCCTTCCATAACTCCTCTGGCCACTGCTCCTCAACTATAGGAACATAGGGTGGGAAATCCCTCATTGATTCATCTATTGTATTTTGGACTACCCTCCAGTCTTGCGATCTTGGAAGTGGTTCTTCCCTATGATCCACTTCTTCTCTATCATCTACTTTAATGCTCTCGTCTTTGTGCACTGGGGTGACTATCCTATCCTTCAGTTCTGGTGGAGGTGGTTCTAGCAATGTTTGAGCAGTTTCAATGAGCTACTTACACATTTCTAGCCTCTGCTTCTCTAGTTCAGGATAAGGATGGGTCATCCATCTTTGTTCTAAGGTCTATCTATTTGCCAATCTAGCCTCATAAGCCTGTAAAATCGCGTCTAAAGGCTCATTCACTTTGTCCACTAGGACAGATCCTCCTGAACTAGCACTCTTGGGTGCTTCAGCTGGTTTAAGGGTTTCAGCTTCCCTTTGCTGTGTCTGTTGCTCTTGAGTTGTTTCCAACTCAGCTGTAACAGCCTTTTCTTCTCCTTTCTCCCTTTCTAGTCTCGCTTTCATTCTAGTCCTTCTTGCTCGTCTAGAGTTTCTACGGCTTTTGGAACTCTTACTAGTCTCTCCATCTGTAGGCTTCTGCTCTTGCACTTTTGCTTGTGCTCTTGTGACAACGTTTACTGGAGAAACTTGCTTACTTTCATCTTCTTGTTGTTTAATCACCTGTTCTTTTGCAATTGTTTCTTGCTCTGTTGTTGTTGTCGTCTCTCCTTTTGTTGCGGCTCGTTCTCTCTCTGATTTGCTGGTAGAAGGAAAGGTAACATGTGGTTGCATTTTAACTTTCTTTCTTGGATTCTTAGGACAATCTAAAATCATATGTGTGATTGCACACTCATTACAATATACATTTATCATGATATCATGGTGTGGACAATCCTTAATCAAGTGATCACTACTACCACATCTGTCACATGGACGTCTTGGTTGTTGTGGCAATACTTGATATTTACCTTGAAGTGGCCTCTGATCTACCACATTTCTTTCTATTTGAAGCTCATGACTCACATATGCATTTCTAGCAGCTATGGGTCTTTCACTTAAGAACACTTGTTCCGCTACATGATGATATCTAGGAGGTTGAGACATAACATGCTCAAACCCTCCTGGATTCTTAGGTCTATAGTCAGGACAATGTTGCGTCGGATGGTCCCCTCCACATGTCATGCACCTTCGTCGTTGAGGAACTCTATAGGCTGGTACTCTGTCAGAGTGGTTGATGTGTTGCATCACATTCTCTATGATTTTCTCCTCAACATTTACTTGGTTTTGTCCTAGATTCCCTCTTTGATCCTCAAGATCAGCGGTTTTCTTTTTCTCACTCGCATCATTCATCTTCTTCTGATCATCTTCATAGAATTTGCAATTGTCAACTAGGTCAACTGCCGCTTTGGTCACCTCTTCCAAGGTTTGGTATCTTTTCACGTATAGGTCCTTTTGGAGATTCTCATTCCTAAGCCTCTGATGAAGCATAGGATCTGACATTCTGGCGTGGGTAACTCTTCGGTAGGACATCTAGCAACATATTGCTTGAAACGCAGTATTGCATGTTGCAATGTTTCTGTTTTGCCTTGTTTAAATTCCTGAATCTTAGGAAGGGTGTTATGTTTTATGCCCCTCTTGGTGAATTCTTGAACAAATTCATCCAACATTTTCTCAATGGTTGTGAACTCTCTCTAGTTCAATAGTTCAAACCATGCTTGTGCATTGTCCTCCAATGTAAGTCCAAAACCCTCATACTGCGTGTGGAAGTCCTCTACTCATTCTGCTCGTAGGACTTGCTTGAAAGCCGAGACATGGGCGTATGGGTCTCCTATGCCATTGTACTTTCTATTTACCCATTTTCTTAGTTGAGATGGTCTTATACTTTGGGGTGCAAAGTATGGAACCATACTCCTCTCTGGTATCGTTTCATCTCTCGTTATCACTCTAGGAGTAAATCCAGGCGCTGGTCCCCTCTTTGGAATTCTCTTAGAAGTTCGTGTGTTTGGTGAATGTATCTGAGGTCCTTCATTGACCAAATATCCACTCATCTCTAATTTGGTTCGCGGATTTGTGCTTTCTACAGCTCTATATTCTCGTCCATACTTGTCAACAAATAAAGATGTCCATTGTCGGTGGACCTCGTATGTATAGACATATAAGAGCTTGTATTTTGTCAGCTCATCTGGGTAAGGCTCTAAGCAACTATAAAGGTTGAATTGATTTCCATTAATATACCTATATAGTCCTTCACTTTCATGGTTATACGTCCAAACTCTCTCCACGAAATTGGTCTTTATGTACTGTAGGTTTGGAAGATCTATTCTGGGCGGGTGATCTATCCCTACAATCCATGTGCTTGTATAAGTTGAGTCTGAGTCTGATGTAGACATGACTTCTAGGCTTAACAGCTCTAGCTTGTCGTAGTAATACCTCTCTCAGTGTGTTCAAGTGTTTTGGTCAGGGAAAATCCAAAACTATGTCTAAAACCGTGATCGTTTTCTCACAATTCTCTCAAATTGTTGGTTTTAGACACCCCTGACTTCCGGATGCATTTTGAGGCCTTAAACAGCGTTTTTGGTCAATATACTCTAAGATCTGTAGTGCTGCTCTCAAGCTACATTTTGATAAAAAAGAGTTTTGGAATCGGAGTCCGTATGTGAAAGTTATGACCAAAACAGTGAGATGTAATTTGGAAAGTTGCTCTATCTGATGTTTTTGCAAGTGGTCAGTTTGAGCCCAAAATTGGTGTGTGCACTCCTTAGGCAATGATAAACCCAGTGGTATACTTGGTTTCAAAAAATTTTCTCAAAAAAAAATTCCTGACTTGTCTATCGCGATAGGCTCACCAAGTACCCCTTGCAGATGTCCAAATGCACTCAAACTTTATGTACAGGGTATAATGGGCCTTCTGAACCCAAATATGAAGTCAGATTTGAATTTTGATTTTTCTACAACGAATTTATGAGTCTATCACAATAGACTCACTAGAGTGTTACTGGGATACAGTTTTTCAACTGTTTTCACAGATTTGAGTTCCCCCTTCTCTTGAGATACTACTCACCAAGTTTCAACCAATTTGGAGTACTTTTCCTTTGTAACTTGCATCAAACAATAGTCTCTTTTCTGATCTTATGAAGTAATCCACTTAGATGCACTTACAATACTCCAAATTTACTCAAAATTTAACCATAGGCTCACAACAACATGTAGAACAAGGCTCTAAGGTCAGTTTTCAAAAATTTTAATTTTTGTGAAAAAGCCCCAGTCTATCGTGATAAACTCATCAAGTTCTTCAGTTTTGAAAATTTTCCAGATTTCTCTTCACCACTGTGTTCCCTATGCTCTGTACACCTTGCTCACCAATTTCCACTTGTTTTGGAGTTTTCCTTAGGTCTCTAACTCCAACTCTAGAATTCTGAGTCTATCTGATCACTAGAAAATAGACTTAGGATGACTTCCCAATGTCCAAAATCCACCAAATTGTGTGTGTAACCTCCTGAGAGGCTAAACAAGCTATGCTCCAGAGGGTTTTGAAATTTTCAATTTCTTTGGCCCTGCTTTGAGTCTATCGCGATAGACTCAGCAAGTACCCCTTTTATTGGTCAAACTTGAACTTTGACTATACCATTGTGTTCCAACACCTCTCCTTAGTCCTCCTACCAATTTTCAAGTGGTTTGGACTTTTACTTCGTCAGTTAGACCAGATCTGGTGTTTTCTACAAGTTGAATCCTCTCAAATGGTCTTAGACCCACTTTCTGATGTCCAAATGACTTCAAAATTTTTATGTGTCCTTGATAGCACCTTTCCAAGCTATGCCACAGAGGTTTTTGAAAAATTTGGTTTCTATCACTGGGTTCTTAGTCTATCGCGATAGACTCACCAAGTATGCTAAAATGACATTTTTTTCAAATTTTCTCTTCACAGATGTGTTCCCTACCCTCTGTAGATCATGTATACCAAGTTTCATAAGGTTTGGAAATTTGGTCAAGTCCCTTTACTCTATTTGTCTGTGAAGTCTGACTCTAAACACCAGACTTGAGGTTTAGTGGTTAAGCAGGTGTCCAAGTACACTCAATTTTTGGGAGCAGCCTTGTATTGATGTGTTTTACCTGTGGCATGAGGGGTTTTTCTTGATTGTAAGTCTATCTCCAATTCACCAGTCTATCGCGGTCTATCGCGATAGACTGAGCAGAGAGCCATTGGGAAGTGATTTTTTTCTCTGTTTTTGGACAGTTTGGTTCCCAATGCCCTTAGAAGCCTATCCCCAAAATTTCATTCAATTTGGATTTCTTTTCCTTTGGATTCAAGCATTTAGTAGTTCACTTCCTTACACTCAGAAAAAGCAAATTCCCACTTAGATGCACAAGCACTGATGCAAATGCTTTGAAATTTCACATACAAGCTCTAGAGCATATGCAAAACAAGGTCTTGAGGTCAAACCTTTTTTTTTGTTGAAAATTGCAGATTTGGTTTCAGATTTTTTCTTTTTGGGTTTTTTAGGGTTTTTTTTTTGGTGGATTGGACCAAATCTGTGTTTTCCCTCTACCTTAAGGTCTCCAATGCAAAAACAAGCACTCAAATCGGCTTTCAAACGACCATTTTAAAGCATTTTTACCAAAATCAGCACAATTCCGTCTTTTGTGTTTTCAAGCACATTTTCATGTCAAAATTGCTCTAGATCAACATCAGATGTCCTAAACTACCTAAAGTTCTACTTTGGATGGTTGAATGATTGTTTTTGCTTTCTGGTAAGCAAACAAACTCCTGCTTACCTTTTGCATTTTTCTTTGTGGTTTTTTTTTTTTCAAGTTCTTCACAACCATAAGTCACAACCAAACACACAAACCATAAAACCTAATCTAAACACACAACAAAATAATATAACCATACCTCAACCTCATGGTGGACCACCTCGGCGAGATGCAGGCTCCCTGGCTATCCCTCAGTCAAGAGATCCGCTCTCTAACTTCCCACTAAGAAGGCAACTGGTGACAACACTCTAGAAAACTCTAGAGAAACACTATACTATCAAACACGAGTGATGCGGTCTACGCTAGTTTAGGCGCTTCGTCCCCGGCAATGGTGCCAATGTTAGCGGGTACACCGCGACGGACGATGGAGCATAGCGAAAACACAGACCAACAAACTGTCAATCCGAGGAGGTAGCTGACCCGACTAGGGCATGGAGACAATCTCTGGGTTTTCAACCCTGAGCTAGACACGAACAACACTCTACAGTCACTAATCCTACCACAACACTACCATAAAGCAAAGAAATAGACAACGCATCCTACGAAACACTACAAGCTCAAAACAGTCTCAAATCATATGAGCATGACTCGAAATCGGAGGGCAAGACTCACAAGGACATATCCTATATAGCCAAACACCTAAACCTTGAAAACCATAATTGTAAGACCTCTAATCGCTATCACGATAGACTCAAAACAACAATTTCCAAAGTGCCCGGAACTGATCTACAAAGACATCAACACGAAGAGCTTCTCGCCCTGATTCTAACGACTACTTGATCATTCAGAACGGATATCATTTGAGGTACTTACGACCAAATATAGCTCGTAGCAAGCGGGCTCGCGATGTGGTCCTCAGCTTGCATTGCTTGCGTCGATGCGGAGAGTTCCTCGATGCTAATACGCTCCTACTCTCATATCTGCAATGTGATTAGTGTGTGTGACGGTGTGTGTACCTGAAGCTCACTACTGTGTGCTGCAGAACCCACGACTGTATATTAATTGAGATAACGCAATGTGTTTTTTACAAAGCCTTAGGTTTCAGCTTATATACAAAGCCTTCAAACCTAATGTCCAGCCAAATGACCTGAATTTTCCCTAGGCTTCTACAGAGCTTAATTACAAGAAACTGAGTTGGCTTTACTCATTATACAAGCATCTGCGGCCAAAATACAAGTGCCGTTGAACTCGTATCTTCATGTTGCAGCATCCATCTTCATCTTCATTACTTCATCACCATCTTCATGTGGAATCTTTACAAAATCTTTGAGGAATATTAAATGGAATCTTTATGGAAACGTTTTTGAAAGGGCGTCCTTTCAACATCAACCTTTGTAAAAGTTGACAAGCACATATAAGTAGTTAGAAGATGAACATATTTTGCCATACTTGAATAGACATTACCGGAACAACCATATCTACAGGTAGCAAGGGTCCATACTGGGTCTCTGTAGTGTTGTTGTCGTTGTTGCTCTCCTCTGCTTTAGCTTCATCATTCACATCTTCATAGTCATCATTCACATCTTCATCAAGGGTCCTCCCATGGCTCTTTCTGCCTCATTCAGGGTTTCCTCCAAGGTCTTTTCCTCTGCCTCTGTTGGCTGGCTTGCATCATCCATAACCTTGTGCTCATCCGTATGCCTGCTTTCCTCATCCATCCTTGTCTCATTCATATTCCACTCTTCATCCTCGACTCTTTCATCTTCGGCTGATATGACCCCCTCCGCCCGTTGTGATTCCACTGTATCTGATGCAGGGGTTTGTCGTGGTGGCACGTCATGTATTGTCATATCAATTGTGCGGTCGTCCAAGCCGCTATCTTCAGGTTCTCTGGGCTCGACATAGTAAGCAGGTGTTGTATTAGACTTACCCGGTAGCTTTGCAAATAATCATATGTGTAGTTTTTTAAAGCACTCTGCAAAATTGAAAGACCACATGGTGAGAAGTCTTGTATAAAGAAAACCAAAACTGACTGAATGCATTGCCAAATGGTTACCTTAGTCATGAAAGGTTTTAATGCAAAGTAGCTTTGCAGGACATATTCTGTATGGAGAAGACATCTCCAGCCGCAAGAATTTCCATCAGTTTGATTTGGGACAGGTACATCTTTGATTGGGGCCTTGTATAGTTCATACCTTCCACATAGCTTGCCATAAGAAAGAAACAACCTCTTTATACAACTGCACAAAGCAGTATCAAGATGTTAGCTTGAGGCTTCAAATTTACATGGATATCTATAAGAAACACTTTCTGATACATAACACTTACAACCTAATTTCAGGGTGGGTTTCTTTTATTGAATTGAACACCCACATTGCTGGTTGGTCAACATCAAGCCATATGAGACTCCAGTGATGGTTGTTCTCATATGGAAAGATGATGACAGTTACTTCCAGCATAGCACAGTGGAGAAACCAACTCTCAAAGGTGCCAGATGGACTGTTCTTCAGTCTAATAATCACTCACATTTGTGGATCAAGAAGAAACACCTCCGTGTGGGTGTGCGATGGGAGTTGACTTTTGATCAAGCTGCAGAGAGTATACCTGAGTTAGTAAACCTATGATCTGAGTTTTCAAAGTTAGCAAGATAGTAACACTTACTTAAGACAAGCATAGATAATTGTGTCTGAGATCTCAGCATCTGGATTCAACAATAAATTAATGTACACTTTTTCCAGAGCCAGCTTTCGGGCTCCATCTACAAATGGTATCTCTGCAAGCAAACCATCCTTCAATGAAAGTAGAGTTTCTTTATTGCTTGCCTCTATGGACAAGGTCACATTGCATTCTGTTTGCCTCTGGGACTCCACTGCTACTTTTGCTTTCTCCTTAAGCTCTGCTTCCCTCATGTCCTCTGTTTGGCGAGCAACCGTCTCTGCCCTTGCCCTTGTATTCACATCATGTGTGACATCTACAACTGTGAGTTGTGGCAATAGCTCAGGGGGGTATAGCAAAATTTCCCTCATTTTCTTATCCCTGCAGACATTGGGGACCAGTAGTTTGTCATATCTCCACCTTATCCTTTTTAGTGTCTCACTATCTTTGTACATTACAGTCACCCTATGGGTATGGGCTGCTACAATGGTCATGTCACTGAAGTACTCGAGTAGGAAGTCCTCTGCTACTTCTTGTAGAGCCATCAATGCCACCACCTTCCACCTTTTAGTGCCCCAGGTAGCTTCTTCACATATGGACCTCACCATCCTCTGAAAGGGCAGCTTTGGTATGCACAAATCTACACATTTCTGTGCCTTTCTGATTTCTCTGAAAAGTCCCATGCAACTCTGTAACTTCTTCACCCTTGGACCTTTCAAAATTTTCTTTGGTTTTCCAGGTCTCTTCTTTGGGGTTGCAGATCTGCTACTTGCCTTAGCTACTGATCCTGGTCCCTTGCCTGCCTTCCTTGCAGTGGCCTTTGTTCTAGCCATTTCACTGTATAAAAATAGAGGAGTCTCTCTCTCTCTCTCTCTCTCTCTCTCTCTCTCTCTCTCTATATATATATATATATATATATATATATATATATATATATATATCCCTCTCCTTTCTATAGCCTAGCATATTTAAAGAGAGAGAGTGAGAGACTCCCATTACTGACGGCGCGCGCAAAATATGTTTTGACCCCAAAATACACCTCCACGCGCCGTTAGTATAAGGGTACACGAAGACTCTCTCTCTCTCTCTCTCTTTCTCCCGGCTTCCCAAGTCTCTACACTTTTTCTTCCTCTCTCTATAACACACACACATACACAGACAAACACACACACTCGTGGATACACTCCATCTCTCTCACTCGTGGATGCACAGTACTGAAGGTGCGCAAAGAGACATACAAACCGGAAGTGCATGTCTACGCGCGCCTTTAGTATAGAGAGAGAGAGAGAGAGAGAGAGAGGCTGTGTGTGTGTGTGTTGTATTTGTGTGTGTGTGTATGTTATATTTGTGTGTCTGTGTGTTTGTGTGTGTGTGTGTATGTGTGTGTGTGTATGTTATATTTGTGTGTGTGTGTGTGTCTATGTGTGTGTATGTGTGTGTGTGTTGTATTTGTGTGTGTGTGTGTTGTATTTGTGTGTGTTTGTGTGTGTATGTGTGTGTTGTGTGTTAAGAGAGAGCTAGATATGGAATATACTCTGAGAGAAACAGAGAGAGAAAAATAGACAGAGAGATAGAGAGAGAGAGAGAGGGAGAGGTAGAGGGACGTTTCAGAAACAGAGAGAGAAGCACAGCTTGACCTTTTGGAAAGAGAGAGAGAGAGCGAGAGAGAGAGAGAGAGAGAGAGAGAGAGAGAGAGAGAGAGAAACAGAGATAGAGAGAGAGAGGGCCAAACCTTCTAAGGACACAGACCTGCGTTATGTCGAAGACGGGTCAAGTCAATCTTGCAGGTGCTTTCTGTCGGAGACGCAGACGATGGCTCTCTCTCTCTTTCTCTCACTCTCTTTGACGCGGTGTGGTTTTTCTCTCTCATCACCTTTATATGTGACATACGAAAGTATACGGGCTCAATAAATGACCGCACGTGCGGCTTCATGCAATTATATTCTATTTTTTAGTAACACGTGGGGCGCCGCGTATCCGCTATAAGTGTGATTTTCAGAGAGAGAGAGAGAGAGAGAGAGAGAGAGAGAGAGAGAGAGAGAGAGAGAGAGAGAGAGAGAGAGAGAGAGAGAGAGAGAGAGAGAGAGAGAGAGATAGATAGATAGATTTTATTATCGTCCTTGGAGGTCAAATATGACCTATGGGACCAAAGTTACATGTGATGTAGTATGTGTATGGCTCATGAGTGACTCTCGATGCTCCAAAATTGTAGTGATGAGAGTCGCAATGGAGAGCCCACACTTTGGCTGGGAGAGGAAAGTGTGTAGGTCTAAGTTATGGCTGAAAATGTGAGAGAAGCAAGTTCGGATGTGATCAAAAGCTGAGCACTCTAGTAGTGTGTGGTACTCAGACTCTCGAACTTGCAGTGAGCATAATGTGCACAATCGATTTGACTCTTCTCCATTGCCCCAACGCCCTATCTCGCATCGAAGGAAATGGGAGCTAAGCCGAATTGCTGCGATAGTGCGTATCGCGGACAAGGGAATAGGCTCAAGCATGTAAGTGTGAGTACGGTTTCCTCTCTCAGCGAAGAACATGGTTTTGTAGTTGGGGGCAATATAGGTGGTGTAATGTATGAAGCGTGACCCACCGGATTTCTCCCAAGCCGTAATACATTGGCGTTGTAGAAAAGCTTCATTCACTTGAGAGTCAATTGAAGCATCATGTAGCAAGTGTAATGCATCCCATCTCCCAAACCACTTCTTTATGTCTTGCATCCATCCCGTGCTCAAGATCTTGCTTTTATGCGTCTTTTGAACTTTTTTGCTTGCTTCCCATGCAATTGTAGGAAGTCGATGTGAGGGGTTTTGACGCATCTTTATCATGTACTCCACAACCCTTTCCATGCCCATAACCTCAATTGGAAGAGATCCCGACTCAAGAAGTAAGAGCATATATGGTGTTTGTGTCTTAACTTGGAGAAAGTTTGTAAGAAAACGCTTTTGGACATTCTCAAACTCTTTCCAAGTAGACTTTGAGATGCTCCCGCCCCACACTTCAACTCCATAAAGAAGAACCGGTGTCACCAATGCATCAAAAAGATACTTCTTGAGAACCCAACACTTGATGTTTCCCGCATTACACATGTTCTCAAATGCATAATATGCTCTCTTTCCCGCTTCCAAACGACGCATAGCACATTCATGCCACTTGTGATTGGATGGAACCTCAAGGCCAAGGTACTTAAAGCTCTCAACAACTTCAAGTGTCTCGTTGTTGTACACAATGCATGGCTTCTCCTTATGGTTGGTTTTCACAAGCATAACCTTTGTTTTGGATTCATTTACAATCAGCCCACTATGCAAGCAAAAGTTCTCAAGGACAACCATAAGCTTTTGTGCATCTTCTAAAGTGTGTGCTAGAAGCACTACATCATCCGCATACAACAAAAGCATGATTACCGCATTGCAAATAGTGACCTCTTCAATGCCTTCTTCTTGCATAAAGTCAAGTACCATTTGTTCCAATTGATCGATACATAGACCAAAGAGAGTTGGTGACAATGGACATCCTTGTTTAACCCCAATAGTGCTTACAAAAATTTCTGAAATTTCTCTTCCCATGCGCAATTGACAAATCACCTTCTCATAGATTCGAGAAACCGCAAGCATAAACTCACTTGGCACTTGGAGTTCTTCCATCCTTCTCCACAAATTGTTACGTGGAATCATATCAAAGGCTTTCTTAAAGTCCACAAAACAACAATACAATCGCTTGCCTTTCAACCGACTTTCCTCCATGAGAACACGAGGAGTGACAAGATGATCAATGGTGCTATGGCATCGACGAAAACCCGCTTGTCCCTTTGCACGCTTGTCATTCTCTTCAGCTCAATCACTCAATTTCATCTCCATTATGCACCCAAACAACTTTGCCATAAGAGACCCAATCATTATAGTCCGGTAGTTGCTTACATTCTTTACATCCCCTCCTTTATGCAAAGGCTTAACCCAATTAGTACTCCAATCATAAGGCATACCATGTTGAAGTGCAAGGTTGAACATATCACACATCCACTCATGGATAAAATCTCCCGTCCATTTGATCATCTCCGGCTTGATACCTTGAAGATCTCCCGCTTTGCGAGTGGCCAACTTTTCAAGCCCACCGCATACATCCTCAATAGTAAAAAAAGACGGCATACATGGGAGTGAACCATAAAATGGCATTTTTTCAGTATTTTCTTGCTCATATAATTGCCTACAATGTGTGTACATATCCACTAGACTCAAGTTACCAAAATTCTCAACCCGCTTGCCTCTCAAGTTTCTCCAAAATCTTCCACATGCATGTGCCTTTTCTTGGACTTGAAATTCTTGTTGCTTTACTTCCCATCTTCTTCTCTTCTTTTGAATCAATGCCTTGTATGTACGCAAATGACTTTGATAGTTGTCTTTGTCCATAGTTGCATCAAGCTTTATCAAGGACTTTCGAGCATCTTGATATTCTTTATCAAACCACCTTTTGCGTGATCTATCTTTGTGGATACCATGGAGATGCTTTATGGCAAAGCATTCTTCCGCACAAGAACAAATAGCTTTCTTGAAAGCTTCCCATTTAGTTTCCAATGGTGCATCACATTGAAGCTTTGTCATCCATAATTTTTGCTCAACCATTTCAATGTACATTGGTGCCCGTTTGAAATCCATACATAGTGATAACTTCTCTTTCCTTTGGTTGAGATTATCATGCTTAGTTGCTTCTCCACATGAAAGGTCAATACATAAGGTGTGATGGTCGGATTCCGGGGTCCATTGACCAAACATAAAACTCTTTATGCGATACATGATGGCTTCAGAGAGTAGCATATAGTCAATCACACTATCCCCATTATGTCTTCTACATGTAAATCCATTGGTTCCACTCCACAAAGATACACCATTGGCAATGAGCATACCCGTGCTATTACACATGTGTAAAAGTAACTTTCCATAGTGATCCGGCTCTTTCTCATCCATTGAAGTACGATCATACAAGTGAACTTCCTCCAACTCCCTTGAAATGTATGGCATATCAAATTGTTGAGTATCATGTTGCAATGTTTTTGTGCGAGCATTCATATCCCCAAATACAATAACATCACCTTCACCTTTGAAATAAGCAATGTCCTCTTCCAAATGAGAAAATGGTTGATCTCTATCCATGCAAGCATAAAAGGGAGAATCATGATGAGGAATGTAGCAACCGGCTACAAAAATGGGTGCTCTTTTTGGTGTCATAATTTTCAGCCATACATAACGTTTGTACTTGTCATCTTTCACAATTGATACAAAATCTTCCAATCCTTTCTTAACCATACATGCTAACCCTCCTTGTCCTCTTCGTTGCTTGAGATTCTTTGACCACATCAATGAATGTACATTGTAATCCTCTAAGCCGTTAATCCTTTGTGTATCATGCTCCCAAGTTTCAACAAGAGGTACAACATCGGCTTTGCTTGTTAGTTCATCAATGCCAACCCCCGCATTCCATGGATATCCATTACAATTACAAAAGCATATTTTCAATTGTAACTCCGTCTCATAGGTCACGCATCCCTATTTGCTTGAGAGACTTGCCTCCTCCTTGGGCACATTTTCTTCATATGAGATCTCCTTGTTTTTATTATTCTTTTCCTCATATGCCTTGCGACGCATATTTTGTTGCTTAATAGTGCGATCTTCACATACAAAACATTTTGTATCCCTCAAATAGATCCAACTATTATCAAGGATAATCTTTCGCTTGGTCTCATCCGTTATGGTGCATACAATTGGCCGTTCTCCCGAGCGAGGAGCTTCTTGCTTCCCCACTCTATGTGCTCCATATACCATAACTCCGGACATGCCAAAGTGGGTTTTGAAGAAATCTTCAATAACAATGGCAAGAGAAGGAGGTGTCTCTAACTTCTCTTCGGGAATTCCACGAATAACAATGTTCTTGGAACGTCGCTCCCGTTCCTTCAACTCCTCCACATCCACATTCTCAACATTCTTTGTTTGAACCATAGCTTGCATGAGTGAGGAATTAGAAACCACATTGCTACCACATACATCAGCCCAAGACTTGTTTGTGCATACATTTTTCATGTCGCATACATCCCAGCGTATAGTGTCAAATTTCTCCTCTTTCGATACATGGTCATGCTCTACTTTGCTCATCCGCTCCTTCAAAGCATTCAAGTCCACAAGAGAGCGTTTACATTCCTTGACTTCCTCTTCAAGTTGCATCAAACGTGTTGTTTGCATCTCAAGTGTCCTCTTGAGATTCTCATTCTCAACCACAAGTACCCTTAGTGTGCCATTCTCCATTGCAAGTGCTCGTAAGTCTTCGCCTTGTTTGTTTACGGTCTCTTGCAATGATACCAAGTACGCCATGATCATGGTTTCCGATGTCGTTGGTTGGGTGGTTGTGTTGCTATCTCCACACTTAGGAGATTTTGGATCATTTTCCACAATGTTTGTGGACCTTGTTGAAGAAGAATAACCCTTGCGAGTGCCGGAAGACATTGTATGTAAAATAGGAGATGAGAATCAATTTTGTTGAACCTGTTCACTTCGGAAATGCTGCTACAGAAACGCCTTCCATAACTCTGAAAATTTTTGTCTTTACATCAATGCGTAGAGGACTTTGTGCTCTTCGATTGAGGCTATAGATCACCCAAATCGGAGTTCGGATGAAGAAGTTATGATCAAAAGAGTGGACTGCTGTCTACTAGGTCAAAAAACGGCTGCACTGAGAGAGAGAGAGAGAGAGAGAGAGAGAGAGAGAGAGAGAACCATAGAAAGAGAGAGAGAGAGAGAGAGAGAGAGAGAGAGAGATTGACAGAGAGAAAGCAATGGAGAAGACACCTCCCATGGAGTTTCTGCAAACTCCACCAACAAAAGGTGATCTCTCACTCTGTCTCTCTGTATTTCCAACTATAGGTAGCAAATTGTGTGTGTGTGTGTGTGGAAACAAAGAAAAACCCATACTGTTGTTCAACTCACACACACACACACACACACACACACCACACACAGAAACACACACACACAGACACACACACACACACACACACACAGAAACACACACACACAGACACACACACAAACACCTCAACACATACTTACATAGACAGACACACACACACACACACACACACAGAAACACACTCTCTCTCTCTCTCTCTCTCTCTCTCTCTCTCTCTCTCTCTCTCTCTCTTCGTCTCTCTCTATCCCCGTGTACTAACGGCGTGCAGAGACAACCAAACACTGGCTGCAGCTCTCTCCACGCGTCTATAGTACATTCATGACACCTGCCATCTCTCTCTCTCTCACACACACACACACACACACTCTCTCTCTCTCTCTCAATAGTACTCAAGGCGCCCGTAGAGAGTTGCAAAGAGTGTGTTTTTGTCTGTGGGCGCCTTTAGTACAAAGAGACAGATAGAGAGAGAGAGAGAGAGATAGAGAGAGAGAGCGAGAGATAGAGAGAGAGAGAGAGCATGTGTGTCTATGTGTGTTTTTTTATGTTCTTTGGAAAGAGAGAGAAAGAGAGAGAGAGAGAGAGAGAGAGAGAGAGAGAGAGAGAGAGAGTGTCTGGCTAAAAGCACACTTTGGTGGTACAAAAAGGACTGTCCTTGACAGCACCTTTGACAAATCTTTGAGCTACAATTTTTACATGTCACATGAAAAACTACCTATCATACTATATATCAATGGATAGATCTTCAAAAGGAGAATTTAAAAACACAAGGTCCGAAAAGTTTTGACCTTAACTACAAAAATTTTACCAGTCCCACTTTTTCATTGGTAGAAGTAAAATAGGTCCTTTTTTTGTACCACCAAACCACGCTTTCACCCGTCTATGTGTGTCTTTGTTTGTGCTTTGGAGAGAGAGAGAGAGAGAGAGAGAGAGAGAGAGAGAGAGAGAGAGAGAGAGAGAGAGAGAGAGAGAGAGATAGATAGATAGATTATCGTCCTCGGAGGTCAAATATGATGTAGTATGTGATGGTTGATGAGTGACTCTCGATGCTCCAAAATTGTAGTGATGAGAGTCGCAATGGAGAGCCCACACTTTGGCTGGGAGAGGAAAGTGTGTAGGTCTAAGTTATGGCTGAAAATGTGAGAGAAGCAAGTTCGGATGTGATCAAAAGCTGAGCACTCTAGTAGTGTGTGGTACTCAGACTCTCGAACTTGCAGTGAGCATAATGTGCACAATTGATTTGACTCTTCTCCATTGCCCCAACGCCCTATCTCGCATCGAAGGAAATGGGAGCTAAGCCGAATTGCTGCGATAGTGCGTATCGCGGACAAGGGAATAGGCTCAAGCATGTAAGTGTGAGTACGGTTTCCGCTCTCAGCGAAGAACATGGTTTTGTAGTTGGGGGCAATATAGGTGGTGTAATGTATGAAGCGTGACCCACCGGATTTCTCCCAAGCCGTAATACATTGGCGTTGTAGAAAAGCTTCATTCACTTGAGAGTCAATTGAAGCATCATGTAGCAAGTGTAATGCATCCCATCTCCCAAACCACTTCTTTATGTCTTGCATCCATCCCGTGCTCAAGATCTTGCTTTTATGCGTCTTTTGAACTTTTTTGCTTGCTTCCCATGCAATTGTAGGAAGTCGGTGTGAGGGGTTTTGACGCATCTTTATCATGTACTCCACAACCCTTTCCATGCCCATAACCTCAATTGGAAGAGATCCCGACTCAAGAAGTAGGAGCATATATGGTGTTTGTGTCTTAACTTGGAGAAAGTTTGTAAGAAAACGCTTTTGGACATTCTCAAACTCTTTCCAAGTAGCCTTTGAGATGCTCCCGCCCCACACTTCAACTCCATAAAGAAGAACCGGTGTCACCAATGCATCAAAAAGATACTTCTTGAGAACCCAACACTTGATGTTTCCCGCATTACACATGTTCTCAAATGCATAATATGCTCTCTTTCCCGCTTCCAAACGACGCATAGCACATTCATGCCACTTGTGATTGGATGGAACCTCAAGGCCAAGGTACTTAAAGCTCTCAACAACTTCAAGTGTCTCGTTGTTGTACACAATGCATGGCTTCTCCTTATGGTTGGTTTTCACAAGCATAATCTTTGTTTTGGATTCATTTACAATCAGCCCACTATGCAAGCAAAAGTTCTCAAGGACAACCATAAGCTTTTGTGCATCTTCTAAAGTGTGTGCTAGAAGCACTACATCATCCGCATACAACAAAAGCATGATTACCGCATTGCAAATAGTGACATCTTCAATGCCTTCTTCTTGCATAAAGTCAAGTACCATTTGTTCCAATTGATCGATGCATAGACCAAAGAGAGTTGGTGACAATGGACATCCTTGTTTAACCCCAATAGTGCTTACAAAAATTTCTGAAATTTCTCTTCCCATGCGCAATTGACAAATCACCTTCTCATAGATTCGAGAAACCGCAAGCATAAACTCACTTGGCACTTGGAGTTCTTCCATCCTTCTCCACAAATTGTTACGTGGAATCATATCAAAGGCTTTCTTAAAGTCCACAAAACAACAATACAATCGCTTGCCTTTCAACCGACTTTCCTCCATGAGAACACGAAGAGTGACAAGATGATCAATGGTGCTATGGCATCGACAAAAACCCGCGTGTCCCTTTGCACGCTTGTCATTCTCTTCAGCCCAATCACTCAATTTCATCTCCATTATGCACCCAAACAACTTTGCCATAAGAGACCCAATCATTATAGTCCGGTAGTTGCTTACATTCTTTACATCCCCTCCTTTATGCAAAGGCTTAACCCAATTAGTACTCCAATCATAAGGCATACCATGTTGAAGTGCAAGGTTGAACATATCACACATCCACTCATGGGTAAAATCTCCCATCCATTTGATCATCTCCGGCTTGATACCTTGAAGATCTCCCGCTTTGCTAGTGGCCAACTTTTCAAGCCCACCGCATACATCCTCAATAGTAAAAATAGACGGCATACATGGGAGTGAACCATAAAATGACATTTTTTCAGTATTTTCTTGCTCATATAATTGCCTACAATGTGTGTACATATCCACTAGACTCAAGTTACCAAAATTCTCAACCCGCTTGCCTCTCAAGTTTCTCCAAAATCTTCCACATGCATGTGCCTTTTCTTGGACTTGAAATTCTTGTTGCTTTACTTCCCATCTTCTTCTCTTCTTTTGAATCAATGCCTTGTATGTATGCAAATGACTTTGATAGTTGTCTTTGTCCATAGTTGCATCAAGCTTTATCATGGACTTTCGAGCATCTTGACATTCTTTATGAAACCACCTTTTGCGTGATCTATCTTTGTTGATACCATGGAGATGCTTTATGGCAAAGCATTCTTCCGCACAAGAACAAATAGCTTTCTTGAAAGCTTCCCATTTAGTTTCCAATGGTGCATGAAATTGAAGCTTTGTCATCCATAATTTTTGCTCAACCATTTCAATGTACATTGGTGCCCGTTTGAAATCCATACATAGTGATAACTTCTCTTTCCTTTGGCTGAGATTATCATGCTTAGTTGCTTCTCCACATGAAAGGTCAATACATAAGGTGCGATGGTCGGATTCCGGGGTCCATTGACCAAACATAAAACTCTTTATGCGATACATGATGGCTTCAGAGAGTAGCATATAGTCAATCACACTATCCCCATTATGTCTTCTACATGTAAATCCATTGGTTCCACTCCACAAAGATACACCATTGGCAATGAGCATACCCGTGCTATTACACATGTGTAAAAGTAACTTTCCATAGTGATCCGGCTCTTTCTCATCCATTGAAGTACGATCATACAAGTGAACTTCCTCCAACTCCCTTGAAATGTATGGCATATCAAATTGTTGAGTATCATGTTGCAATGTTTTTGTGCGAGCATTCATATCCCCAAATACAATAACATCACCTTCACCTTTGAAATAAGCAATGTCCTCTTCCAAATCAGAAAATGGTTGATCTCTATCCATGCAAGCATAAAAGGGAGAATCATGATGAGGAATGTAGCAACTGGCTACAAAAATGGGTGCTCTTTTTGGTGTCATAATTTTCAGCCATACATAACGTTTGTACTTGTCATCTTTCACAATTGATACAAAATCTTCCAATCCTTTCTTAACCATACATGCTAGCCCTCCTTGTCCTCTTCGTTGCTTGAGATTCTTTGACCACATCAATGAATGTACATTATAATCCTCCAAGCCGTTAATCCTTTGTGTATCATGCTCCCAAGTTTCAACAAGAAGTACAACATCGGCTTTGCTTGTTAGTTCATCAATGCCAACCCCCGCATTCCATGGGTATCCATTACAATTCCAAAAGCATATTTTCAATTGTAACTCGGTCTCATAGGTCACGCATCCCTATGTGCTTGAGAGACTTGCCTCCTCCTTGGGCACATTTTCTTCATGAGAGATCTCCTTGTTTTTATTATTCTTTTCCTCATATGCCTTGCGACGCATATTTTGTTTCTTAATAGTGCGATCTTCACATACAAAACATTTTGTATCCCTCAAATAGATCCAACTATTATCAAGGATAATCTTTCGCTTGGTCTCATCCGGCATGGTGCATACAATTGGCCGTTTTCCCGAGAGAGGAGCTCCTTGCTTCCCCACTCTATGTGCTCCATAGACCATAACTCCGGACATGCCAAAGTGGGTTTTGAAGAAATCTTCAATAACAATGGCAAGAGAAGGAGGTGTCTCTAACTTCTCTTCGGGAATTCCACGAATAACAATGTTCTTGGAACGTCGCTCCCGTTCCTTCAACTCCTCCACATCCACATTCTCAACATTCTTTGTTTGAACCATAGCTTGCATGAGTGAGGAATTAGAAACCACATTGCTACCACATACATCAGCCCAAGACTTGTTTGTGCATACATTTTTCATGTCGCATACATCCCGGCGTATAGTGTCAAATTTCTCCTCTTTCGATACATGGTCATGCTCTACTTTGCTCATCCGCTCCTTCAAAGCATTCAAGTCCACAAGAGAGCGTTTACATTCCTTGAATTCCTCTTCAAGTTGCATCAAACGTGTTGTTTGCATCTCAAGTGTCCTCTTGAGATTCTCATTCTCAACCACAAGTACCCTTAGTGTGCCATTCTCCATTGCAAGTGCTCGTAAGTCTTCGCCTTGTTTGTTTACGGTCTCTTGCAATGATACCAAGTACGCCATGATCATGGTTTTCGATGTCGTTGGTTGGGTGGTTGTGTTGCTATCTCCACACTTAGGAGATTTTGGATCATTTTCCACAATGTTTGTGGACCTTGTTGAAGAAGAATAACCCTTGCCAGTGCCGGAAGACATTGTATGTAAAATAGGAGATGAGAATCAATTTTGTTGAACCTGTTCACTTCGGAAATGCTGCTACAGAAACGCCTTCCATAACTCTGAAAATTTCTGTCTTTACATCAATGCGTAGAGGACTTTGTGCTCTTCGATTGAGTCTATAGATCACCCAAATCGGAGTTCGGATGAAGAAGTTCGTGCTCTTCGATTGAGGCTATAGATCACCCAAATCGGAGTTCGGATGAAGAAGTTATGATCAAAAGAGTGGACTGCTGTCTACTAGGTCAAAAAACGGCTGCACTGAGAGAGAGAGAGAGAGAGAGAGAGAGAGAGAGAGAGAGAGAGACTTGTCATGTTTCTTGATGAATAGGATTAAGGTTTAGTAGGCAGAAGAGGATGAAACCAGACCCAGAGCTTGTCCCAGGATCTCAGCCTTTGCACGCTCAGTTGTTTAATGTTTCTGCCAAAAGAACTGTTGACTTTTGTCAGGACATATCTGAAGAAGGTTCAATTGGTGAAGATGAGTCAGAGAGGTCACCAGGCCAAGAGGATCCCTCACCCTACAAGGGTCCCTCATTCTCTACAGTACTTGTCAAGAAAAATACAAGAAAGAGGAATATAGACTTCTCAGATGATGCAGATGTCCCAGAAAGCAGTCCCTGTGCAGGTAAAGGTAAAGCCAAAGAGGATGTGCCTTCTCTGGAAGACCCAGCTGCAACTGATGAGAGGTTGTTCGATTTTGCAACATCTTGTGGTGCTGGGGACAAATATGATCTAGTTCATTCTATGTTTAACCCAAAATTTGACATTGAAGACCTTTTAGCTCAGCACAGTGAATTCTTGCAGTCCTACAGAGATAAATTTGAAGTGATGGTGCAGGTAGGGAGGGTTGTTCTGCCCAGTATGACTATTGTGCATTTAAATGACTGTGGTGGAAAAGGACAGGGACTAAAGAAGTATAGGGAATTACCACCTGCTTGTCGACATTCAGCCTGCCCTTTGTACCAAAAAGAGTGCAAACTTATTCAGGAATCCTTTGGCTTTATGATTTACCTGAACAGCCTATTTGGATTCCTCATGCAGAATCCTGATGAGGTGTTAGAGGAGCAGGATGCAACACCAGATGAAGAATGCGAGGAGAAAACACATATACAAGAAGTCGAGGAGGTTGAAGATACAGTCGACCTTGAGGTTGAGGCAATTGAAGTACAAAGAAGTAAGATGCTCTCTGTGACAACCACAGAAATCAAACTACCTTTGGATATCAGTAACTTCACTGAGAAGCGTGCTCAAATGAGGCAATTGAAGTACAAAGAAGTAAGATGCTCTCTGTGAAAACCACAGAAATCAAACTACCTTTGGATGTCAGTAACTTCACTGAGAAGCATGCTCAGATGATGCTGCCTGCTGTGCCTGACTTCAGGATTGGAGACAGGACCTATATATTTTTACATGATGTGCAAAGCATCTTTTATTCAAGGGAGGACTTCTCCCTGGCTATCATTTCTAGAGTCCAAGAGGAGAGGAGTGGATTTGTTTCAGAGGATAGTAGTGATGATGAGGCAATGGAAACATCCAACAATCCAATGGAATGCCTCCAAAGATGCTTTGAGAAAGATGAAAAATACAAGGAGACACTACCTGATGAAGCCACCTTCCAAGCAATAAGACAAATCCTAAGACCATCAACAAGTAACAAAGAAGTGGAGGATTGGTTTAACCATTCAGGTCAGGGGTCAACTACATCTGTAGACCTGTGTGGCAGGAAAACCTTTCTGCAGGATGAGAGCTTCATGGTAACTCTGTGTGTGTGTGTGTGTGTGTGTGTGTGTGTGTGTGTGTGTGTGTCACTTACTCAGACATGATATGTGCAGTCTTGGATTGCTGGCAAGGATGACTTCCTTCGACGGCGGACTCGAGAGTATCGTGGAAGGGATGCGGCCCTAGCGCAGTACCTTTCAAAACTTTGCGAGTCGCCGATAGTAGTTTTTCACAATTCCATGTCACAAGAGGGTTCAATAGCAACTTACACATTAAAGACACTATCACGCTTCTTGGGTGGACCCGTGGTGCCCAAAAGTGCAGATAAAGTCATTCTTGTGGACAAAGTGTTTGCCAGAGATTGTTTTGGTTACTGCCCGGGCTATACAGGTGGTTGGGTAGTGTATTACTACACTTACATAGCAATGGCACTAGCTCTTGGTAGAAAAAACCCAAATGAACTTTTAGAGTATGGAAAACATCTCGTGATTCGTTACAAGGGTGATGTGCCAAAAAAAAAAAATTGAACCTTCAAAATCTTGATACAATTCAAGTAGCAATTGTATAAGATCATGTATTACAGAAATTTTGTACAATGTCATCCACTTAGAGTATCTTTCTCCACTTGTGGTTCACATACACCATTGTCTCTCTCCACCTTCATTGACTTTCACGAGCACCGGAGTTGTTGTATGCCATTGATCTTTCAACTTTTTGTTGTTGTAAATGTCTGATGGCTTGTGCTATTGCTGAAGAGGCCAAGACTTCGTTTGCCTGCATTCGATGAATGATTCTATGATAGAACCATTCAAATAGTTCTCTCAAACTGTTAGCCTTGATTCGAGAGCCACCATGTCGTGTGTGCCTGAAATAAGCATTTCTCGCCATGTAATGAGACTTTTCCATCCTTTGGGTATTCCATATTGCCGAGTTCCCATACTTTTGTATAAAATATGGTAAATGATTGAAAATGATGTGCTAGATATGAAAACAGATTAGTTAGAATGTTTTACACTCACATAGTTGCACATAAAAGAGAATCAAATACACCATAATACCATGTAGTGAGTAATCTGGGTGCCTGTCCATGCTGTCTTGAATGATTTTTTGAGAAGGTTGAGATTCTCCTTGAACTTGTTCATATCACCTTGTGACCAGTCATCTTTGTCGTACATTGGAAATAGGATGTCTATTGATCGCCAAACCTCAGCCTTCGCGTTACGAGTAGTTGGTTCTTGGTCTTTGATTGCAATATGTAGCTTTTTCCAGCTATGATACTCTACCTTGCTAACATAAGACGTGTTATATATTTTTCCATGTTTTGTTAGCTTCGGATCTCGTATTCCTTGGGGTTTAGATAAAAACCTCCGTGCCTTCACCCCACCGATGGATGGTTTGCATGGGACATCCTTCTCAGCAGTTGATCTCTTTTCATCCCGCTGGATTGTCACATTGCCACCATGAAGCCCCATATCCGACAGTACCAATTCTAAGCACTGCAGAGCTACTTGTCACTCTGCTGAGTTCTTAATTTTCCAAGCAAACCCGATATATAAGTAGACCAATTTCTCCACAATTCTACAAAGGGCATGCATTGTACAGATGTGGACATTCACAAGTGGTATTTTCAAAACCGGTCGAAAAGCATGGTCCTCAATGTGACGTGTTGGAGCTTTTCTCCACCACTTTGGGTCCATGACCTTTGCAGGCTCCATGCAAAACAAACACGGCGACTTTGCCATTGCACCCATTCCACAATTATACATGCACTTTAATGTTTTGAGGTCACCTGCAAGATGCCACTAAACTTGAAAGTCTCCCCTTCCATCTAGACGTAGTACCTCTCCCTGGTTAGTCTGTCGATCAATCACCTCCGGAATATTAGTTCAATGGAACACCAAATATAGAATCTCATGATCTTCTTTCTTTACCTGCAACACAAAATAAATGAGACTTAAGTAGATGTGAACATTTGAGCTTACCTGAGAATCTCGCTTACCTCAAACACACCAAGCCACCATATGTTAGATTCTGATTGAACACTAAAATACAAAGGATCATCACTGGGACACTTTGAGAGGGGTCTATTCATTAAATTAATAGTAACACGCTCTAGCTTTTTCTCTTTAACAAGCTCACACTCATCCAGTTTTAACACAAAATGTAATACCCCTCGTGACTCTTCAAATGTGATGTTGTAAAACTCACCATTCTCTTCTGTAACATCTACAGGTCCATAAATATATTATTGAACTCATCATATGCCATGTTTGCTCCATGGCCACTGTAAGTTGCTTTAATATGAAAGGGCTGTCCAAGATAGTCTCCCTGTGCCTCGTTAAGCTGAAGCCTCTCTTTCCAAACCATTGAGGCTGATGGTAAAAGTTTGGATTTTATACCCTTCTTAACAAAGATGGATGAGACAGATTTTTGTATAGCCGAATATCCTCTTTTGCTTACACCAAGTGAATCAAGTGTGCCTTGTATCTCTTTTGCAGGCACTGAGTTCTCTGAAATAAAGCGGTCCACTACATTTCGTTGTAGGACCTTAAACTTCTTGTCATGTACTATATCTGCTGCCAGGCTTCTACTTATAAGTGGCTTTAGTCTCTTTCCTATATTGGCTTTGGGGTCAATGTTTTCCTTGTCAGGATATATTGAATCTCTACATGAAGACAATGCATAAGTAAATAACAGAAAATTTACTTCACTAACACTATTTAGGCACATGAAAACAATGCATAACAAGAAAAAACAAAAAGATTACTTAACTAAGACAATGTAGCCAACCAAGAAGCATCACCTTAATGCTCGGATTCTTTTCTTGAGACCTCCGGATGCAACCTGCAATGTTTCAAGATTGCGCAATTTCTTCTTTCGGATACGACCACCCAAGATGGTGTCCTTCATTTAACAACTCCGTACCTTTCCTTTCAGTTCATGTACCTCTGTTTTGCGTTGTAAAATGGTAGCATGATCTTTAGAATGTAAATGTGAAAGACGAACAATCTCACATTGTTGAGCTTGGAGAATGCCCTTATAAGTTTCAGCTTCCCTTGTAAGAGATTTACAATAACCCAGAAGTCCCTTTTCTCCATCACCAGCAAAGGTCAATAAGCTTGTAGGATTGACAAATGGTGGAGACGCATTAGTCATTGGATTCTTAGGATAGAGAGAGCCTCTCGTCCAAATATCTATGTGTTTATCTCCCTGAGCTCTGAGCGTGTCTATGGTTGCGGGAGGTATATGTGTGTTTGTTTTACTATGCTTAATCAATGGTTGGTACTCATTGTCCAAATCAATGTGAAGGTGATATTTGGCTCGTTTCTGCATAACATTTGTGCCATTTGAGGAGTGCGCCATTATCCAAATGTGCAGGTTTAATGGAAAGTGAATAGTGGCTGCGCCTTCATCCCTCCATGTTAGCCTCATTCCCTCCATATTGACGAGGTTCATTCAAGGCAACTGAAAAGAAGATTATCCCTCAATCATTACGAACGAATGTTCAGAAGAGTAAGGAATCTACTTAGAGTACACTTTTTGCCATGAAAGACCCACCTCTATTATTTGCCATTTTTTCTAGAGAGAGAGTGCAAAAAATACATTTTCTTAGAAGGCCCTCCAAATGACCTCCGAAATTTCTTAATGTTTTGGCTTATATAATAAGCCTTAGAAAACCTAATGTCCGACCAAAATGACCTGATTTGTCCCTAGGCTTCTATAGAGCTTAATTACAACACTGTGAGTTGGCTTTGCTCATCCAACAAGCATCTGTGGCCTAAATACAATTGCCGACTTAAAATATGAAGTTCCCATAAACATTACAAAAGTGGTCGTAATGGTTCAAAATAATAATAACGGGATATTCGATGATGTCCATGAGCTTGTATCTTCACATTATAGCATCCATCTTCGTCTTCATCACTTCATTAGCATCTTTATTTGGAATCTTTAGAGAATCTTTGAGGAATCTTTGTGGAAGAATTGTTGAAAGGTTGAGCTGTCAACACTCTCCCCGTCCGAAGTCTTGTCGTCCCAGACAAGACCCTATGTCTGCAGTGGCCTTGACGAGTGCTTCATGTTTTGGTGTTGGTTGAAGCTTTTGTTGTTGCAGTTGCTTCTACCAGTTGCTTTGTATGTTGTAGAGTTACCTTTTTCTTGTACATGTAGTGTAGTTGAAGCCATAGCTCTCCCCCTCCGATTGGTTGTTGTAGCGTGAATAAGTTGAGTGAGGTTTGTTGTTGCAGCAAGTCTTATTCTTGGCAGCTCTGTATTGTTTGTTCTTTGGGTGTCATCCTGCATGTGTACCTGTAATCTTGAAGCCTTTTTAAATTTTTTCTGGGCCGTTCCCCTTTGATTTTCTAGTTGATGAGCATGTAGTTGTTTGGGGATGTCGTTGGTCTTCTTTTCTGTGTTTATATAAGAAAAATAAAATAGTAAAAATAAAATGTGGCGTATATTACAAAATGAAGGTCTTGGATACTTGGATAGGACTAAAGGGAAAAACCCAGTGGGAAAAAAATGCCTTTAGTCACCATTAAATGTGAGGCTCTATGTACTTATGTTTGATGTAACCGAGTTTTGTTGAGTTAAAGTACTTATGGCCGTATGGCTACTATTATTGACTAGATATACATTGGAAAAGTGTTAGTAGCTTGAAGTCAGAGTCGTTGTTGTTGAGCAAATGATGATGAAACCTGTTACCACTTCGTCATCGTCATTTTGTTGTGTAAGTGCATGGGTGGAACACAAATTGTGTCAAATACAAATGTCCAATGATGGGACATTATATATGCTTGCACAGATAGATGCATGGGAAACAATATGCGGTGCGAGAGGAGTTTGAATGGGTGCTTCCAGGAGTGAACGTAGCTAGAGAAGCAAAAATATATTTGACTTCAAGAGCTTCTGTTACTCACAAGAAGGGTTGTTGATGCTCCAGGTTTTTCACTCTCCTCACTGTGTACATGTGCGTGAGTCTTTTGTGGATTACTCCGCCACTCCACCATTTAAAATAGTAGACTTCGACTCTTATGCTCACCTATCCAGCATGAGTGACCCCATTTTACAATATGCTCAACTCCTCCAGCTTGATCTATAATCTAAATATCTAGACTCATAGACCACCAAAAATATTAAGACATGAAGCTTGGGTCTGACGCTTGCTCATTTAGTGGATCAGCTCCCCGATTCTTGACTCTTATGCCATGATTTTTATGGCGACTTGACTTACTCTCGGGAGCTTTCAACCAAGAATAGGTTTTGAAATTCAAAACTCCCATCCTCGAAGAGAGGATTTGTAAAGGACCATACTGGCAATATTGGTTTCTTTTGCCATACCTGGGTGACCCTGGTTGTCAAAATTTCTTTTTGTTGTTGTTGGTCCCTTGGTTGAGAAGATTGGCTTGCTCCATTCTCCGTAACACTTTGTCTATCATGTCTTGACATTTCTTGAGAGCTAGAGATGACTTCAATCTTCTTCGTTATGTGTTGTTCTTTTGGCACCCATTTGTATCTGTATCGTGTGATTAGCGTGTCTTTGCAGATATCCTTTTCCTTGACTCTGACATTGTCCTTGATTTTTCCTTTCGTAAAATTGCGATTATTTTCATGTTGAAGTCATCGGATTGAAGAATGTTTACCTAGCATCTTTGGTAGCCAGATTCTCCGATTTCCTTGATAGTAACCTTGTGCTTGAAGAATTTTAGATGGCACTTCCCATGATGGTTTTGATGTCGTATTGAGATGTACAAGAGTGCCATTTTTGGGATTATTTATCGATGAAGTCCTATGTTGGTATGAAGGCCAGTTGGATTTGAAATTTCCTGCATCCCTTTGGTGAGCCTTGTTGGTTGGTCTCCTTTGGCAATATAAATATGAGCTTTGTTGCTTTTGGGGACACTTTTTGAAACCTTTATCCACCACAGAAGCCGAGGTCTGTGGTTTTGGTAACCAAAGTTTCTTTTGACCCTCATAATAGCCTTGCTCTGCTAAGCTGTAGTGGGAAGCTATCCATCCCATGTGTTTACCTTTCGTCAATTGGCTAGGATCATTTAACCATATTGGGTCCTTGACCTTTATTTCTTGAGTTTTAATGTAGACTGTTGAAAACCTTTGGCGGTGGTGATCTCGCAGTGTAGGGTATTTCGATTGAAAGGTTTTCTTTGGAGTCTGCCTTTCATGTGGAAGCATGTGGTCAGCTGTATAAGCTCTATCTTGAACTTTTTTTGGTTAGATTGAAGACTCTGATTTAAGGGGCTGCTTCTGTTGGTAGGACATTTGTGGGCTCATTTTGGATTTGCCTTTGTCGAAAGCCCATAATCTTGGAGCAGTAGTAGGCTGGATTTCTTGAGAGCTAGTCGTGATGACCGTTGTTGAAAATTCAGGTTCTTCTGCCAATGTTTTTGCCCAGTGCTTGGACAAAATCAAATGTGTACTCATTTTGGAGGAATCCACCACTAGGAATTTGTCTTTGATTACCTTTGACCGTAGTTTAAGGGCAGCTTCTGCAATCCCTAAACTTGTGACAGCTATTCCATGTGATATAGGAACCTGTACCTGAATTTCATACAGTTCTGGCTTACCTAGAAGTAACCACAGCCCATAAGACATGACATTAGTCGTGGTAGTGCAATCTATCTCTGCTGTAAAGTTGAATTTCAGTTTCTCATACACATCCAACGAGAATTTAATCTTCTTGTTGGCTGCCAAGTAGCTGATGTCCTCGTTGCTTTGGGTACTTTTCTTGGACTTTTGTGCCTTAAAGGCTTTGCAATCCTCTTGTATGTTGAACTTCTTTGTCATTTGACTGGTTGTAGCATGTCCCAAGTGCTTACTATCTTCTGCTGTAGCTGCTTGTGTAGTTTCTGACTGTGACGCCTTGATTCTTGATTTCAGAAGCTCTCTGTCACTATTTACTTCTTCTAGCACTTGAAGGTCATTCAATGGTGACTTTTATTCTTGGAAATGTTTTGAAGCTTGTGTAGCAGGATGTTGAGGTTGACTCTCTTCTTCTGATGCAATGGTCGTTGTGGCCTTTAGTTTCCATTGTTCCATGGGTTTTTGTAGAGTCTCTTCTCAAAAATATTCATTCATATCCTGTATTGCTTGTCCTTGGTAGTCAATCTTGGACTCAGTCATTTCCTGTTCTTCTGTGCATTCTATGTCTTCAGTTACATCTTCTTTTAGCTTCTCATACTCTTTGATTTGTTCAATAACCAATGAAGAGTCCACAGTAGAGAATTTATTTGGTAGACTTTCAGCTTCATCCATTGATTCTATTTGCATGTCTTCCACTTGTGACGTGGCACTAAGATTTTTTGTTACCTCTGCCACCTCTTCTTGTGTTGGCTCACTATCGTCAGAATATTGGCTTCTTTTGCTCTCGACCCTTGAACTGCGAGCTTCATCTTCATCACCTTGTGGATGCTTTGACTCGTCATCACTGAGGTTCTTTAAGCGATCTTGAATCAACTGATTCAATTGATCTTTTTTGAAAGCCTGATTCTCTATGATAATGTCATTGACACCCTTGACTTCAAGCAACTGTGTCTTGAGCCTATCTTTTGTGCTCTGCAAGATCTGCTTCTTTTCCGGGGATCTTGTTGGGGATTCTTTCTTCCGTTCCCTTGTTGTCACTGTCTGAACTTTGCTTTTGGCTTGTTGCTTCTTCTTTTCCATGTAGAGCTTTGCTGGGCAGTCCTTCAATAAATGACCAATGGCACATTGGTCGCAATATGTTGTTATCTCAACATGTGCACCCTTTGAACCAGGCAGCTCTCCATAATACTGTTGATAATGGTTTCCTGTGGTATCTAGATACGGATATGACCTCTTCTTTGCATGCATGAACCTGTAGGATTACGACTGACTTAGGTGTATCCACTGGCTTTGTCTCTTTATCCTTCATCGTCTTGTCCTTGAGAAGCTGAAAATAGCTTCCATTATTGCTTGCATACAAAATCAAATCACTATCCATGCTTTCTAGCAGTTGTAATTCTAATTCTTCCATCAGTATATGGTCTTTGTCGTGGGGCTTCTGCATAGCCTTAGGGATATGTCTCCGAGTTGATTTTGGCGAGTTATGCACCGAGGGTGAAGATTGAACCGAATCTTTGTTTTCCGTTTCCCTTGATGGTGCTTTTGGACTGGGTCCAAGTATGTGACTTACAGGTTGCCCGCAATTGCTAAACTCATCCATATTTTTCACATTGGCTATTTCATAGTGCCTATCGTATTTGTCGACCACAATGACATCTTGACCTGACCTTCTACATTGGGCATTGTGAATTTCCGATGGTTTCTCCTCCGGCTCAGCATCTTCCAATGCTTCTTGAAATTCCTCTTGGATTCCTGAAATGGACACTGCTTCTTGTAAAGCTAGACTGCTTAATCCCACTCTTGAAGATATAGGGTCTCTTTGTTGAGTTTGAACTCCCCCCATCCGAGAGGGTTCCATATCTGATGTTGGCATTTGTTCAATGCCTGATGATATGACTTGTTGTGCTCTGTTAAGTAGCTCTTGAGACCGAGCTAGCTCTTTTTGAAGTTGTGCTATCTTCATAGCTGGTACTTCCGACGTATTCCCTGTTTATGCAATTTGGTGTGCTTGTGCTTTGTCTTGTGCTGGTGTGGTGCACGGCTATTTCATAGTGCCTATCGTATTTGTCGACCACAATGACATCTTGACCTGACCTTCTACATTGGGCATTGTGAATTTCCGGTGGTTTCTCCTTCAGCTTAGCATCTTCCAATGCTTCTTGAAATTCCACTTGGATTTCTGAAAAGGACACTGCTTCTTGTAAAGTTGGACTGCTTAATCCCACTCTTGAAGATATAGGGTCTCTTTGTTGAGTTTGAACTCCCCCCATCCGAGAGGGTTCCATATCTGATGTTGGCATCTGTTCAATGCTTGATGATATGACTTGTTGTGCTCTTTTTGAAGTTGTGCTATCTTCATAGCTGGTACTTCCGACGTATTCCCTGTTTATGCAATTTGGTGTACTTGTGCTTTGTCTTGTGCTGGTGTGGTGCACGAGACTTGTACCGTGTCTTTCCATGTTGTGCCTTGTTGTTTGTCATGTGGTGTGTCACTCATTTGTGTAGTGACAGCTGTAGGTGTCAATTCTTCCAAGTGCGTAGTTAGAGGTAAACCCATGACGAGATGGTATACATTACCACCTTTAGACATGTAGTCTTCTCCTCTTGAGCCAAACACTTCTGCTGCAAAATAATGATTGTTTTCTACAGGAACTTCATGACTTGTGACAGCCCTGTAGTATCGACCGTCTTCGTCTCCATAGAGGGTACCAATTTTCCGTTTTCCATCTTGTGCTTTGTACAGAAAACTACTTGGAGGATATGTGTAGATATCTGTAAGTTGATCTTTGTACAAAATTTCTATCTCATTGTCGATGTATTTTCCGTGCCTCATGTAAATTGATGCCATACAATCTTCCATGAAATCTGGATGTGGGTGTAGTACATTCTTCGTTGTTTCAACTTCCACATATTGAGATGTCCGAGTTTCCTCTGTATCTTTCTTTGTCTTGATGTACAAATTCCGATTGACATCCTCATAGCATGGCAGTCCTTTGTACTGGCCAATCAGATAGATCCAAATTTGCTCTCTTGTAATTTCTGTGGATGTACTTGAAGCTTCATCTCGGCTGGTCTGATTCCTTTGAGACGCCATTGATTTCTTCTTGACTCCCTTGTTGTACCTGTTCGGTGATATCTCTAATTGCTTGCCTCAATGCTAATAAAAATTATAAGCATCCATGTGTCGGTATTTTTCGCTTGAGGTCCTTCAGCTTTTGTGGGTTCCTTAATCTCTAAGTTTTTTGAACTGGGCTTTGCTTGAACTTCTTGAACTTTTTAGCTCTCTTGCTTGCCAGGGTTGATATTGTCTTGTCTGGCTGCTTGCTTTTCCTAGAGCTTTTTAGGAGGCCTCGATCTAGTGGAAGCACTGTGATAAGTTATGCAACTTACCACTATACTGCAACGACTGCTCCCTTCGTGCGATTCTTGAGTTGAGCTAACCTGTGTTCACTTTAGCACACAATCTGCAAAATTCTATTTAGTTGGCAAAATTTTCACAATGAATGCAAAAATTCTTGATGTGCCTTTGACGGCCACACTTGTTCCGTGGGCTCGGAAGTGACTTCAAGTTTGCTTTTAGCTGAACTAAACTTAAGCTAGCACAAGAGAATTATGCACAAGTCGCAGTGATTTGCTAGCAAAAATCTTGTGTTAAAGTTCTCCAAAACTTGCGACTGTTGTTGCAAAATCAAGAGTCCTTGTGTATGGTCTTACTGCTACCAGATTTGTGTATGGACGCTCAAATTTTACACTATGCTGTAGTTAACTTTTACACCTTCCCGCGGGTGACCAATGGTTTTCCTAAAAGATAATTTCAATCTGCTAACTTAGCAGTCTTCAAAACCGTGACCGTTTTCTCACAATTCTTTCGAACTGTCGGTTTTAGACACTCCTGACTTCTAGATGCATTTTGAGGCCTTAAACGATGTTTTTTTCAAAGTTGAACTAAACATGCAGACATCTGAGCTCATGACATCTTGAGGATTGAAAATACATTGTGATGCTTGACTTGTTGCCTAATCATAACTACGAGGGAGCTAATTTGATTCCTTGATGTTAAAGAGGAATCATTGATTGTTTTGATTGGATTTTGTAATGAGCTATTGAGATTGATGGCTTTCATGAGTGAAAGTAATTCATGTTTGGTACATTGATGATTGCATTAAGGAGGATTGACATGTAGTATGTTTACTTGCAGCATCTTATATGATCCAAGTGATGATGCCAACCAGTAAGTTGGATCATTTGTATATGAGTTGATAATGAACAGGTATGGTTTCCCGTGTTTTTCTATCAATACATCCCTCATATAGGGATTATGAATCAACATCACTCTATGTCGATGCTCTCTTTCTCTCCCTTTCTTCTCTATCTTATCTCTCTCTCTCTCTCTCTCTCTCTCTCTCTCTCTCTCTCTCTCTCTCTCTCTCTCTCTCTCTCTCTCTCTCTCTCTCCTCAAATTAGCACCAGGCCTGAGTCAGAGTCCACTCCTACTCTAGGGTGGGCGCGGGACAGCCTTCCTTCTGGGTAGTCCAAGTCGTGGGCCGGATATAATGTCTATTTGGCTTCTAGTGTGTATATCAGGTTTAAGAAAAATCAAAATGATAAATATTGAATAGACCCAAAGAGGTGGGGATCTCTCAGGAGGTTAGAATTAGGTGTACCTTAACCTCTGAAACACTCAACACTCACATGAGTTACATGCAAAATACTTTTATCTCACATGTTGGGGGAAGCAAGCGTTCAACATATCTATCATTTTTTCCCTTTTACAACAGGACCACAAAATTATCTCGACTTTCTCTTTATGAGTTAGTATGAACTGGTGAGCATCTGGCATTACAAGACAAATCAACAAACTATAGACATTGACAATCCATGGTTGGAGCTGCTTGTACAAAACCCAAATGCATTTTGGAAGCTCTCTATAACTTATCAATAACACCCCATTGAGATCAAGCACAATCAGCTGCTTGTTTTTAGTGGTCACATCAGTCACAAGTGTTGTGTTAGCCGATGGCTCATCTAGCCACCAAGATTTTACTACAATACCACTAGTCCGAATGAGTGGTGGAAAATAGACAGTGCAATCATCATATCAAAAAAATAGCACTGGTATGACACCAGAGAATACCAAATTTCGTACTCAATAGTACCAATTTGTTAGTAAATAGTATGAATGTTGGACGGATACGCCGCGACGTATGTCAGCATAGCGAGAACTCACCTAACATATAATGTCCAACGGAGGATGGAGCTCGACCCGCAGGCGTGTGGAAGCAAGCAAAGGGTGTCAACCTCTCCTCGACCGACTAATGACTACTTCCTACAGAGATATCACATCTACATGCCATCGGTTCTGTGAATGTGAGAGTCTCCTATGATGCTACCGCAAGCCAAAAGCCCATTAGACGTTCTCGAAACGTTACGAAACTTGAGGGATATCCTATCAACACCAATAGTCCACTCTCCCTAAGGTCCGTGACCAAAAAAACCTACCCAATACCCTCCGTGCAGAAAATGCGTAGGATGTCGGGCCGGTTTTTGCAGGTTGACGTTTCCGAAAACTAAAGTGCCTAATGTGTAGCTCTACTCGCTCTAATCGTGTGGATATGCTGAAATGCAAAAACGGACAATAGTTACGAAAATCCAAAAGTAGCTCGCGGGTGAATATGCCAAAACACAGACGAATGCGCGTGATGTAAGCATCAACGCGTAGCTCTCCTCGTGGGCAACGCATTGCTGCTCTCTGTTTGCGATTCCGACCACCGTAGCTTCTGTAGCACACACACACACACACTCTCTCACTCTCTCGCAGTCTCCCAACGACACAGAAGATCAGATTATTAGAAGTCCCCTTACAAAGCTTTAGGTTTTGGCTTATATACTAAGCCTTAGAAAACCTAATGTCCGACCAAAATGACCTGATTTGTCCTTACGCTTCTATAGAGCTTAATTACAACACTATGAGCTGGCTTTGCTCATCCAACAAGCATCTGTGGCCTAAATACAATTGCCGACTTAAAATATGAAGTTCCCGTAAACATTACAAAAGTGGCCGTAATGGCTCAAAATAATAATAACGGGATATTCGATGATGTCCATGAGCTCGTATCTTCACATTATAGCATCCATCTTCGTCTTCATCACTTCATCAGCATCTTTAGAGAATCTTTGAGGAATCTTTGTGGAAGCATTGTTGAAAGGTTGACCTGTCAACAATGAATTTGGTATTGTATTGTGTAGGAAATGAATGATAACATTGGAACATGATTACAAGCCGAACACATCAACATACCATAGCGAGAACAAGAGATGAAAGACAAAGGCCAAAAAGTTAAATTGATTCAATGAAATGAAAAACACATTGTGCAAAATACATAAGCATGAAATAAGGGATAAAATTTTCATGCACAGATAACTAGCCACGATCGCCGTTGTGCTTCTTTCTTTGCACACAAAAAAGATTCAATAGAGTCGCCAAATCAGTAGAATCACCAGCTAGAATCTATACAGCATCACCAGCCATTGAATCCACACCACCATCAGTTATATGGACTTTTTCATCCTCTGCTACCACTTTCTCCTTTGCATCCTCTACTGCCACTTCCTCCTTAGCATCCTCGACCCATCCCTATTCTTTGCCTTTCCCCTTCTTGGCATGTGCTCTTCTCCTTTCTTGGATTCACCTACCCCTTTCCCCTCCTTCGCATCCACCCCCATATTGGCCTCCCCCTCATCCCCCTTCTTGGCTTTCAACCCCTTCTTGGCCTCCCCCTCATTCCCCTTCTTGGCGTCCCCCTCATCCTCCTTCTTGGCTTCCACCCCTTGGTTGGCCTCTTCCCCTGCCACTTTAGGTTCTTCCACTCCCTTCTTGGTTGTTGCACCTTCCCCTTGCCTATTTTCAGCCTCTCTAGTGATTTGATCTTTAAGCTTTGTGTTAATAACATCTGGTCCAACAACATCCATCTACACTATGTAAGGGACTTTACCTCCCACATTGTCTTTAGACTTTTTAGCATATTTGTCCTTGGAGTCACCATTTCCTTCATGTTTTGCTTCACTGGCCCCCATGGCATCATAGTGTTGTCCCTTCTTAGTCTCTTTCCCTTTCACACTACCATTCTTTAAATCATGGAGAACATCCCCTATCTCTTTAGTAACCTCATCCTCCTCCATAGAGTACTTGTAGCAGACTTTGTGGAACTTTGTCCATCCTTGACCGCCTCTCCATTTCTTCCACTAGGCCCAACCATTGCATCATCCTCTTCCTTTGCAAAAATAGAAAAAGAAAACACGCACTTACAAACAACCTTACATTTAGTGCAGGTAAGCATATGATTTTCAAAACATGTGCATACTTACTCTTCACAACATGATGCCCACTAACCCAGGACTTTGTCACCTCGGAGATCACCATAGTACAACCAGTTTTGGCATAATGATCCCTATTTTAAAAAAAAGCACCAAATCAAAGGGGGTAAAACTAATGTTGGTACTCGAGCATAAAGATTTCAACAACCCTTGCAAACTCAAGCAACACACATGCCAAACACGTGGATCATGCCCATTGAATCAACTATCTAGGTCCTAGGATATAACATGAATCTCTTCCCAAGCCTAACATCAACAATAATATCCTTCACAAAGAGGGTGTGGCCATGTGCTTCCTTCCATGTAATAGAAATGGTCTATAAACTTTGAGAGTAGCGAAAACTAGAGAAAGCACTTTTGTTAAATTACTTTGTGAGCATAGCGGGTGAACTTAATTGAAGGTAGCAACTTAACATAGCATTTAGTCAACTTGGCATGAAAAATACTTTTTCAAGAGAGAGAGTGTGTAGAGAAAATGACACAAAGAACATAACAACAATTGAGGATTGGATTTATGTGGAGCCGGTCCCCCCTCCAATAGGCATTTTTATTATAGTTTCTCCCATCAGCAGAGACTTGTTACAATACAATCTTTGTGTTCCTTGTGACCTAGGTGATGCAATGAAGATGTAAATCTCCATGCATCAAGGAGCATAGCATAAACTTGGTGGAAAGCATTAACTATCCCAAGCCTCAGTCCCAGGACCCCAAACACCTTCAAAGGTTCCCCCTCCAATAGGCATTTTTATTATAGTTTCTCCCATCAGCAGAGACTTGTTACAATACAATCTTTGTGTTCCTTGTGACCTAGGTGATGCAATGAATATGGAAAGCTCCATGCATCAAGGAGCATAGCATAAAATTGGTGGAAAGCATTAACTATCCCAAGCCTCAGTCCCAGGACCTCAAACAACTTCAAAGGTGGAGAGAGCTAGCAGGGAATGAGGGTAGGGAAGAGGAAGAAGAAACATTTTTACAGGAGAAACAACTAGTTCCTCATTTATCATAACTCTTCTTGCTAGCATATATAATAGCATAGTAATGAAGATGGAGAAGATGACAAGCTTAAGTATTGAAACATGGCTTTTCGTTGGATTTGCATTCCATAGCCAAGAGTGTTGGTGTAGCCTCTCAACTTCTCTACTTTCTTGGAGAAGGAGATGGATCTCTTGCACTTTGCACTTCACACAATGAGAGAGATTGTGTGTGTGTGTGTGTGTGGGAGAGTATACCCCTCATGCAGGCCCCTAGCTTCCTTGGTTGATCCCCCCTTGTAGCTCATGCTTGAAGCGCATTGGACCCCTCCAGGCCTAGCCAATCACAAGCAAGAGGCAAATCAAGCAAGCATGCTAGTCTTGGGACAAGTGTTCCACTTTCCCCTTTGAGAGAGAGGACTTGATAAATGCCAAAATATTTGATTAAATTAGCTAATTTATCATTGGACCCCTTAGGAGGCCAACCAATAGTATTTAGGCACACCATGAGGGCAACATGAGGAGGAACTTGACAAGTGTCCCTTTTTCTTTCTTTGTACCAAGCATGTCTTGTGTGAGTGTCTATGTGTTCTCTCTCATCCCCCCTCTTATAGAGCTCGTCCCCTCCTTGACGTACTTTGCTCCTTAGCAGTCCGTGAATACTTAACGTTTTTCTTTGTTAAGTCATGTAATGGTCCTGCTATTTGAGAGAATTTTGCTATGAAGCATCTATAGTATGCACACATACCAATAAAGCTTCTTAGCTCATGTAGATTCCTTGGATTAGGCCATGCTTTTATTACCTCCAACTTTGATGGATCCATACGGATACCATCTTGAGAGATAATATTACCTAAGTATTGAATCTCTTGAAGGAAAAATTTGCTTTTCTTTTGGTTGAGAAAAAGCTTGTTCTCCCTCAATGCTTGAAAAATCACTTGGAGATGTTGCTTGTGCTCCTCCAAAGACTTGGAGTAGATGATGATATCATCAAAGAACACTTCAATGAATTTTTGATAGGGTCTAAATATTTTCTCCATTAGAGGATTGAGCATGGCTGGTGCATTAGTCAAGGCAAAAGGCATGACTAGATATTCATAAAGACCAAACGTTGTACAAACGCGGTCTTTAGAATATCTTCATGCACTATCCTTATTTGATGATAGCCACTTTTAAAGTCAATCCTACTAAAGTAGGTAGAGCCTTGTAGCTGATCAAACAGATCTTCTACCCAAGGCACAAGAAATCTGTTTTTGATAGTGATATGGTTTAGAGCTCGATATTCCACACACATATGGTATGTACCATCTTTCTTTTGCAATAAAAGGACTCGAGAACAAAAGTGAGAGAAGCTAGGCCTCACCATCCCTTTGTCAACCAATCCTTGTACTTGCCTCAAGATCTTCTCTTTTTGAGCTTGGGAAACTTGATAAGGAGGCTTGTTAGGTGGTGAGCTTCCTTGTAGGAGCTCAATTCGATGGTCATCATCCCCTCGTTTTGGAGGCAAATCCATTGGGATATCATCGATGAACACATCTTGGAATCCTTTTAGAAAATTAGGCAAGTCTAACTCTTCTTGATTCCTACCATTTACATTGGATGAAACATTAGGATCTTTTAGATACTCTTTGACAAAAGTCATGTACGTGGAAAACTGAGCTCTTTATTGATTTAGGAGGATTTACAAGTGGTATACTGCAACCAAACTCGCTAGCATCTATATATATGCTCTATCCCCTGTAGGTGAAGTAGATTCTCCTTTCAGGGAACTTCATGTTGACAGCCACGTGGTTGAACCATGGTGCCCCTAGGATGGCATCCTCATGTTGGAGAAGAGAAATGAAAAAATCTTCTTTGTCAACATAGCTTTGGACATGGATCCTCAACTTTCCAATCAAGGGAGTAACAAAGGCTCCTTGTCCCTTGAAAGCAGTGTTGGCCGTTACAGCATATCCCATCTCGAAAGCTTGAATGCACAACTTGGTGGCCAACTCTGTTGATATGAAGTTTTGAGTAGAGCCAGGGTCACAAGATGAAGGCATCATGCTCTCTTACCTTTCCCCAAGCATAGGAGAGAGGTGCACCTTTGCAATGAGCATTTTTTTGGGAGCTTTGATGGTGGAAGCTATAGGAGTCTCATTGCGAGTTTCTTTCTTGGGACAAGAAAGATAGTCATGTCCTTACTCCCCACACTTAAAACACTTATGGTCCTTGCAAAAAGCTTCAAGCTCTTCAGGAGAGAGTTTGCTTTTACCTTTGTGAGCTCCCTTCTTCTTGGACCGATTGTTGTTGTTGTTGGAACTGCCTTGGGAAGATTTTTGGGCATTGGTTTTCCCCTTGGCATCAATTTTGTCTTTACATTAGGAAGAGAATGGGGTCTAGGAAGGCCTCTTTATTCGGAACTTTAAGGATGTCAAACCTTTAGTATTAAGAAAGTAATCAAAGGACAAATTTTTAATTCAAACAGGCATAACAGCTAGTTTATTTCAATTCAAAGTTTCCCCCCAAAATGGAATTTAAATCTAGCAGGTAAAACCATATCATGTAGCATATATATGGAAAGGGCATGACATGTAGATTGAAGATCTATGATGCCCGCTCAAATTGGAGATCATATATGGGAGTTATGGAAGGCCGAAAATCATAAAATTTTCCACCTCCTTTTTTTTGGGGGGGGGGAGGGGAGTGCATCCTTTGACCACTCATACACATCTCTTACACCCACCATTCTTGCTCACATGGTGTACACCTATTCGTCAAAATGTTAATCACCTCCATAAGCTCATGGAAAATAAAGAGGCCCTCCTACACCCATCCTCTTCCTAATGATTTTCCATGGGCATGACATTTTGTCTAGCCCCTAGTTGTAAGTTGATACACGAAACCAACATGGTGTGGTGGATTACTTCGGTGATAGAACCAATCTATTGAGAGTTGACATACTCAGAAATCTCTTCAGGTAATCCCACACAAAACTGTTTCTTTTGCTCGAAAAAGTTTTATCTTGTGGAAGATAGTAGGCTTGAGATGTACATCCCAAAACTTGTCTACATACTTGTGGATAGACTCATGAGAGAGAAGCTTCAACCTGTGCCATTTGGTAAGCACTTTTTTCTTTGCATCGCTTGCATGGAATTGATTCATGATGGAAACTCGTAGAGTTTTCCATGTCTTTGGGGCTTCTCCATTGCCACGAAGGTTAGCCCACCATTGACGAGAAATTTTTGGAAGTGCATAGATACATGGCGTAGCTTGGATGACTCCATGAAGCCCTCGTCTGCAAAGGCCGCATCAAATTGTTGTATGAAGGCCAATACTCTGTTGGTGGCACAAAAGGTGCCATCATAGGTGAGAAAAGAGATGATCTTTCCTCCCTCTTTGAAATTCTTTAGCTTTTGTGATCTTCACCATGCACAGTATGATTTGTGATGTCCTCCCTCTTGTATTCTCTAGGAGAATAGCCATAGCTTTCACCGAAAGAGGAAGAAGGTGAAGAAAAAGGAGAAGAGGCCGTGACCTCTTTCTTGCCCTTTTCTTCCTTTTTTTCCTCTCTTTCCTTTCAGAGTGACGAGGAGAAGGACTATGAGTTGAACGTTTCCTCTTGGGAGGAGTTGGCAATCGTCTAGACCGTCGTCTTCGTGGAGCCACATCTTCAGAGGAACTTAAAGTTTCATTGCTTTCTTGCTCTTTGGATTCCTCCTCTTGTATGGGAGAGAGTCTTCTTTTGGGGATCTCTTCAAGAGGCCTCCTAATCTCTCTCTCCTCTTGGAGAGGAAGGGTAATCACATAAGCACGAAGTTTTTGAGTAACTTTGGCTTTCAAAGCAGGGTTGCCCATAGCTTCTTGCAACCTAGTGACAAGATAATTGACAAACATGGGGGCATCATCATTAGCACCTTCATGTGAAAAAACAAAATTATCAATGTTCATTCTACTCTCTTGGTTATTGTCAGCCATGTTAACAAAATTTGTGTACTCACTTAGTGTATGATTTGGCAGTTCAAAACCTTAGTTGCCACTTCCCTTAGCCTTTAAAAATTGGCACTTAAGTATCTACCCCACGGCTCAAAGTGGTTAATTATAGAGAGTAGTGGAGTGGGTCTAAATTGCAGAATTGCCGAGGGCTAGCTCCTTTTGGACTTGTTATGGCTCAATAATGGTAGAGCCGTAGGAAAGTAAAAAAAAAAACCCCATTATTAAGTCCAAATCTCTCGGGGTGTGCACCATATCCCACATAGTGGGCTCAACAAAACTGATAATAGATCCCAGTCCCACTTACCCTAAATAGGCTACTTAAGGACCTCTCTTCTTAAGCAAGAAAAGAGAAACCAAATGCTCTGATACCAATCTAATGGAAATGGCCTGTTAACTTTGAGAGTAGTGGAAATTAGAGAAAGCACTTTTGTGAAATTACTTTGTGAGCATAACGGGTGAACTTAATTGAAGGTAGTAACATAACATAGCATTTAGTTAACTTGGCATGAACAATAATTTTGCCAGAGAGAGTTTAGAGCACATGACAACAATTGAGGAACGGATTTATGTGGAGCCGGTCCCCCTTCCAATAGGCATTTATATTATAGTTTCTCCCATCAAGAGAGACTTGTTACAATACAATCTTTGTGTTCCTTGTGACCTAGGTGATGCAATGAATATGGAAAGCTTCATGCATCATGAGCATAATATAAAATTTTTATAAAGCATTAACTATCCCAATCCTCAGTCCCAAGACTTTAAACACCTTTGAAGGTGGAGAGAGCTAGCAGGGAATGAGGGTAGTAAGAGAAAGAAGAAACATTTCATAGGAGAAAGAACTAGTTCCTCACTTATCATCAGTCTTCTTTCTAGCATACATAATAGCATAGTAATGAAGATGGAGAAGATGACAAGCTTAAGCATTGGAGCATGGCTCTTGGTTAAATTTTCATTCCATAGCCGAGAGTGTTGGTGTAGGATCTCAACTTTTCTACTTGCATGGAGAAGGAGATGGAGCTCTTGCACTTTGCACTTCACACAATGAGTGTGTGTGTGTGTGTGTGTGTGTGTGGGACAGTATACCCCTCAAGCAGGCCCCTAGATTCCTTGGTCGACCCCCCCTTGTAGCCAGGGATTTAATGTTCATAGATTACGTGAAATTTCTTGTGATCACAATGTTTATAATGACATTCACATAATTACAATTAACATGACAAAAAAAAGCCAATAAGTGGTGACATGGAAACCCACCAAAACCCCACCAAGGTATGTTTTTTCATCATGAGGTTACTTGGAAACTATGTGAGCCCTAAATTGAGCCCATTAAGAAATGAAAAAATAATAGTGAACTTACCGAATTGGATGATTCCTATACATTAAGGGGAAGTCATGTGAATATTTAATGTGATTACGTATTTTGAAACGTGATCACTCAATGTTATTAATGCGTTCACATGTTTGTGATCACATTAATGAAATCTTTGCTTGTAGCTCATGCTTGAAGCTCATTGGACCCCTCTGAGCCTAGACAACCACCAGCAAGAGGCAAATCAAGCAAGCATGCTAGTCTTGGGACAAGAGTCCCCCTTTCCCTTTGAGAGAGAGGACTTGATAAATGCAAAAACAATTAATTAAATTAGCTAATTTATCATTGGGTCCCTTTGGAGGCCATTCAGTAGGCTTCAGGTACACCATGAGGGCAACATGAGGAGGAACATGACAAGTGTCCCTTTTTTTTTCTTTGTACGAAGCATGCCTTGTGTGTGTGTGTGTGTGTGTTCTCTCTCATCCCCCCTTTTGTAGGGTTCGCCCCCTCCTTGTAGGGATTGATGTTGAATTTTTCACACCTCCTTAACCTCAAGCACCTTAGTCAGCAAGCATGACAAAGCACCTCAAGCTTGGGTGGTGTTCCCACAAGCACCTCAATCTCCCTAATCAGCAATCATGACAAGCACCTCAAGCACCTTACTTAGCGAGCACAACAAGAACCTTAGTCATCAAGCACGACAAGCACCTCAAGCTTGGGCCGGGTTCCCACCTCAAGCTCAGCCCTAGCTTACCTAAGTTCAAAGGACTTTTACACTAACCTTTGGAGGTCTTTAATGAAGCTAACCCTAAGGTCTTTAAGCTATATCAGTTAACTTGCTCTTTGACAGATTATCTCTCATTTGGTACCCTTTACCATTGATCCTGCGTTGAGATAGACCTGAAAGTGAATACCTATATTCTAACCCTTGTTCTCGTTCATTCTCCCACATCAAATGATCAGTTTAATATGAGAAAATCATTTGGTTTGTTTAGATATTAGTTTTTATGACATCCATGTTGCTTCCAGCACATCAAACTCAGCATGTTGCCAACTAGCAGCAATACAAGCAATCCAAAATCAGCACCCAAAAGCTAGGAGGTAGCACCCAAGTCATCAATGACAAAAGGCAACCATGAGCTACCAAAAATAGAACCAAATTAGAACCATGAGCTATCAATTAGTAGCAGAAACATAAGAAGAGAAACCAAAAACCCTAACATCCACCAAAACATCATTGTCAAATGCTAAGGTACTAGCAACACAACCAAAACTGCCATTGTCCCCCAAAACTTCCAAAATTACCAAACTACGAAATGTCTAAGAACAACATGATAGAAGATACCAAAACAAGAAAGTAGAGCCAAAAATACCAAAAGATACCATTATAACAAAAACTACCAAAATAGCATAGACAATATTCAAAAAATCTAATAGAAGCTACCAATCTACCTAAAGTATGCAACTACCATACAGAAGCAAGAGGACCAAACTGACAAAACTACCAAAGCAATATTTACAGACACTAAAAAGATACCAAGAGCTTTCATAAATACAACAAACTACCAAAAACAAATTTAACTGCCAGACGTGCGAGAATATACCAATACTAAAAAGATTAGCTGAAGTACAACTAGAAACTGGTATAAACCACCAAATGTATTAGGAACTACCAAGGCAGCACCAAATAGAAGTTATTCACACTATCAAAGCTGAAAAAAATATCAAAACCACTATCTCAAGGCATGGATGTTAAGAATTCTGTCATAATAATCAATATCTAATTCTCCTAAATGATTTTCTCATGTTAAACTGATCATTTAATATGAGGAAGTGCAAGGGGAGAAAAAGCTAGAATATTGGTTAAGCTAGCAGACCGGCCACAGTAGGGATCCAAAGGGAGGGCCATCTGCAAAAGATCCATGTGCAACAATGGGCTAAAAAGACCCTAAGGTTAAGCCCATTAAGACTTCCAAAATGCTAAGGTTCCAAAATTCAAAGGTTGTGTCCAAAGGTCAACCATGGGGGGAATTGGATGCTTTGTATGTGTCCCAAAAGTATTTAGCAATCCCTACATAGGAGGGGGTGAGCCTTTCTTGTAGGGCATGAGAGAGAAAGTCACACACACACACACAAGCTCCCTTTACACAAAGGGAATGAGGGACACATGTCAGCTCCCTAGCCCAGATGCCCACAAGGTGTACCCAATTCCTATTGGATGGCCTTGGAGGTGGACCAATGAGAATTAGGATAGAGTAAATCTAGTTTAATTAATTTAAAAACACTTAATAAAAGAACCAATGAGAATTAAGCCCTCTAGAAGACTATTGGACAGTCTCCCAAGGGGTCCAATGAGCATTCAACAGCCCAATGGCTTGCCTGATTCCTATTGGCCAGGAGGCAAAGGGGTCCAATGAGAGTTTAGTTGAATTATTAAATTACCTAAAGCTCTCACAAAAGGGGAAAGGGGGACACATGTCAGAAGGCTATCACTTATACTGCTTAATTACCATTGGCTAGGCCTAGGGAGGTCCATTGAGAGTAGAGCATGAGCAAATAGCAAGAGGGGTCGACCAAGAGAGAGAGAGAGGGCTGATTTTTGCAAAGCATTATCACACACACACTCACACAATCTCATGTGTGAAGTAAAGAAGACTCTCTCTCCTTCTCAAGCTTTAATGGAAAGCTTACCACCTACTCCAAGCTTGTGAGAAGGGAGGCCTACACCAACAACTCTTGGCTTTGTGATGCAAATCCAACCAAGAGCCAAGCTTCAATGCATGCTCATCTTCTCGACCATGCTAATTACTAAGCTAAGATATGCTAATATGAGTGATTATGTGAGGAGATGTACATCTTTCTCGTAAGAATACTGCTTCTTCCTCTCAATCTACTCTCATACTCTTCTAGCTCTCACCATCTTTGAAGGTGTGTGAGGTCTTGGGTCTGAGATCGTAGATAATTGATGTTGTGTTTGCTAAGTGTTTTGCTTAGTGCATGAAGCTTTCATCTTCATTGCACTAGCTAGTCTTGAAGGAACACAAAGAATTGTATTGTACAATGTCTCTCTTGATGGGAGAAACCATAATACAAAGCCTTTTGGAGGGGGGACCGGCTCCATGCAAATCCGGTCCTCAAGTGTTGTCAATAGTTTAATTTCTCTCTCTTTTGAAAGTATTGTTCATGCTATCTAACTAGGTGTTATGCTTTTTTTTGCTCTCTCCATCCAAGCACTCTTGTAATTTTCATTAGGAATCTATTCTAATGAAATGCCCACTGTGTTCATGCTACTTTCTGCTACACACCAGTTTTTAGGCCATTAAATGTTACATTGGTATCAGAGCACAAGGTTTCTCTTTTCTTGCTCAATAAGGGAGGTCCTCAAGGTAGCTATAAATGGTTGGTATTATTAATTGCGTGTGAGTAAGTAGAATAGGGATTTTTCAGCCTTGCAGTGCGCTTGCCTTCGTGCAGTTAACGGGGCATCAACGCCGAGAGCTATGGTCTTAATAGTGGAGTCCTACGGGGCATGCCTATGGCTTAACCACTATTAAGTTATTAGAATCTTGACAAGAGCCGATGTTGTTTTGGTGTTGAACGACCCTCTCTTCTATTCCTTGCAATTAATGGTATTCGAGCCACGGGTATAGTAGCTTGAGTGATTTTTCTAGAGGGATAAAGAGGAGTAGCAACTAGGGCTTGAAGTGCCAAAGTACACCTAAAAAGTTTACACCTAAAAGTTGTTAGAATGGCTGACAATAGTAAAGAGAGTGAAATTATTGTTGATAACTTTGATTTTGCTAATGAGCAAGCTACTAATGATGCTCCGATGCTTGTTAACTATCTTGTTTCTAGGCTTCAACAAGCCATCGGCAATCCATCTCTCCAAAGTGAAGTGCAACGGCAGCTCCGTGCTCATGGGATTCTCCAAGCTCATTACCATGACGAGAGAACACCTAGGAAGCCTCCTTGTGAGACTTCCAAAAGAGGTCTCTCTCCGATTCAGGAAGATGAAGAGAATCCATACGAAGGGCTCAAGAATTTACTTCTTGATGATGCATCTCCTTTCCAAAGGAGAGCTCAAGAGCCTCCACCAAAGGAACGAGAAAGAAGTAAGGCTCTCCCCACCTCGGCGGAGATGGCCCCACGAAGACGGCGGGCTAAACGCTCTCCATCACCACCAAAGCGGAGAAGACCATCGCACCCTTCTCCACACCATAATTCAAAGAGGGATGATAAAAATCAAGAGAAGAAAAAGGCGAGAAAGAGGACACCCTCTTCTCCATCTTCTTCCTATTATGAAATTGATGGTGAAGACGATGAATATCAAGACAAGAAAAAGGGGAGAAAGTGGTCACCCTCTTCTCCACCTTCCTCAAATTCTTCACCTTCTGAAGAAAGTGATGGTGCAACCTTTGAACCATCAAAAAGAAGAGGCCATAGGAAATCCTCTTCTCCACCTTACTCAAATTCTTCACCTTCTGAAGAAAGTGATGGTGCAACCTTTGAACCATCAAAAAGAAGAGGCCATAGGAAATCCTATGCCACGTGGAAGAGGTCGTCCAAGCTCAAGAAGTTCAAAGAGGGAGGGAAGAGCATCCCTTTCCTTACCTATGATGGCACCTTTGGTGCTACGGACAAATTCTTGGCCTTTATCCAACAATTTGATGCGGTGTTCGGAGATGAGGGCTTCACGGAGTCCTCTAAGCTACGCCATGTAGCTATGCACTTTCAAAAGTCCGCCAGGCAATTTTGGTCTAGCCTATGAGCCAACGGTGAAGCTCCACGAAACTGGAAAGTTTTAAGAGCTTCCATTATGAAGCAATTTTTGGCCACCGATGCCAAAGACAAAGTACTTACCGAATGGCGAAGCTTAAAGCTCTCTCCCTATGAATCCATCCACAAATATGTAGACAAGTTTTGGGACCTACAACTCAAAGACACTGTCTTCAAAAAGATGGATTTTGGAGAGAAAAAGAAACAATTTTTTGCGGGCTTAACCGAAGACATGGCGGAGTATGTCAACTCCCAAAGACCACGTACCATATCGGCGGTAATACACCATACTATGGTGGCCTCTCGAATCAATTTCCAAACGGGGGCTAAAAGAAATAATAAGCCCATGGAAAACAAGGGTTCCAACGAGCCTAAGGGAAAGGACAATGTCCAAAAGTCTCCTAAGGGCAATTCCAACAAAGCTAAAGAGAAGGGAGTTTACAAAGGTAAAAACAAACTCTCTCCTGAAGAGCTTGAGCGTTATCGCAAGGATAACCGGTGTTTCAAGTGTAGCGAACAAGGGCATGCGTACTGCGCTTGTCCCCAAAAGAACAACCACCAAGATCCTCCTAGAGCTACCTTGGTTGAAATCCAAGAGGAGGAGACTCACCAAACTCACCACAAAGGATCTTCTCTATGCCATTCTTGGGGAAAGGTAAGAGAACATGATGCTTTTATTCTCTTTGACCCTGGTTCTACTCACAATTTTATATCTATAGAGTTGGCCACCAAGCTAGGCATACAAGCCTATGAGATGGGAGATGTTCTACCCGCAGACAGTTCTTTCAAGGGGCAAGAAGCTTCAGTCACTCCCTTAATTGGGAAATTGAGGCTTCATGTCCAAAGCTATGTGGACAAAGAAGAATTCTTTATCTCTCCTCTCAAGCATGAGGATGTAATCCTAGGGGCACCATGGTTTGACCGCCTGGCTGCCAATGTTAAATTCCCTGAAAGGAGAATATCCTTTAAGTTCAGGGAAAAATACATGTTTATAGATGCTAAGGAAATGGGTAACACTATCCCCATTGTACATACACCCGCTTTCAACAAGTCAATAAAGAGCTCTATTTCCGCGTACATTATTTTTGTTAAAGATTCTCAAAATGAACCTAATGCTTTAGCAAAAGAAAATAAAAGCAACCAAAAGGAATTAGAGTTATCCAATTTTCTCAAGGGGTTTCAGGATGTTTTTATTGACGACATCCCTTGTGAGCTACCTCCTAAACGAGGTAATGATGACCATGCAATTGAACTTCTTCCAAGAAGTTCACCGCCTAACAAACCTCCTTATAGAGTTTCTCAAGCTCAACAAGAGGAGATTATGCGGCAAGTGCATGAGTTAGTTGAGAAGGGCATGGTTAGGCCTAGCTCCTCTCCATTTTGCTCACCTATGCTATTAGTGCAAAAGAAAGACGGCACATATCGTATGTGTGTCAACTATAGAGCACTAAATAGGATCACTATCAAGAATAGGTTTCCCGTTCCACAAGTAGAAGACCTATTTGATAAGCTACAAGGATCGACCTACTTCAGTAGGATTGATCTAAAAAGTGGCTATCACCAAATAAGGATAGTTGATCAAGACATTGTAAAGACCGCATTGCACACCACATTTGGTCTTTACGAATACATTGTCATGCCTTTTGGCTTGACCAATGCACCAGCCACATTCAACCGCTTGATGGAGAAGCTGTTTAGGCCTCATCGAACCTTCAGTGGAGTGTTCTTTGATGATATTATCATCTACTCTAATTCATTAGACAAACACAAGAAACACCTCCAGGTAATATTTCAAGTTTTAAGATAGAATAAACTTTATGTTAATCGAAATAAAAGTGAATTTTTCTTGCAAGAGATTCAGTATTTAGGTCACATTATCTCTCAAGATGGCATCCAAATGGATCCATCAAAGTTAGAGGTAATAAAAGGATGGCCTAAACCAAAGAATCTTCATGAACTAAGAAGCTTTATAGGTATGTGTGCATACTATAGACGCTTCATAGAAAAGTTCTCACAAATTGCGGGACCCTTACATGACCTAACAAAGAAAAGCGTTAGGTACACATGGTATGCTAAGGAGAACAATGCTTTCGAAAATCTTATCTCTCAACATGTGCTTACTCTACCGGATCTCTCAAAACCATTTGAGGTCCAATGTGATGCTTGTGGTGATTGCCTTGTAGCTGTTTTGCTCCAAGAAGGGCACGCCATAGGCTATGAAAGTTGAAGGCTCGACCCTGTTGAGCAAGCTCTAGGCATATATGAAAAGAAACTCCTTGCAGTTCGACATGCCTTAGACTCATGGAAGCACTATTTATTGGGGACTCCTTTCATTCTGCGAAACGGATCACCAAAGTCTTAAGTACTTCATGACGCAAACCAAGCTCTCCGACAAACAAATGAGGTGGGTAAATTTCCTTTCTCAATTTCATTTTCATATTGCTCACATTGCTGGCAAGCATAGACAAGTAGCTGATGCACTCTCAAGATGGCCGAGAGTGAATGCGGTTTCCATAGCAACTCACAATGATCTATCTTCAATGATAGATGAGTAAGCTATTGATCCCAATTTTAGAGATGCGATTTCAGCCCTTGCATTAGGGAAGAAAGAAGAACCATTTACTTTACAAGATGGTTATCTTCTCTATAAGACCATATTAGGTAAAGTGGGAAAATCCCAATTCCCAGGTTGGACAACTTTCAATATATCATGTATAAAATATAGAGATTTTGTCAAAAATTTGAGTTTTCTTAAGGTCTCATTCCACTTTATGCACATACAATACACAATGAAAACAACTAAAATATCATGGTTTCAATCAATTGGATTATTAGGAGAGGAGTATATTGCATCCATTATCGTTGTCTATGTTCTAATGTCCTACCTACAACTTATCTCAACATGGAGAGCTTGGTTTCTAGGTCCACCACTTGTCCAAGTTAATGTAAAAGTGACTCAAGGTTCACAACTTGTGAAAGCAAGGATCCATTGAGGAATACAATCCACTTGGCTATTTTTCCTTAATTTATTGCATGTGACATTTAAGCAAGGTCCACTTCTAATCTATAACTTCTTAATTTGAGGCATGGGGCATACATAAAATATGTAGCATATGCTCTATTGCCTCATAGGAAGGTTGGTTTCAAGGTGCACTTATCCATGCTAGCCTATCTTGGAGAAATGATGGAGCTTTCTTCTCTCCTTGTTTCAATGGAGACTAGCTTGGACAAGTGGTGGACCTTTGCTTCTCTCTATGTTTCAATAGAGTTAGCTTGGACAAGTGGTGATCTTGGAACAAAACCCCCATGTAAAACATATCATGGGTATTCCAAGTGATTAGAAAGATTACCATTTAAGATATAACCTTATAGGTTGGACAACTAGATCTTGGCTTGGAGAAATGGTGGACCTTTGATTCTCTCCATGTTTCAATGGAGTCTATCTTGGAGAAATGGTGGAGCTTGCTTCTGTCCATGTTTCAATGGAGCCTAGCTTGAACAGTTGGTGGACCTTTGCTTCTCTCTATGTTTCAATAGAGTTAGCTTAGACACGTGGTGGATCTTCAAAATAAACCAACTACTATCAATGTTGCCTAGCTTGGACAAGTGGTGGAGTGTTTCTCTACTCCATGTTTCAATGGATCTTAGCTTGGACAAGTGTTGGACCTTAAAACAAAAACCCCATGTACAACATAGAATGGATTTTCTAGATTTCAATGGAGTCTAGCTTTAACAAATGGTGGAGCTTGTCTTCATCCATGTTTCAATGAAACTAGCTTGGACAAGTGGTGGACCTTGTAACAAACCCTCCCATGTACAACATATCATTGGTTTTCTAAGTGATGGGAAGGAATACCATTCAAGATATAAACTTATAGCTTGGATAAGTAGTTGACTTTAAAACCAAATTCATCATAATACAATGAAATACAGGTCAACCAATTCCTAAATCTTGAGACCAAACCTCCCATGCTATTAGAGATAATATATTGGATAAGTGGTGGACCTTCTATTATTTTCCCATGCCTAGTTTAGACAACCGGTACACTTTGCAGCTATAAAGGTTGGACGAGTTGTGGAGCCTTGTTTCTATCCATGTTTTAATGGATCCTAGCTTGGACAAGTGGTGGACCTTGGAAAAAAGCTTCCATGTACAACATATATGAGGTTTTCCATGTTTTAATGGAGCCTATCTTGGACAAATGGTGAAGCTTTCTTCTCTCCATGTTGATTTTGGAACTACCTTAGACAAGTGGTGGAGCTTTTCTTTTCTACTCTTCATAATACAATGAAGTATATGTTGGTTACATGGTGAATCTTAAGGCCAAACCTCCCATTTTACTAGAGATGATAGGTTGGACAAGTGGATCAACCTTCTATCATTTCTCCATGACTATATTGGACAATTAGTAGACATAACATCTCTCTATGTTGTCTAGAGATGAGCTTGGACAAGTGATGGACCCTGCTTCTCTCTCCCCTTGGTTTACTAGTTTGAAGACTCAGTATATATACTTTCTTAGATCTAGCTTGAACAAGTGGTGGACCTTGCATCCACAATCTTAATTCAGTATAAAAAAGTATATGAAAAAATAACATAGGAATCTTGGTTTGAAGGTCAAGCAATTAGGTTCCAAATGCACATAATAATATATTTTCCACCCATATTAAAAGAAAGTTAAATATGCAAATAATAATATATTTTCCAAATGCACATAATAATATATTTTCCACCCATATTAAAAGAAAGTTAAATATGTTATTACCAAATTGACAAAGGTAACGTCCAAGAATTATATCTTTCCATCTTGTCAGATCTAAATCTTCATCAAGGCGACATGCATGTATACATCAACTTTCAAGCCATTCAAGAATACATGCACTTAGATTCCATAGTTTTGTTTTCAAAGTCTTTTAGATTCTAAAACTCTTTCACATAAAGTATGTAATGACAAAATTCTTGAAGCAAACATTTGTGCCCAAGAAAAAGATCCCTCTCACATATTTAAAGTCCATGAATTCTCTGATCCACACTTACAAGTTTTATTTTGACATCAAACATCAATTCTTTCATAGTTCCAAATAAATGCAACCTCGATATGAATTGACAAAAAATGAATTTCTTTTACTATATGACCCAACATAGGCCCCAATCAAATAAAAAATGAGTCCCCAAAAATTTGGGTGCACTCTAGCAATACATCAGAGTCCCCTTACAATAGGATGCACTCCAATAGTACATTGAAGTCCCCTTAGAGTAGGGTGCACTCCATTCAAGTGTTCATAAAATTGACACACCTTTTATAAAAAAAAAAAAGACTATATCAAATTATACAAATGTTGAAAGATACACACTAGAATAAAAAAAGCATCTTATAGCCATATTTATTCAATGCTTTCGTGTTGACAAGTACACACCAAGGACATAATTTGTCTCAGAATCACTATACTGATTTACAATTGTGTTATATGTATAGACTCTCTTATCTCTTGCATACAACCATCCTACCAACCATGGAATTATGGTTCTCTGCAAGAAGTTTTGAAGTTGCTCGGAAGTTTGCCTCCACATCTTTGGAAATATAAGATATGTCCCTGGCATGTTCCACATCACCCTATATGGAGTGTCATCAAAAATTAAGGTATTGTTTGCATCCAAATCCTCAAATATCTTCCAAATATCACTCAGATTTTTGTGATAAACCCTTGTAAATCCTAACATGATATTTGGATTTTGGCAATTTTTGTTACTCATAAACACCTTGAACTTGGTATACTGCTCAGGAAAACACTTTTGTGTGATGCGTTGCACCCTTGTTAAGTTATAGCAACTCCATATCCATAGCTCAAAGTATTCAGCACAAAAATCCAAAAAACTTTGTGCGTCTGGTCGCACCACATGATAAACTTCATCTTTGTCCTCCACAAGTCGCATGTGTTGAGCCCAAGATGGCATAGAATCTCCATGTTTCATTTCAACTGTCTTGAGAAGTAACCCCTCTAGATCCAAGATAAGTACTCTTTTGATGTCCTTGAAAGCAAGTGGTAGGTGATAAGGAGGTGATTCATTCCTTGGACAAGGTCTTGGAGGAGGTTGGATGGGTAATTCAATAGTTTTCTTCAATTTATGCCAGCATATAGCCAATCCATTTTTCTGTAATGGTTCTGAAATTAAAGAACAAGAACACTTAATGCAAACACAACAATAGACATGATTTTTACATTGTCTACCCTAAGGTTTTATTAGATACCAAAATCCATCTATGATCTACTCATTAATAGAAAGAAAGTCAAATTAAAATCCTGACTCTTTTTTATGCTACACTCTCTCTTAGTCTCAATACCATGGAGTTCAACTAGATTTAAGTCAACTAATAACTACTACTTGTTGTTAAAGGTATGCTTGAAGTGTATAAGGCTTAACCAATGCTCTAGTGTAGAATGGGTATTTAGGTCTCAAGGTCTACCACTTATCCAAGCAAAGATCCATTTAGATATGGAAACCCAATTTTTCTTAATATAATGATATAGAGTGGACAAGTGGTGAATCCTGAGACCAAGCCACTCATGCTACTAGGGATAATAGGTTGGACAAGTGGTGGACCTTGAATGTAAACCCCCCATGTACAAAGTATCAGGGGTTTTGGGTATTTCAATGGACTCTAGCATCTTGGAAACATGGTGGAGCTTACTTCTCTCCATGTTTCAATGGAGTCTATCTTGGATAAATGGTGGAGCATCATTCTCTCCATGTTTCAATGGAGCCTACCTTGGACAAGTGGTGCATGTTTGTTTCTCTCTATGTTTGAACAGATCTAGCTTGGACAAGTGGTGGACCTTGGAACAAAATCCCCATGTAAAACATATCATGGACATTACAAGTGGTGAGAAAAAATACCATTCAATATATAACCTTATAGGTTGGAAAAGTGGTGGACCTTAACACCCAATTATTATTAATATAATGACATAGAGTGGACAAGTGGTGAATCTTGCGACCAAACCTACTAGGAAAAGTACGTTGGACAAGTGGTGGACCTTGAATGCAAACCCCCCATGTACAAAATATTACTCATGCTACTAGGAATAATTTGGTATTAAGGTCCATGTTTCAATGGAGCCTAGCTTGGAAAAGTGGTGGACCTTTGTTTCTCTCTATGTTTCAATAGAATTTTCTTGGACAAGTGGTGAACCTTGGAACAAAACCCCCATGTAAAGCATGTCATGGGCATTACAAGTGGTGAGAAAAAATACCATTCAAGGTATAACCTTATAGGCTGGACAAGTGGTGGACCTTAGCACCCAATTCCTCTTATTATAATGACATATAGTGGAAAAGTGGTGAATTGTGAGACCAAACCTACTAGGGATAATAGGTTGGAGAAATGGTTGACCTTGAATGTAAATCACCCATGTACAAAATATCATGGGTTTTGCGTATTTCAATGGAGCCTAGCATCTTGGAGACATGGTGGAACTTACTTCTCTCCATGTTTTAATGGAGCCTATCTAGGAGAAATGGTGGAGGTTCCTTCTCTCCATGTTTCAATGGAGCCTAGCTTGGACAAGTCGTGGACCTTTGTTTCTCTCTATGTTTGAATATGGTTAGCTTGGACAAGTGGTGGATCTTGGAATGAAACTCCCATGTAAAACATATCATGGGCATTTCAAGTGGCGAGAAAGGATACCATTTAAGATATAACCTTATAGGTTGGACAAGTGGTGGACTTTAACACAATATAATGACATAGAGTGTACAAGTGGTGAATCTTGAAACCAAACCACTCATGCTACTAGGGATAATAGGTTAAACAAGTGGTGGGCCTTGAAATAAAACCCCCTAGAGTGTTTCAATGGATCCTAGCTTGGAAACATGGTAAAGCTTGCTTCTCTCCATGTTTCAATGCAGCCTATCTTGGATAAATGGTGCAGCATCATTCTCTCCATGTTTCAATGGAGCCTAGATTGGACAAGTGGTGGACCTTTGTTTCTCTCTATGTTTAAATAGAGTTATCTTGGAAAAGTGGTGGACCTTGGAACAAAAACCCCATGTAAAACATATCATGGGCATTACAAGTGGTGAGAAAAAATACCATTCAATATATAACCTTATAGGTTGGACAAGTGGTGGACCTTAACACCCAATTATTCTTAATATAATGACATAGAGTGGATAAGTGGTGAAATTGGGACCAAACCTACTAGGGAAATAGGTTGGACAAGTGGTGGACCTTGAATGTAAACGCCCCATGTACAAAATATCACTCATGCTACTAGAAATAATTTGGTATTAAGGTCCATGTTTCAATGCAGCCTAGCTTGGAAAAGTGGTGGACCTTTGTTTCTCTCTATGTTTCAATAGATTTATCTTGGATAAGTGGTGTACCTTGGAACAAAACCCCCATGTAAATCATGTCATGGGCATTACAAGTGGTGAGAAAAAATACCATTCAAGCTATAACATTATAGGTTGGACAAGTGGTGGACCTTAACACCTAATTCCTCTTAATATAATGACATAGAGTGGACAAGTGGTGAATCATGAGACCAAACCTACTAGGGATAATAGGTTGGACAAGTGGTGAACCTTGAATGTAAACCCCCCATGTACAAAAAATTATGGGTATTGGGTATTTCAATGGAGCCTAGCAACTTGGAGACATGGTGGAGCTTATTTCTCTCCATGTTTCAATGGAGCCTATCTAGGAGAAACAGTGGAGGTTCCTTCTCTCCATGTTTCAATGAGCCTAGCTTGGACAAGTGGTGGACCTTTCTTTCTCTATATGTTTTAATAGAGTTAGCTTGGACAAGTGGTGGACCTTGGAATGAAACCCCCATGTAAAACATATCATGGGCATTTCAAGTGGTGAGAAAGGATACTATTTAAAATATAACCTTATAGGCTGGACAAGTGGTGGACTTTAACACATATTTCTTCTTAATATAATGACATAGAGTGTACAAGTGGTGAATCTTGAGACCAAACCACTCTTGCTACTAGGGATAATAGGTTGGACAAGTGGTGGACCTTGAATGTAAACCCCTCATGTACAAAATTATGGGTTTAGGGTATTTCAATGGAGCCTAGCTTGGAGACATGGTGGAGATTGCTTCTCTCAATGTTTCAATGGAACCTATCTTGGAGAAATGGTGGATCATCCTTCTCTCCATGTTTCAATGGAGCCTATCTTGGACAAGTGGTGGATGGAGTTAGCTTGGACAAGTGGTGGGTCTTGGAACAAAACCCCTTTGTAAAACATAGCATGGACATTACAAGTGATGAGGAAAAATATCATTCAAGATATAACCTTATAGGTTGGAAAAGTGGTGATGGACCTTGATAAGTGGTGAAGGATACCATTTAAGATATACCCTTATAGGTTGGACTAGTGGTGGACCTTAACACCCAGTTATTCTTAATATAATGACATAGAGTGGATAAGTGGTGAATCTTAAGACCAAATCACTCATGCTACTAGGTATAATACGTTAGAGAAGTGGTAGACCTTGAATGCAAACACCCCATGTACAAAATATCATGGTTTTAGGGTGTTTCAATGGAGCCTAGAATCTCGGAGACATGGTAGATCTTGATTCTTTCCATGTTTGAATGGCACCTATCTTGGAAAAATGATGGAGGTTACTTCTCTCCATACTTCAACGGAGCCTAGCTTTGACAAGTGGTGAACCTTTGCTTCTCTCTATGTTTGAATAGAGTTAGCTTGGACAAGTGGTGGACCTTTGCTTCTCTCTATGTTTGAATAGAGTTAGCTTGGACAAGTGGTGGACCTTGGAATGAAACCCCCGTGTAAAACATATCATGGGCATTTCAAGTGGTGAGAAAGGATACCATTTAAGATATAACCTTATAGGTTGGACAAGTGGTGGACCTTAATACATAGTTCTTCTTAATATAATGACATAGAGTGTACAAGTGGTGTATCTTGAGACCAAACCACTCGTGCTACTAGGGATCCTAGCTTGGACAAGTGGTGGACCTTGGAAAAAAGTCCCCCTGTACAACATAGATGAGTTTTTTCATGTTTTAATGGAAGAGAGATTCGACAAATGGTGGAGCTTGCTTATCTCCATGTGGATTTTAGAACTAGCTTGGACAAGTGGTGGAGCTTTGCTTTTTTACTCTTCATAATACAATGATGTATAGGTTGGTTACATGGTGAATCTTAAGGCCAAACCTCCCATCTTACTAGAGATGATAGGTTGGACAAGTGGTCAACCTTCTATCATTTCTCCATGCCTATAATTAGACAATTAGTAGAACTAGCATCTTTCTATGTTGTCTAGAGCTGAGCTTGGACAAGTAGTGGACCTTGCTACTCTCTTCCCTTGGATTATTAGTTTGAAGACTCATTATATATACTTGCTTAGATCTATATAATTACTCATTAGTTAGGTTACAAGTGGGTATGTAATTTGTTAGCCTCAAGGGACTTTGAATATTGAATAGTAAGACCAAGTGCTGGTTTGAAGATCTTTTGCTTATCTAAACTAGACTCTAACTCAATAATAAGTTTCATAAGTTCCACGAATTGTCCTATCTAGGCTCCAAAAGAGTCTTAATTGGTTTGTGCTAGATTATAACTTCCTTGATGGGGTAGAATCCTAGAAAAATGAGGCACTATAAGTTTTACCTTAGCTCAAATGGATTTTTCACTTAAACTCGACTGCAATTTGGCTATCTAGTCTTTGTCTCGATGGAGTTTAACACTAGATACATAGTAGTGATATTTAAGCTTCATGTCTCTTCACTTGATCGAGATATGAGACCATACTTTCAAGGTCACCACTTGTCTTACCTAAAGACCAATGTGAGACATGGGAGCAAGAAAGCCATCCGATATTGTTTTAAGGACTATTACATAGGCAATCAATAACTTAAGTAAAGAAAAAAAACTTGGATCTTTCACAATTAATAACTTAAGTAAAGCCAAAAAGACTTGGATCTTTGACAGTTTTTTTCAAACTAAAAAAGCACAATCTCATGCTAACAAAACTATAAATCACAATTGAAAGGTTTGAACAAGAAAAAGATCAACAATCTTAATAAGAAGGATACTTTTCATTTCATTTGATGATTACAAACTAAAATAAAGTCTCTCAAGAAATTGATAAACAAAAAATGTAGGTGACTGCTTCATTATTTTGAGCAAAAATATCAAAATCTCTATTGATTGAGCTCCATCTAGTAGTATCCTTTGTAAGATCCTGCAAGAAGGAATAAAAAGAAAGATTTGTTAGATACCATGCACATGAGTGTTCAAGCATGTGTATCAAGAATATATGACATGTCACTAGTACCTTAGGGTTGCTTTCTATCCAGCCTTAGAAGATTGTTCTCAGCTTTCACCTTATTTATATAAGCCTTTGCTGTGGTTGCCTTCAAAACTCCTTTTGTGTTACAACCCAATTGCCTAGCTAAAGTGGTCAATTGTGACGCCTTCATGCTTTCAATGGGTGTACGCTCCTTTGCCAAGATCTCTTGTATTTGGGCTCTTCTCATTTCATTGCGGTGGCTTGTGTCACTTGCATCTTCAATGATAGTTTCATCTCTGTCACCTTTTGCAGGTGGTATTCTTCTTGTAAAGAACACCTTAGCTGACCAAACATCATTTTTCTGCTTCCAATACTCCATGATTTGTTTGTATTCACTATCATTTGTCACTATAGGTTGTCCATAACGATTAGAAGCAATTAAATCACGCACATCCCTTCTCTCATCAAGCTGAATCAAGTATGGCAGTAGCTCCTCCAAGAGCATATTGTCAACCATCTTCTCAGCATCAAATTGTGGTGGAAAAATGCAATTGTTTGCTGGTGAAATACATCCCTTGTAAGGAGAGTCATCAATAAGCACTGTTCTTTGTGGATCACATTCAAACCCCATGGCAATTTTGGCTAGAGGCTTGAACATTGCCTCAACGTTTGGATTGTCGGGTCTAAACAATTTTTGAGTTTGAGCGGTGTAGCAAACATCTTGCGACCAAATTGCAAAGAAAGGCAATGTATCCTCAGCTAAGTTGTTTAGTGCTGCAAGGATTTGATACACATTATTCCTAGTAGCTGTCGACCAAATTGCAACATTAAACCTTTGTAAAATAGTCTTCAAGAATTGGATGCAACCTGGCCTGAGTATAATATATCTTTTTGAATCCATTTGCACTGAGTTGTGGTGTGAGGATGGTTGAGGGGAACGTTTCAACAATAGACCATTTAAATCCAATATAATTGTAAGCATGGATTTCTCAACATCTACGCTACATGACGTAGTACCAATTGGCAATAGCTCGTGAGTGGACTTTTCAGTCTCTTTTGATGTATGTTGCATTTTTGAAGCATCGATTTCTTGGTTCTCATTATTGGAAGCTTGCTCAAGTTGCACAACACTAGACTCTAGTATAGAAATATCATCCATCTTGGGCACTTTAGAAACCATAGAATCTATGGATTCTATAGTTGTTGACTGAACCATAGGAGCATTATCCATCCCAGTTTGTGAATCTAAGAAAACACACACACAAATGGTATCTCAAAACCACTAGAATTTTATTCACCATATTTATATGTAGAACTCCTAGTAAGAAATTTATTTAAGGTAAAGTCGTTGTTAGAATCCTTGCAACCATTTTCAGCATTCGTACACCAAACACCACTTGTCTAAAATACAATCTACTAACTCAACATTTTCCATCCTACACTTTATTAAAGATGAGTACTTAAAGTGAAAACTAAAAGCCACCCTTGTTGAGGAAACATGGATACAAGGTCCACCAAATGTCCAACCTAGACTACAAGAAAATAATTAGAGATTTGGCTTAGATTTGGATTCAAAGGCCACCACTTATTCAAGTAAGATAACTCCACTTGTTTAAGACAGTAATGTTTGAAGCCCCACCACTTGTCCAACCTAGACATTGATTAAATTTTGGTAAGATTTATCACAAATCTAGAGTAGAATCAAGATTCTATGGCCAAGGTAGTCAAATATGTTAGACAACACACAAAGCATAAGAGCACTCTAGATTCTCGTTGAGCATAAACTAAACAATAATCAAATGTTATATTCACTTGAGATTTCATCCATGAAAAATGAAAATGATGCATGTACTTGAGATTTCCATCCATGTACAATACTTTACAATGTCAAGTAAAGTTATAGTCAGCAAACAACTCTTCTCCTGCTTCAACTTGACAAATAGTCTCAATGCATACATGGCCATATTCTTCTGACTTGATGTGTGAAGAGGTGCATTTATGCCAAGGTGGCAAATTTGGATCAAATGTATAGCGTACGTTGGGACAGACATTTGTACTGTGAGAACTATTTATATAGCCCGACACGTTTCCTTCTTCTACACAACCAATAATGTATGATTGATCTTCCTCTTCTTCTATGTTTGGATCCTCTAGAAGAGAATATTTATAAGCTCTTGGAAATATTTTGCATATCTTTTTCCAGTCTTGAAATCTATACTTATGCCCTCCATAGTTTAGAATAGTCAAACCACTTTCCAGGGTAGTATGCACAAATAGCCCATAACCAGCTCCTTCAATACATGAAAGTCGCACTTCAAAATCCACACCGTTAATATGGAAAATTACATCTTTGGGAATAGGAAAAGTTGGTGTCCCAAAAGGATCTTCATGCCAATCATAGTGTGAAATACATCTAGTTTTTATATCACTTAACTCCTTTGTGTCTGCAAAAAGAAGAAAATATTATGCATAAAATAATGACAATATCAAAGAAAGATATCATTATTTTATAGTCCAATAGGTCCATTGTATGGAAGACTTAGAGTGCCTCTTACATGGTGCCTCCAAGGTTTCCAAAAAATAAAATCATTGGAAAAAAAAGGCCACTGTGTCTCCAATCTATTGCCCATTTGAAGCATAGAGAGAACCAAGGTCCACCACTTGTCCAAGCTAGACATGGAGCATTGACACAAGATCCAACACTTATCCAAGAACCCTATAGTATATGTGGTAACATGGGATGCATTGATGCAACAAAAGTAGTCTAGCCTCCTCATCCATCTCTTTTTTCTTGTAGCCTAGAGGGATTAGTTTCAAGGTCTATCACTAGTCAAAAACTACACATAGAACATTGATACAAGGTTCCACCACATGTGAAACCTATCATCTCTAGTAGCATGGATGGTTTGATATCAAGGTTCATCGCGTGTCCTACCTATACTCTATTGTAGCATATAGATTCTGGTTTGGTGGTACTACACTTGTCCAAACTTGGCTTGTTGTTGATATCTGGAGGTAATCAAGGGTCCTCCACTTGTCCAAGTTAGGCATATAAAACAATTGCAAGGTCCACCATGTGTACAACATATGATTGATTATAGCATGCATGGTCTTATTTCATGGGCAACCATCTTCTCTCCAACATGTGTCCAACCTCGGCTCCATTGAAGCATGGAGAGAAGCAAGGTCCACCACTTATCAAAGCTATTATTTTCTCCCAGTGCTTTCAAAACCCATAATACGTTGTACATGGGGGGGGGGATTCTTGTTTCAAGGTCCACCCCTTGGCTAAGATTGGATCCATTGAAACATAAAGAGAAGCAAGCTCTACCATTTGTCCAAGCTAGGAGCCATTGAAACATGAAAACCCCATAATATGTTGTATACGAGGGGTGTTTTTCAAGGTCTACCACTTGTCTAAGCTATGGTCCATTGGAACATGGAGAGAAGCAAAGCTCCACCACTTTTCTAAGCTAGGATCCATTGAAACATGGAGAGAAGCAAGCTCCATTGTTTGTCTAAGCTAGGCTCCATTGGAACAAGGAGAAAACAAGCTCCACCACTTGCCTATTATTGCATAGAGATTCTGGTTTGAAGGTCCACCACTTGTCCAACCTTGCCTTCATGTATGGAGATAATCAAGAGTGCAATGCTTCTCTAAGCTAGGGACATAAAAGAGTTTCAAGGTCCACTACATATACGATCTATGATGGGTTGTAGCATGGGAGGTTTCATTTTAAGGTTGACCACTTCTCCAGCTCCGCTTGTCCAACCTCAGATCCATTGAAGAATGGAGAATAAAGGTGTACCAACTCTCCAAAATAGGCAGGACAATCTCTATAAAACCCATGAATTGTTAATATATGCTATGCTGTGGAGTTTTGTTTGAAGTTCCACTCCTTATCCAAGCTACAATCCATTGAAGCATGGAACTAAGTAAGATATATCTCTAGTCCAAGATAGGATCCATTGAAACATAGAGAGAATCAAGGTCCACCACTTGTCCAAGCTATGCATGGGTAATTGATATAAGGACCACTACGTTTTCACCTATACTATGCTCTATCATGGATGGTTTCATATCCCACCAATTTTCCAACCTATTTAGTAGGTTGTATTATGGGGGTTTGGTTTCAAGGTACTTCACTTGTCTGAGGTGGGTTCCATTGAACCATGGAGAGAAACTATGTCTACCACTTGTCCGAAATATGCTCCTTTAAAACATAAAAACAAGGTCCACCACTTGTCCAAGCTAAAGTTTCTCTCCATTGAAGCATGGAGAGAAACAAGGTCTACCACCTGTCCAAAATATGCTCCATTGAAACATAAAAGCAAGGTCCACCACTTGTCCAAGCTAATATAACAAATGGGTGTTGGTTACAAGGTGTACCACACTTGTCTAAACTAGTCTTCATGCAAGGTCTACCACATGTCCAAGCTATATGAGCTTGTTTTGAAGGTCTACCACACCTCTTGAAATTAGGATCCATGTAAGGTCCACCTTTTGTCAAGCTATGCATTTAATGAGTACTAAAACTAAGTAAATTGCAGTACTTAAATACCTTTCCAAGCTCATTAAGATTTTGGTCTCTAAGGCCGGCCACCACCACATGTCTAATCTATGCTCTAATTGATTACTTATGCTATTTCTCTCAAAGTCCAAACATAAGCTCCCTTCTAGCAAGGTTAGTTTAAATTTAGGCTCCAGCACCTGTCTAAGCTAGGTTCAATTTATGAAGCATCACCATTTAACCATGCTACGATCTAATGTATCATATCAAGGGGGTATTGATAAAAGGTCCAAAACTTATTGAGTTCAAGCTCTTAAGTAATTAAGTCTTTGTGAGTATTAAATGTTTTAGTTTTAGTCTACAGATCCACCATTCAAAAACTCAAGTAATTTACTATTTACATTCAAACCTTGAATGCTTGAGATAAAAAATACAAGCTCAATCAATACTATATAAAGCAAAATCTAACATTAAGAGTATCAAATCAGTAACAAGAAACACTAACATGCACAAGAAACTCAAAACATACGTGTCTCCATTTCCAAAAAGTCCTCCATTGACAGAGATGGTGTTGTTGTTGTTCTTCTTCTCTTTGTGGAGAGCACTCCTCTGTAACAGGCACAATGTCGCCTGATTGCGAAGTGGATTGTTGAAGTCCAGCCCATTTTTCTATATCTTCATGAGACTTAACAAAGTCTAGCAGCATGGTCTCCATGCTTTTTGCCTCCTCCACACTATCAATTAAGCAGATGACTTCTTTTTTCTGTTGTATTCCTTCTTGTGCAACCAAGGAGCCATCACCAAAAACATCAACAAGCTTGCGGTCTTCAAAACAATATGTACGAATGTAGTGCTTGACCAAAGCTCTTTTTTTGGCCTCCAAATATTGCAAATCTGACATATCGTTATCTGCTACTTGAAGAAGAGAACAATCAATTGGCATGGGATGTTCCTCTGATCTTCTTCTCAGGTCTTCAAATGCATTGCCTTGTCCCAAGAAGGCAATAACTGTTAGGAATTGAATTGCTCCTTTGCAAGGAGCTGATGGAAAGTGATGCAATGCACCACAACAATGGTAGCTCAAATTATCTCCCATGGCGTGAAAGGCACATTGCAATTTTGTGAAGTTAGTGAAATCCACAAATGCAAGAAAGACAAATCCAGGATCTGTTGACCCTCCAGCAATAGCCAAGATCCCATCCAAAGCATTGTTAAATGTCTCCTCACTCCACTTCAAATTGCCTCCAACGTTTTTTGTCATATCTAAAACACATAAGCCAATAGGCACTTTATTATTGAAGTGGCGCATCAAGTAGAGATTGCCTTCCATTTGTAGGCTCACCACATAGATTGACCATGGCAAATCTCTAGGCTCAGTTTTCTCCTTTTGAAGGTGAATTGCCCATTGCATGTATTTTATTGCTCCATCTGGAAAAGCCATTTTCTTTGTTCCACGCGTCAAACTAGATCTGATCCATTCCTCGCATAGCATTAAAATTGTTTTATAAACAACATCATTGATGTTATACATTTTGACCACCTCCTCCCAGTCTTTACATGGTGAAGACTCATTCAAATTGTTGAAGCCTTCAAGAAGTGCATCTTGAATCAATTTGTCTTGCTTCAACTGCTTGATTCGATCATACATGTCAGTTGCATCACCATCCTTTGCACTCTTTGACAGTAAAATCTTCTCATCTCTAATCTCTTCTTGAATAGTCTTTACCTCTGATTCCTCAAGGCCACAAAGGTATCTAAATACAGTTGTTGGGGGTTTCTTATTCTCCTCTTCTAGATTTTCAATGATTTCTATCCAGCAATCATAAACTAAATCAGAGTAGGTGACCATGTGTGCCTGTTTAGCAATCCAACTTGCTGCTGCACTCATTCTTGCCAATCGAAGAAAACCCTAAAAAGAAATAGAGAAATAATTAAACTATTGAGCAAGATTTGTTAATTAAACACTATCAAAAAGACAAAGAAAATAACTTACATCCCATCCGGCACGAGATGCATGTCCCTCTGCAATTCCACTTGCTGCCTTTGGTGGTCGTCCTGAGAAGATCCATTGACTCCGTAAATGTCTCAATATTTGGCTGTAAGGTTGCTTGACATACAATGCCTGAGCCTCCTCATTTGCAATGGCAGATATAGCAGTTGCAACAAATGGAGGAGCATTCACAACAATGCGAGCCTTTCTAAATTTATACACGCTAATCAGTCTTTCAAAGATCTCTTTGTTGTTTTGTTCATTGTGAAGCAAAACTTTTGCAGCATAGATTGAATGCTGCCCATCAAGAATCCAATAATGATAATCTTTAATTTTTTGCTCCTCTACCTCTTCTACTGCCAAAGGAGTCCCCTTCTTTGATTTTGCATTTCGAACAGGCATCAAATATGCACATGCTGCAGGCTTGGTCGTACTCCGTGAAAATCCAAATAACACACTTTCAGCGTGTTTTTTATCCATAATACGTGCATTATAGTGATCAGGAGCAAGCCAACAATTTTGAATAGGGATATCAAATTCCCTATATTGGAAAGGAAAATAATTTATGTACTTATTCATTCCACCTGTATCTTTTTCTTGTCCTTTCATGGCCTCAGCTTCTAAAACATCTGGATCCACAATTCTCATCTTTGACATTGAACCCTCTGTTGATGAGGATGCCAAAGATGCCTTGTCTACATCCAAAATGGAGCTAGTTCGCTTAGCTTCTACTTTCTGCACTTTTGCTTGCTTCTTTGTGGATGGTGGTCGTGAAGCTTTCACCTTTTTTCGTTGTAGTGTGGCAATGATGGAGCTTTGAAGTTGATCTGCTGTGATATTTGGATTTGATTCTGCAAACTTCCATCCTCGAGAAAACATTGTCTCTTCTTTGTTTCTAGACATGCGCTCCAATGCATATGCTCCTGGAGATAGTTGAAATTCTAGATTCATTGGAACTAGAATGTCAATGCATTCCACCTCTGGATGACTATCAACTACAGAGACAGATGCTTCCACAACTTGTCCAACATCTTCAAACAAGCTGTCATTATCCTTTTTGGCAATAAATAGATGCACCTTATGAAATTGTGCACCCTCTATACCATGTATGTCCAAATACCATTTCCTAAGATCATTGCAAGTATAGTCAACTGAGACAGCAACCCTTGCAACCTGTTTTTTTGGAGCCATCTTTCCTGAAACAAAAAAAACCAAATGTTATTTTAACATATACTTTTTTGTAATGGATTAAGTTTGTGTGAATACAAGTTCCACCACTTGTTCAAGCTAGATCTAAGCAAGTATACATAGTGATCATTTAAGCTAGTAAACTAAGGGAAGGGAGAAGTAAGGTCCACCACTTGTCCAAGCTTAGCTCTAGACAACATGGAGAGATTGGAGGTCTACTAATTGTCTAATATAGGCTAACTATATTGAAACATAGAGAGAAGCAAAGGTCCACCACTTGTCCAATCTAGGGTCCATTGAAACATGGAGAGAAGGATGCTCCACCATTTGTCCAAAATAGGCTCCATTGAAACATGAAGAGAAACAAGATGCACCATGTCTTTGAGATGCTAGGCTCCATTGAAATACCTTAAACCCATGATATTTTGTATATGTGGGGTTTAAATTCAAGGTCCACCACTTGTCCAACCTATTATCCCTAGTAGCATGAGTGGTTTGGTCTCAAGATTCACCACTTTTCCACTCTATGTCATTATATTAAGAAGATCTGGGTGTTAAGGTCCACCACTTGTCCAACCTATAAGGCTATATCTTAAATGGTATTATTTACCACCACTTGGAATGCACATGATGGGTTTTACATAGGGGTACGGTTCCAAGGTCCACCACTTGTCCAAGCTAACTCTATTGAAACATAGAGAGAATCAAAGGTCCACCACTTGTCCAAGCTAGGCTCCATTGAAACATGGAGAGAAGGATGCTCCACCATTTGTCCAAGCCAGGTTTGATTGAAACATGAAGAGAAGCAAGCTGCACCATGTCTCCAAAATGCTAGGCTCCATTGAAATATCTTAAACCCATGATATTTCGTACATGGGGGGTTTACATTCAAGGTCCACCACTTGTCCAACCTATTATCACTAGTAGCATGAGTGGTTTGATGTCAAGATTCACCACTTTTCTACTCTATGTCATTATATTAAGAAGATCTGGGTGTTAAGGTCCACCACTTGTCCAACCTATAAGGCTATATCTTAAAGGGTATTCTTTCTCACCACTTGGAATGACCATGATAGGTTTTACATGGGGGTTTGGTTCCAAGTTCCACCACTTGTCCAAGCTAACTCTATTGAAACATAGAGAGAAGCAAAGGTCCACCACTTGTCTAAGCTAGGGTCCATTGAAACATGGAGAGAAGGATGCTCCACCATTTGTCCAAGATAGGCTCCATTGAAACATGAAGAGAAGCAAGCTGCACCATGTCTCCAAGATGCTAAGATCCATTGAAATACCTTAAACCCATGATATTTTGTACATGGGGAGTTTACATTCAAGGTCCACCACTTGTCCAACCTATTATCTCTAGTAGCATGAGTGGTTTGGTCTGAAGATTCACCACTTTTCCACTCTATGTCATTACGTTAAGAAGATCTGGGTGTTAAGGTCGACCACTTGTCCAACCTATAAGGGTATATCTTAAAGGGTATTCTTTCTCACCACTTGAAATGTCCATGATATGTTTTACATGGGGGTTTGGCTCCAAGGTCCACCACCTCTCCAAGCTAACTCTATTGAAACATAGAGAGAAACAAAGGTCCACCACTTGTCCAAGCTAGGCTCCATTGAAACATGGAGAGAAGGATCCTCTACCATTTGTCGAAGCTAACTCTATTGAAACATGGGGGGTTTACATTCAAGGTCCACCACTTGTCCAACCTATTAACGCTAGTAGCATGAGTGGTTTGGTCTCAAGATTCACCACTTTTTCACTCTGTCATTATATTAAGAATATTTGGGTGTTAAGGTCCACCACTTGTCCAACCTATAAGGCTATATCTTAAGGGTTATTCTTTCTCACCACTTGGAGTGACCAGCATAGGTTTTACATGGGGGTTTTGTTTCAAGGTCCACCACTTGTCCAAGCTAACTCTATTGAAACATAGAGAGAATCAAAGGTCCACCACTTGTCCAAGCTAGGGTCCATTGAAACATGGAGAGAAGGATGCTCCACCATTTGTCCAAGATACACTCCATTGAAACATGAAGAGAAGCAAGCTACACCATGTCTCCAAGATGCTAGGCTCCATTGAAATACCTCAAACCCATGATATTTTGTACATGGGGGGTTTACATTCAAGGTCCACCACTTGTCCAACCTATTATCTCTAGTAGCATGAGTGGTTTGGTCTCAAGATTCACCATTTTTCCACTCTATGTCATTCTATTAAGAATATATGGGTGCTAAGGTCCACCACTTGTCCAACCTATAAGGCCATATCTTAAACTTTATTCTTTCTCACCACTTGGAGTTACCAAGATAGGTTTTACATGGGAGTTTGGTTCCAAGGCCCACCACTTGTCCAAGCTAACTCTATTGAAACATAGAGAGAAGCAAAGGTCCACCACTTGTCCAAGCTAGGCTCCATTGAAACATGGAGAGAAGGATGCTCCACCATTTGTCCAAGATAGGCTCCATTGAAACATGAAGGGAAGCAATCTGCACCATGTCTCCAAGATTCTAGGATCCATTGAAATACCTTAAACCCACGATATTGTTTACATGTGGGGTTTAACGTCAAGGTCAGTCACTTTTCCAAGCTATTATCCCTAGTAGCACTAGTGGTTGGGTCTCAAGATTTACCACTTTTCCACTCTATGTCGTTATATTATGAAGATCTAGGTTCTAAGGTCGACCACTTGTCCAACCTATAAGGCTAGATCTTAAAGGGTATTATTTCTCACCACTTGGAATGACCATGATATGTTTTACATGGGGGTTTGGTTTCAAGGTCCACCACTTGTCCAAGCTAACTCTATGGAAACATAGAGAGAAGCAAAGGTCCACCACTTGTCCAAGCTAGGCTCCACTGAGACATTTAGAGAAGGATGATCCCCCATTGGTGGAAGATAGGCTTCATTGAAACATGAAAAGAAGCAAGTTGCACCATGTCTCCAAGATTCTAGCATCCATTGAAATACCTTAAACCCACGATATTGTTTACATGTGGGGTTTAACGTCAAGGTCAGTCACTTTTCCAAGCTATTATCCCTAGTAGCATGAGTGGTTTGGTCTCAAGATTCACCACTTTTCCACTCTATGTCATTATATAAAGAAGATCTAGGTGTTAAGGTCGACCACTTGTCCAACCTATAAGCGTATATCTTAAAGGGTATTCTTTCTCACCACTTGAAATGTCCATGATATGTTTTACATAGGGGTTTGTTCCAAGGTCCACCACTTATCCAAGCTAACTTTATTCTTCTCATAGAGAGAAGCAAAAGGTCCACCACTTGTCCAAGCTAGGCTCCATTGAAACATGGAGAGAAGGATGCTCCACCATTTGTCGAAGCTAACTCTATTGAAACATGGAAGGTTTACATTCAAGGTCCACCAGTTGTCCAACCTATTAACGCTAGTAGCATGAGGGGTTTGGTCTCAAGATTCACCACTTTTTCACTCTGTGTTATTATATTAAGAATATTTGGGTATTAAGGTCCACCACTTGTCCAACCTATAAGACTATATCTTAATGGTTATTCTTTCTGACCACTTGGAGTGACCATGAAAGGTTTTACATGGGGGTTGGTTCCAAGGTCCACCACTTGTCCAAGCTAACTCTATTGAAACATAGAGAGAAGCAAAGGTCCACCACTTGTCTAAGCTAGGGTCTATTGAAACATGGAGAGAAGGATGCTCCACCATTTGTCCAAGATAGACTCCATTGAAACATGAAGAGAAGCAAGCTGCACCATATCTCCAAGATTCTAGACTCCATCGAAATACCTTAAACCCACGTTATTTTGTACATGGGGAGTTTACATTCAAGATCAACAATTTGTCCAACCTATTATCGCTAGTAGCATGAGTGGTTTGCTCTCAAGATTCACCACTTTTCCACTCTCTATCATTATATTAAGAATATTTGGGTGTTAAGGTCCACCACTTGTCCAACCTATAAGACTATATCTTAATGGTTATTCTTTCTCACCCCTTGAAAGACTATATCTTAATGGTTATCCCTAGCTATTATTGCTAGTAGCGTGAGTGGTTTGGTCTCAAGATTCACCACTTTTATTAAGAATATGTGGGTGTTAAGGTCCACCACTTGTCCAACCTATAAGGCTACATCTTAAAGGTTATTCTTTCTTACTACTTGGAGTGACCATGATAGGTTTTACATGGGGGTTTGGTTCCAAGGTCCACCACTTGTCCAAGCTAACTCTATTGAAACATAGAGAGAAGCAAAGGTCCACCCCTTGTCTAAGCTAGGGTCCATTGAAACATGGAGAGAAGGATGCTCCACCATTTGTCCAAGGTAGGCTCCATTGAAACATGAGGAGAATCAAGGTGCACCATGTCTCCAAGATGCTAGGCTCCATCGAAAAACATTAAACCCACGATATGTCGTAGATGAGGGGTTTACATTCAAGGTCCAACACTTGTCCAAGCTATTATTGGTAGTAGCCTGAGTGGTTTGGTCTCAAGATTCACCACTTTTCCACTCTATGTCATTATATTAAGAATATGCGCGTGTTAAGGTCCACCACTTGTCCAACCTATAAGGCTACATCTTAAAGGTTATTCTTTATTACCACTTGGAGTGACCATGATAGGTTTTACATGGGGGTTTGGTTCCAAGGTCCACCACTTGTCCAAGCTAACTCTATTGAAACATAGAGAGAAACAAAGGTCCACCACTTGTCCAAGCTAGGGTCCATTGAAACATGGAGAGAAGGATGCTCCACCATTTGTCCAAGATAGGCTCCATTGAAACATGACGAGAAGCAAGCTGCACCATGTCTCCAAGATGCTAGGCTCCATCGAAATACATTAAACCCACGATATTTCGTAGATGAGGGGTTTACATTCAAGGTCCACCACTTGTCCAAGCTATTATTGCTAGTAGCCTGAGTGGTTTGGTCTCAAGATTCACCACTTTTATTAAGAATATGTGGGTGTTAAGGTCCACCACTTGTCCAACCTATAAGGCTACATCTTAAAGGTTATTCTTTCTTACTACTTGGAGTGACCATGATAGGTTTTACATGGGGGTTTGGTTCCAAGGTCCACCACTTGTCCAAGCTAACTCTATTGAAACATAGAGAGAAGCAAAGGTCCACCCCTTGTCTAAGCTAGGGTCCATTGAAACATGGAGAGAAGGATGCTCCACCATTTGTCCAAGGTAGGCTCCATTGAAACATGAGGAGAAGCAAGGTGCACCATGTCTCCAAGATGCTAGGCTCCATCGAAAAACATTAAACCCACGATATGTCGTAGATGAGGGGTTTACATTCAAGGTCCACCACTTGTCCAAGCTATTATTGCTAGTAGCCTGAGTGGTTTGGTCTCAAGATTCACCACTTTTCCACTCTATGTCATTAAATTAAGAATATGTGCGTGTTAAGGTCCACCACTTGTCCAACCTATAAGGCTACATCTTAAAGGTTATTCTTTCTTACCACTTGGAGTGACCATGATAGGTTTTACATGGGGGTTTGGTTCCAAGGTCCACCACTTGTCCAAGCTAACTCTATTGAAACATAGAGAGAAGCAAAGGTCCACCCTTGTCTAAGCTAGGGTCCATTGAAACATGGAGAGAAGGATGCTCCACCATTTGTCCAAGATAGGCTCCATTGAAACATGAGGAGAAGCAAGGTGCACCATGTCTCCAAGATGCTAGGCTCCATCGAAAAACATTAAACCCACGATATGTCGTAGATGAGGGGTTTACATTCAAGGTCCACCACTTGTCCAAGCTATTATTGCTAGTAGCCTGAGTGGTTTGGTCTCAAGATTCACCACTTTTCCACTCTATGTCATTAAATTAAGAATATGCGCGTGTTAAGGTCCACCACTTGTCCAACCTATAAGGCTACATCTTAAAGGTTATTCTTTCTTACCACTTGGAGTGACCATGATAGGTTTTACATGGGGGTTTGGTTCCAAGGTCCACCACTTGTCCAAGCTAACTCTATTGAAACATAGAGAGAAGCAAAGGTCCACCACTTGTCCAAGCTAGGGTCCATTGAAACATGGAGAGAAGGATGCTCCACCATTTGTCCAAGATAGGCTCCATTGAAACATGACGAGAAGCAAGCTGCACCATGTCTCCAAGATGCTAGGCTCCATCGAAATACATTAAACCCACGATATTTCGTAGATGAGGGGTTTACATTCAAGGTCCACCACTTGTCCAAGCTATTATTGCTAGTAGCCTGAGTGGTTTGGTCTCAAGATTCACCACTTTTATTAAGAATATGTGGGTGTTAAGGTCCACCACTTGTCCAACCTATAAGGCTACATCTTAAAGGTTATTCTTTCTTACCACTTGGAGTGACCATGATAGGTTTTACATGGGGGTTTGGTTCCAAGGTCCACCACTTGTCCAAGCTAACTCTATTGAAACATAGAGAGAAGCAAAGGTCCACCCTTGTCCAAGCTAGGGTCCATTGAAACATGGAGAGAAGGATGCTCCACCATTTGTCAAGGTAGGCTCCATTGAAACATGAGGAGAATCAAGGTGCACCATGTCTCCAAGATGCTAGGCTCCATCGAAAAACATTAAACCCACGATATGTCGTAGATGAGGGGTTTACATTCAAGGTCCACCACTTGTCCAAGCTATTATTGCTAGTAGCCTGAGTGGTTTGGTCTCAAGATTCACCACTTTTCCACTCTATGTCATTATATTAAGAATATGCGGTGTTAAGGTCCACCACTTGTCCAACCTATAAGGCTATATCTTAAAGGTTATTCTTTCTCACCACTTGGAGTGACCATGATAGGTTTTACATGGGGGTTTGGTTCCAAGGTCCACCACTTGTCCAAGCTAACTCTATTGAAACATAGAGAGAAGCAAAGGTCCACCCTTGTCCAAGCTAGGGTCCATTGAAACATGGAGAGAAGGATGCTCCACCATTTGTCCAAGGTAGGCTCCATTGAAACATGAGAGAAGCAAGGTGCACCATGTCTCCAAGATGCTAGGCTCCATCGAAAAACATTAAACCCACGATATGTCGTAGATGAGGGGTTTACATTCAAGGTCCACCACTTGTCCAAGCTATTATTGCTAGTAGCCTGAGTGGTTTGGTCTCAAGATTCACCACTTTTCCACTCTATGTCATTAAATTAAGAATATGCGCGTGTTAAGGTCCACCACTTGTCCAACCTATAAGGCTATATCTTAAAGGTTATTCTTTCTCACCACTTGGAGTGACCATGATAGGTTTTACATGGGGTTTGGTTCCAAGGTCCACCACTTGTCCAAGCTAACTCTATTGAAACATAGAGAGAAGCAAAGGTCCACCACTTGTCCAAGCTAGGGTCCATTGAAACATGGAGAGAAGGATGCTCCACCATTTGTCCAAGGTAGGCTCCATTGAAACATGAGGAGAAGCAAGGTGCACCATGTCTCCAAGATGCTAGGCTCCATCGAAAAACATTAAACCACGATATGTCGTAGATGAGGGGTTTACAGTCAAGGTCCACCACTTGTCCAAGCTATTATTGCTAGTAGCCTGAGTGGTTTGGTCTCAAGATTCACCCACTTTTATAAGAATATGTGGGTGTTAAGGTCCACCACTTGTCCAACCTATAAGGCTACATCTTAAAGGTTATTCTTTCTTACTACTTGGAGTGACCATGATAGGTTTTACATGGGGGTTTGGTTCCAAGGTCACCACTTGTCCAAGCTAACTCTATTGAAACATAGAGAGAAGCAAAGGTCCACCCCTTGTCTAAGCTAGGGTCCATTGAAACATGGAGAGAAGGATGCTCCACCATTTGTCCAAGGTAGGCTCCATTGAAACATGAGGAGAATCAAGGTGCACCATGTCTCCAAGATGCTAGGCTCCATCGAAAAACATTAAACCCACGATATTCGTAGATGAGGGGATTACATTCAAGGTCCACCACTTGTCCAAGCTATTATTGCTAGTAGCCTGAGTGGTTTGGTCTCAAGATTCACCACTTTTCCACTCTATGTCTTAAATTAAAGAATATGCGCGTGTTAAGGTCCACCACTTGTCCAACCTATAAGGCTACATCTTAAAGGTTATTCTTTCTTACCACTTGGAGTGACCATGATAGGTTTTAATGGGGGTTTGGTTCCAAGGTCCACCACTTGTCCAAGCTAACTCTATTGAAACATAGAGAGAAGCAAAGGTCACCCCACTTGTCCAGCTAGGGTCCATTGAAACATGGAGAGAAGGATGCTCCACCATTTGTCCAAGATAGGCTCCATTGAAACATGACGAGAAGCAAGCTGCACCATGTCTCCAAGATGCTAGGCTCCATCGAAATACATTAAACCCACGATATTTCGTAGATGAGGGGTTTACATTCAAGGTCCACCACTTGTCCAAGCTATTATTGGTAGTAGCCTGAGTGGTTTGGTCTCAAGATTCACCACTTTTATTAAGAATATGTGGGTGTTAAGGTCCACCACTTGTCCAACCTATAAGGCTACATCTTAAAGGTTATTCTTTTCTTACTACTTGGAGTGATCCATGATAGGTTTTACATGGGGGTTTGGTTCCAAGGTCCACCACTTGTCCAAGCTAACTCTATTGAAACATAGAGAGAAGCAAAGTCCACCCCTTGTCTAAGCTAGGGTCCATTGAAACATGGAGAGAAGGATGCTCCACCATTTGTCCAAGGTAGGCTCCATTGAAACATGAGGAGAAGCAAGGTGCACCATGTCTCCAAGATGCTAGGCTCCATCGAAAAAACATTAAACCCACGATATGTCGTAGATGAGGGGTTTACATTCAAGGTCCCACACCACTTGTCAAAGCTATTATTGCTAGTAGCCTGAGTGGTTTGGTCTCAAGATTCACCACTTTTCCACTCTATGTCATTAAATTAAGAATATGCGCGTGTTAAGGTCCACCACTTGTCCAACCTATAAGGCTATATCTTAAAGGTTATTCTTTCTCACCACTTGGAGTGACCATGATAGGTTTTACATGGGGGTTTGGTTCCAAGGTCCACCACTTGTCCAAGCTAACTCTATTGAAACATAGAGAGAAGCAAAGGTCCACCCCTTGTCTAAGCTAGGGTCCATTGAAACATGGAGAGAAGGATGCTCCACCATTTGTCCAAGGTAGGCTCCATTGAAACATGAGGAGAAGCAAGGTGCACCATGTCTCCAAGATGCTAGGCTCCATCGAAAAACATTAAACCCACGATATGTCGTAGATGAGGGGTTTACATTCAAGGTCCACCACTTGTCCAAGCTATTATTGCTAGTAGCCTGAGTGGTTTGGTCTCAAGATTCACCACTTTTCCACTCTATGTCATTAATTAAGAATATGCGCGTGTTAAGGTCCACCACTTGTCCAACCTATAAGGCTATATCTTAAAGGTTATTCTTTCTCACCACTTGGAGTGACCATGATAGGTTTTACATGGGGGTTTGGTTCCAAGGTCCACCACTTGTCCAAGCTAACTCTATTGAAACATAGAGAGAAGCAAAGGTCCACCACTTGTCCAAGCTAGGGTCCATTGAAACATGGAGAGAAGGATGCTCCACCATTTGTCCAAGATAGGCTCCATTGAAACATGACGAGAAGCAAGCTGCACCATGTCTCCAAGATGCTAGGCTCCATCGAAATACATTAAACCCACGATATTTCGTAGATGAGGGGTTTACATTCAAGGTCCACCACTTGTCCAAGCTATTATTGCTAGTAGCCTGAGTGGTTTGGTCTCAAGATTCACCACTTTTATTAAGAATATGTGGGTGTTAAGGTCCACCACTTGTCCAACCTATAAGGCTACATCTTAAAGGTTATTCTTTCTTACTACTTGGAGTGACCATGATAGGTTTTACATGGGGGTTTGGTTCCAAGGTCCACCACTTGTCCAAGCTAACTCTATTGAAACATAGAGAGAAGCAAAGGTCCACCCCTTGTCTAAGCTAGGGTCCATTGAAACATGGAGAGAAGGATGCTCCACCATTTGTGCAAGGTAGGCTCCATTGAAACATGAGGAGAATCAAGGTGCACCATGTCTCCAAGATGCTAGGCTCCATCGAAAAACATTAAACCCACGATATGTCGTAGATGAGGGGTTTACAGTCAAGGTCCACCACTTGTCCAAGCTATTATTGCTAGTAGCCTGAGTGGTTTGGTCTCAAGATTCACCACTTTTCCACTCTATGTCATTAAATTAAGAATATGCGCGTGTTAAGGTCCACCACTTGTCCAACCTATAAGGCTATATCTTAAAGGTTATTCTTTCTCACCACTTGGAGTGACCATGATAGGTTTTACATGGGGGTTTGGTTCCAAGGTCCACCACTTGTCCAAGCTAACTCTATTAAACATAGAGAGAAGCAAAGGTCCACCCCTTGTCTAAGCTAGGGTCCATTGAAACATGGAGAGAAGGATGCTCCACCATTTGTCCAAGGTAGGCTCCATTGAAACATGAGGAGAAGCAAGGTGCACCATGTCTCCAAGATGCTAGGCTCCATCGAAAAACATTAAACCCACGATATGTCGTAGATGAGGGGTTTACATTCAAGGTCCACCACTTGTCCAAGCTATTATTGCTAGTAGCCTGAGTGGTTTGGTCTCAAGATTCACCACTTTTCCACTCTATGTCATTAAATTAAGAATATGCGCGTGTTAAGGTCCACCACTTGTCCAACCTATAAGGCTATATCTTAAAGGTTATTCTTTCTCACCACTTGGAGTGACCATGATAGGTTTTACATGGGGGTTTGGTTCCAAGGTCCACCACTTGTCCAAGCTAACTCTATTGAAACATAGAGAGAAGCAAAGGTCCACCACTTGTCCAAGCTAGGGTCCATTGAAACATGGAGAGAAGGATGCTCCACCATTTGTCCAAGATAGGCTCCATTGAAACATGACGAGAAGCAAGCTGCACCATGTCTCCAAGATGCTAGGCTCCATCGAAATACATTAAACCCACGATATTTCGTAGATGAGGGGTTTACATTCAAGGTCCACCACTTGTCCAAGCTATTATTGCTAGTAGCTGAGTGGTTTGGTCTCAAGATTCACCACTTTTATTAAGAATATGTGGGTGTTAAGGTCCACCACTTGTCCAACCTATAAGGCTACATCTTAAAGGTTATTCTTTCTTACTACTTGGAGTGACCATGATAGGTTTTACATGGGGGTTTGGTTCCAAGGTCCACCACTTGTCCAAGCTAACTCTATTGAAACATAGAGAGAAGCAAAGGTCCACCCCTTGTCTAAGCTAGGGTCCATTGAAACATGGAGAGAAGGATGCTCCACCATTTGTCCAAGGTAGGCTCCATTGAAACATGAGGAGAAGCAAGGTGCACCATGTCTCCAAGATGCTAGGCTCCATCGAAAAACATTAAACCCACGATATGTCGTAGATGAGGGGTTTACATTCAAGGTCCACCACTTGTCCAAGCTATTATTGCTAGTAGCCTGAGTGGTTTGGTCTCAAGATTCACCACTTTTCCACTCTATGTCATTAAATTAAGAATATGCGCGTGTTAAGGTCCACCACTTGTCCAACCTATAAGGCTATATCTTAAAGGTTATTCTTTCTCACCACTTGGAGTGACCATGATAGGTTTTAATGGGGGTTTGGTTCCAAGGTCCACCACTTGTCCAAGCTAACTCTATTGAAACATAGAGAGAAGTAAAGGTCCACCACTTGTCCAAGCTAGGGTCCATTGAAACATGGAGAGAAGGATGCTCCACCATTTGTCCAAGATAGGCTCCATTGAAACATGACGAGAAGCAAGCTGCACCATGTCTCCAAGATGCTAGGCTCCATCGAAATACATTAAACCCACGATATTTCGTAGATGAGGGCTTTACATTCAAGGTCCACCACTTGTCCAAGCTATTATTGCTAGTAGCCTGAGTGGTTTGGTCTCAAGATTCACCACTTTTATTAAGAATATGTGGGTGTTAAGGTCCACCACTTGTCCAACCTATAAGGCTACATCTTAAAGGTTATTCTTTCTTACTACTTGGAGTGACCATGATAGGTTTTACATGGGGGTTTGGTTCCAAGGTCCACCACTTGTCCAAGCTAACTCTATTGAAACATAGAGAGAAGCAAAGGTCCACCCCTTGTCTAAGCTAGGGTCCATTGAAACATGGAGAGAAGGACGCTCCACCATTTGTCCAAGGTAGGCTCCATTGAAACATGAGGAGAATCAAGGTGCACCATGTCTCCAAGATGCTAGGCTCCATCGAAAAACATTAAACCCACGATATGTCGTAGATGAGGGGTTTACATTCAAGGTCCACCACTTGTCCAAGCTATTATTGCTAGTAGCCTGAGTGGTTTGGTCTCAAGATTCACCACTTTTCCACTCTATGATTAAATTAAGAATATGCGCGTGTTAAGGTCCACCACTTGTCCAACCTATAAGGCTATATCTTAAAGGTTATTCTTTCTCACCACTTGGAGTGACCATGATAGGTTTTAAATGGGGGTTTGGTTCCAAGGTCCACCACTTGTCCAAGCTAACTCTATTGAAACATAGAGAGAAGTAAAGGTCCACCACTTGTCCAAGCTAGGGTCCATTGAAACATGGAGAGAAGGATGCTCCACCATTTGTCCAAGATAGGCTCCATTGAAACATGACGAGAAGCAAGCTGCACCATGTCTCCAAGATGCTAGGCTCCATCGAAATACATTAAACCCACGATATTTCGTAGATGAGGGCTTTACATTCAAGGTCCACCACTTGTCCAAGCTATTGTTGCTAGTAGCCTGAGTGGTTTGGTCTCAAGATTCACCACTTTTATTAAGAATATGTGGGTGTTAAGGTCCACCACTTGTCCAACCTATAAGGCTACATCTTAAAGGTTATTCTTTCTTACTACTTGGAGTGACCATGATAGGTTTTACATGGGGGTTTGGTTCCAAGGTCCACCACTTGTCCAAGCTAACTCTATTGAAACATAGAGAGAAGCAAAGGTCCACCCCTTGTCTAAGCTAGGGTCCATTGAAACATGGAGAGAAGGACGCTCCACCATTTGTGCAAGGTAGGCTCCATTGAAACATGAGGAGAATCAAGGTGCACCATGTCTCCAAGATGCTAGGCTCCATCGAAAAACATTAAACCCACGATATGTCGTAGATGAGGGGTTTACAGTCAAGGTCCACCACTTGTCCAAGCTATTATTGCTAGTAGCCTGAGTGGTTTGGTCTCAAGATTCACCACTTTTCCACTCTATGTCATTAAATTAAGAATATGCGCGTGTTAAGGTCCACCACTTGTCCAACCTATAAGGCTATATCTTAAAGGTTATTCTTTCTCACCACTTGGAGTGACCATGATAGGTTTTAAATGGGGGTTTGGTTCCAAGGTCCACCACTTGTCCAAGCTAACTCTATTGAAACATAGAGAGAAGTAAAGGTCCACCACTTGTCCAAGCTAGGGTCCATTGAAACATGGAGAGAAGGATGCTCCACCATTTGTCCAAGATAGGCTCCATTGAAACATGACGAGAAGCAAGCTGCACCATGTCTCCAAGATGCTAGGCTCCATCGAAATACATTAAACCCACGATATTTCGTAGATGAGGGGTTTACATTCAAGGTCCACCACTTGTCCAAGCTATTATTGCTAGTAGCCTGAGTGGTTTGGTCTCAAGATTCACCACTTTTATTAAGAATATGTGGGTGTTAAGGTCCACCACTTGTCCAACCTATAAGGCTACATCTTAAAGGTTATTCTTTCTTACTACTTGGAGTGACCATGATAGGTTTTACATGGGGGTTTGGTTCCAAGGTCCACCACTTGTCCAAGCTAACTCTATTGAAACATAGAGAGAAGCAAAGGTCCACCCCTTGTCTAAGCTAGGGTCCATTGAAACATGGAGAGAAGGACACTCCACCATTTGTGCAAGGTAGGCTCCATTGAAACATGAGGAGAATCAAGGTGCACCATGTCTCCAAGATGCTAGGCTCCATCGAAAAACATTAAACCCACGATATGTCGTAGATGAGGGGTTTACAGTCAAGGTCCACCACTTGTCCAAGCTATTATTGCTAGTAGCCTGAGTGGTTTGGTCTCAAGATTCACCACTTTTCCACTCTATGTCATTAAATTAAGAATATGCGCGTGTTAAGGTCCACCACTTGTCCAACCTATAAGGCTATATCTTAAAGGTTATTCTTTCTCACCACTTGGAGTGACCATGATAGGTTTTAAATGGGGGTTTGGTTCCAAGGTCCACCACTTGTCCAAGCTAACTCTATTGAATAATAGAGAGAAGTAAAGGTCCACCACTTGTCCAAGCTAGGGTCCATTGAAACATGGAGAGAAGGATGCTCCACCATTTGTCCAAGATAGGCTCCATTGAAACATGAAGAGAAGCAAGATGCACCATGTCTCCAAGATGCTAGGCTCCATCGAAATACCTTAAACCCACGATATTTCGTAGATGGGGGGTTTACTTTCAAGGTCCACCACTTGTCCAAGCTATTATCGCTAGTAGCATGGTTTGGTCTCAAGATTCACCAGTTTTCCACGCTATGTCATTATATGAAGAATATCTGGGTGTTAAGGTCCACCACTTGTCCAACCTATAAGGCTATATTCTAAATGATATTTTTTTTGACCACTTGGAATGTGCATGATATGTTTTACATGGGGTTTTATTCCAAGGTCCACCACTTGTCCAAGCTAGATCTATTACATATATATTATACATACAATATTCAACTAGATTCCCTACCTATCATGTCCAGTAGCATGGATGCTCTAGCTTGAAGGTCCACCACTTGTCCAACCTATACTCTCTTATGTAAGGGAGATCTCGCTATAAATTCAAAACCTTCCCGCCTAAATTTAAAATATCCCTCCCAAATCTTAAATATCCCGCCTAAATTTTAAACTATCCCGCCCAAATTTTAAAATTCAAACTTTTTTATAAAAATTTAAATTTTACTACTTAAATTTAAAATATTCTACGCAAAATTGATTTTAAATTCAAGTTTACCACAAAAAGATATCATTATACCACCTAAATTCAAATATGCAAACCTCAAATCATTATATTGTACATAAATTCAAACAAATTCAAATTAACAAGCCTAAACTGATATTAGTTTGCATAGATATGAATTTATCACACCTAAATTATGTCACCATGTTAGAGAGAGTGGTTAGAGAATTTGAACAAGGTCCACCACTTGTCCAACCTAGATACCAAGAAGGATTGAGTGTACAAGGTATTGTTTGGAGGTCCTTATAGTCCATTGGTCTCAAGGTCCACCACTTGTGGTAAGGGTCACCAAAAAGTGTATATATTCATCCAAAGAAATACACGTATTTTTGGTCTACATGTCCTAGTTTAAACCATTTATGTCCATTAGGTGTATCACTAAACAACACTACTATTTTTGAGAAACAGAAGTTACAATCATATCTACAAATGGATTAGAGGAAAATCAGCTCAGCATACATCCAGAACTCGCTACAAGAATCGACTTTAACAGATCACGCAAGTAAGTCTTCCATTCAATTTTACTAGTATTACAATGTGTTAGTTATTTGTGATATTTATGTATGTATATATACTATGTGTGCATATCGTAATTAAGTGTAATTGTGTATCTGCATTATGTATGAGTATTACAATGAAATAACACAAATATACATACATACACATAGATAACACAGACGCACACATACATGAGCATGTATTTTCAAGAGAGAGATAGCAAATACAGAGATAGATAGATAGAGAGAGAGAGAGAGATAAATAACTGTTTTTTAGAGAGAGGAGAGAGAAAGATAACAGATTTCACTGTGTTTATGTATGTGGAAGAGAGGAAGACGATGTATGGGAATATGTGCACGTATTTTCAAGAGAGAGACAACAAGATAACAGATTTCATTGTGGTTATGTATGTGGAAGTGAGGAAGACGATGTGTGGGAATATGTGCATGTATTTTCAAGAGAGAGACAGCAAGATAACAGATTTCACTGTGGTTATGTATGTGGAAGAGAGGAAGACGATGTGTGGGAATATGTGTATGTGTGCAGGGATACGTTTAAACTATGTATCTCTGTCTTTTGACGAGAGAGTGTGTGTGCAAGAAGAGTTACAGAGAACCATCTTCTCTATATGGAGAAAGACAGAGAGTGAGAGAGAGAGAGAAATACCTGTTTTTTCTCTATTCGTGAGGTGTGCAATGTCTCCTGAGAAGACTGCCCGATCCTGCCCTTCTGGAAAGCGTTGTGTATGCTGCTGTTTCTTTGTCTTGTGCGCGAACTTTCAATCCTGTGCACTCCACCTGTGTGTTGTGTACGATGCCGAGCTTGCTCCTCTACGCGCGCGTATACTCCAGCTGTGTGCGATCCGTGTGCGCTTTCTGTGTTTTTGCTGCTCGCCTGCTTTCTCTGTGTGCGTTTCTCGTGCGCTCTCTGTGTGCCTAATCTTGATAGGGTTTATTAGAATGCCACGTATGCTACAAGTCCATGTTTTATCATAGGATTAAAAAAAACAAAAGCAATATAAAAAATTAACCAATTCACACGGCCAAAATTAAAGAAATCATGGTTGAAAATATGAAAAACATGCATAACTCTATACTAGGAATTCACTTAAAAAAAAAAAAATCTTTGGGCGCTGCCCCTAGCCCCGCGGGGGCGCTGCCCCTCGACCCCGCCCCTTGACCCCGCCCGGGGCGCTGCCCCGGACCCCGCCTGGGGCGCTGCCCCAGGACCCCGCTCAGAACAATATCCCAAAATCAACCTCCCAAGCCCCGCCATCGAGAGCGCTATATTCCACATCCCCATCAAGAGCGCTACCCCCAAACCTCACGTGGAAGCGCTGCCTTGTCACCCCATTGTGGCATTGCCCTAAGACCCCGCATCTGGAGTGCTAAATGGGAACATTCTTCATTAGTGAAATTTTGAACATAAATTATATTAGCATATACTTAAATATAATACAAATATTAACATATTAGCTATACTACTAATTTACTATAGCAGTTCTAGATTATGTCCCATACTATATTTAAGGTGCCAAAGGTTTGGCCTTATGGTCCTAGATTTAGCCAAGTGGTCAACACATATAGGACCAAGTGCACACTGTGCCACAAAACTTGGCCACCACTTCACTTGCCAAAGTTTAGGCCACATGGTCAATCCTAACTTTCCAATGTTCTTATTATGTCACCTTTTGCCTCGTGGAAAACCTAGGCTTGTTTTCACATACTCAGGCACTTCAAGCCACAATAAATTGTCATTACTCTTCAACAACCCTTTTGTTCAAGTCTTTGAAAAAACATTGTTTAAGGCCACCCTAAACCATTTTCATTTAGGGGTGTCTAAAACTAGCTTTTTGGCAATTCGAGAAGAAAATGGTCAAAGTTTTATACTTAGTTTTAACCACTTGACCAATTCAAATATTGGAAAGCAAGGTCTTGTAATACTTTTCTTTGGACATCACACATTAAAACTAGGTCCCTCACTTGTCCAAGCTATGCTCTAATACAATAAAGGGCTTTTGGTTTCAAGATGCACCACTTTCCCAACCTTGATTCCATTAAAGAAGCTAGCTCTACTTAGACATTTAATAGCAAGGTCTTGCAGCAGTTCAGATTGAACATTTTCCATGGCAGCTAGGTCCACCACTTATCTAAGCTATGCTCTAATAGAGTAAGGGGGTTTTGGTTTCAAGATCCACCACTTGTCCAAACTTGATTTGGGAAGCAAGGTCCTATAATAGTTTGCTTTGGACATTCACCATTACAACTAAGTCCAAGCTATGTTCTAATACACTAAGGAGGTTTTGGTTTCAAGGAGAACCACTTGTACGACTCTGTTTTTGGAAGTAAGGTCTTTACATAGTTCACCTTGGACCTTGGACATTGGATACTACAACTAAGCCCACCACTTGTCTAAGATATCCTCTATATATAGCCAAAGGGTTTGGGTTTCAAGATTCACCACTTTTCCAACCTTTCTTCCATTAAAGAAAGGAGGGGCTTTATAACTAGGTCCACCACTTGTCCAAGCTATGCTCTGATATGGAAAGGGGATTTTGGTTTCAAGGTCCACCACGTGTTCAACCTTGCAAGACTCAAGGGATACTTGGACATTGGAAAGCATAGTCCTATAGTAGTTGATAGGTGGCAGTGGGTATTACAACTAGGTCCAACGTATGCTCTCATATCGCAAAGAGGCTTTGCTTTCAAGGTCCACCACTTGTCCAACCTTGCTTCCATTAAAGAAATGAGGGGCTACGTAAACATTGGCAAGCAAGGTAGCAAGGTTCTAAGGTGTTTCACCTTGGATATTGGGCATTATAACTAGGTCCACCACTTGTCCAAGCTATGCTCTGATAAAGAAAGGGGATTTTCGTTTAAAGGTCCACCATGTGTTCAACCTTTCTAATATAGAAAGGGGATTTTGGTTTCAAGGTCCACCACGTGTTCAACCTTGCAAGACTCAAGGGATACTTGGACATTGGAAAGCATAGTCCTATAGTAGTTGATAGGTGGCAGTGGGTATTACAACTAGGTCCAACCTATGCTCTCATATCGCAAAGAGGCTTTGCTTTCAAGGTCCACCACTTGTCCAACCTTGCTTCCATTTAAGAAATGAGGGGCTACGTAAACATTGGCAAGCAAGGTAGCAAGGTTCTAAGGTGTTTCACCTTGGATATTGGGCATTATAACTAGGTCCACCACTTGTCCAAGCTATGCTCTGATAAAGAAAGGGGATTTTCGTTTAAAGGTCCACCATGTGTTCAACCTTTCTAATATAGAAAGGGGATTTTGGTTTCAAGGTCCACCACGTGTTCAACCTTGAAAGACTCAAGGGATACTTGGACATTGGAAAGCATAGTCTTATAGTAGTTGATAGGTGGCAGTGGGTATTAAAACTAGGTCCAACCTATGCTCTTATATAGCAAAGAGGCTTTGGTTTCAAGGTCCACCACTTGTCCAACCTTACTTCCATTAAAGAAATGAGGGGCTACGTAAACATTGGCAAGCAAGGTAGCAAAGTCCTAAGGTATTTCACCTTGGATATTGGGCATTATAACTAGGTCCACCACTTGTCCAAGCTATGCTCTGATATAGAAAGGGGATTTTTGTTTCAAGGTCCACCACGTGTTCAACCTTGAAAGACTCAAGGGATACTTGGACATTGGAAAGCATAGTCCTATAGTAGATGATAGGTGGCAGTGGGTATTACAACTAGGTCCACCACTTGTCCAACCTATGCTCTCATATAGCAAAGAGGCTTTGGTTTCAAGGTCCACCACTTGTCCAACCTTGCTTCCATTAATATAGCAAGGAGGATTTGGTCTCAAGGTTCACCACTTGTCCAACCTATGCAAACCTTTTTCATGTTGTAGCATGATTTTTGGTTTGAAGAGTATTTTTCTATAACTATGGATTTAACAATGTAATCTTTTTACTTACAGGATGGACTTTGAATCTGGGGAGAAAGTACATATGATACTTGACAATGAAATCGTTGGTATTGGTTGTGTGTGTAGAACAGATCCAGATTCCACTTGTGGTGGTACAAAGATAGGGCTGGGAAATGTCTCCATACTAGTGGAGGAATGCTTGAAGGATGTGGTCCTACCTTTTCCTACAATGGATACTTCATCTCTCCAAGGCTCATTATGGAGTGCTGTTCGATGGTCAAAGCTTCTTTTGCAATCTTTTGTATTAAATGGGAACTTAATTGATCCACACGAAAGCTACAATGGTGATGAAGAACATGATCATTCTGATCCTCTAGTTACAGATGCAATACCTATGACAAGCCCAGAATTTGAAGCAATGATTCGAGAGTCTTGGAGAAATCAGAGGGTCCTTTTAAAAGATGACACAATGATGCAAACCATGAATGAAGGGACCATCTTATATGTATTTCCACATGATTATGTCAACTTTCAGGAACTTGGTCCTGATTGTGTGGGTGTGGGTATTGAAAGAGAAAATGCAAGCATTCATGATGTGGTTGAAGTGGGTAGCATCACTTTGCTAAAGTGGCCCATCAAGCAGACAACAATGTTGAATGGGAGCCCATTACAACGCTTTGTTCCTGTTGATGGCATGCATGCTACATATGAGGATGTATCCAACGATGGCAATGTTGGAAAAAAACTTGATGGGAGTAATGTTGTCCAGTTGTCAAGGAAGAGACGATACACTTTCATGAACAGGACTCAAAAATCAAAAGCAGCACCAGCTTCGACTTTTTACCTTTCAAACAAATCAATTCAAAGGGTATCATGCATTGATTGTTGTGCACAAAAATGCTGCCAATTTGCAGATCGTGATATGGTGACAAGGTTACGACAACAATTTTGGGGAGAGTCTCAAAAATCACGCACTAATTATGTTTATGATGTTCTTTCTATATGTTATCAGAAAGATGAGAAGTCACGATACCAATTCAGGCTAAATGGCTCTATTGTTTGTTGTAGAGCATGGTATGAGCTACATGGAATACCAAAGACATCATTTTATCGATACAAGGAGAACTTTGAAAATGGTGTGCGCCAATATGTACATGGGAACACATGTACATTGAGAAGGGGACTTCAACATACTAGTTTAGCAAGAGCACTACTAAACGAGTTTGTGGAAAATAACTCTGAGAAAATGCCACATAGAAGTAGAACACTGCTAGATGGCTCAAGAGAGACTCAATTGGTGATTCCATCAACATACAAACAAGTGGATATTTTATGTGAAATCAACACGACACTTGACCAAATGGGCTATGAGAAGAAGCTATCCCAATCTTCTTTTGGTAGAATTTGGAACAAAGAGTACCCACATGTCACTTTAACAAAGACGAGTGAGTTCTCTAAGTGCAATATTTGTAGCTCAATCAAGGCAAGGTTAGAAGCTAAACCTTCTCTTGAAGAGAGAGCTCTTCTCTTGAGGGAGAGAGAAGTTCACATGGCACAACAAAAGAGTTGCAGAAGCCTATATTATGCATGGCGCACGTATTCAGAAACTCAACCACAAAAATATGTATGCATAATCCATGATAAGATGGATCAAAAGAAGACTGCCATTCCTAGATTACGCATTGTTCCCAAGGGTGTGGATTCAGGATATAATCTGCAGGTGGCATTGATTGGCATGATCACTCATGGACATGGAGAAGGTCATTACGGACACTTTGTCTTGAATGGTTTGTGGCCAGCTGATCCAAATCTTACAATTGGCTCAATTGCTAATTGTTTACATAACCTCGAGAGGATAGATAAGCATCCTCTTGGTGATCTAGTAACAAATGGACTTCCAAGGAGCAATATTTCACTACTACATGCTTTGAACTCAAGGGATGCTTTGGACTACCATAACTTGAGTGATGGAAAAGAGCCCATTGTGCAGTCGTCAGAAATTGCAGAAGAGGAATTGGGGTCAACATTTCGCAGATTGCCAGAGAACTTGTTGCTGCAATTGGATAATTGTGCAGGGGAAAACAAAAATCGATACTTATTTGCCTATTTGTCAATGCTTGTTGCAAGGGGTGTTTTCAAAACCATCCAGCTGGGATTTTTAATGGTTGGGCATACACATGAGGACATAGACGCCATGTTTAGTAGGTTTTCAGAGAAGTTGAGAGTTACACAAACCTATACTTTGCCACATTTGATGGATACATTACGAAACAGCTCATCTTCATCTCCAGCTCCATTTTTTCTCACAAAGATCCCTGATTTCAAGCAATATTGTGATGGCTATCTTTGTGATGGACAAGACATACTTGTTGGACATTCCAAACCGCTTCAGTTCAGGTTCTTTATGCAAGATGAGACACCAATGATGCAATATAAGGCACATGTAGGTGTATCAAGTTGGAGTGGAAGTATTCGCCTTTGGAAAACAGACACAGAAGGCAAGCCAATGTTACCACATGGAGATCCACCTCTAGTACAAATGGCGGAGTATGTCAAGGCCCACGAAGAAGTCATTTTGGGGCTAAAGAACTATATAAAATTTTGGAAAAATTTAGGGAATGGTTCAAGTATTCCGCGATATTATAGACCCGTGATAGATTATTGGAGTAAGGTAATTGAAGAGATTGGAAAAGCAATCATATCAGAGGGAGTCTTGTATGAAATGTTTTGGCCAAAAACTCAAGAATATTCTCATCTACAAAGCACTACAATGAATTTGCAACAAGGAGCAGAAAGATTCCTAGGCCTTGAAGAGTTGAATGATCATTTTTGTGGGCCTCAACGAGATAGGCCAAGGGAAGAGTTTGACCCTATGTCTGATGTGCACCAAGGTGACTTTCTTATGCTTGTTCCGAGTGACACAGAAATCTATCCAGTGTGGCTTGCAATGGCTTTATCTGACATTGATAATGAGCCTACATCACCAAACTACAGAAAACTCTTGATTCAATATTGGGCACCTTGCGCGAGAAAAAGTGGGATGACAGATACTCAAGCTTACAGTAATTGTTGGAAGGGTTATTGGGCTGTCAACTATAAGGACCCACAAGTGTGGGAAACTATAGATGCAATTGTTTGGTCCTGGAGACCCAACAAAGAAGGACCATTTTCTAGAATAAAGATTCCAGAAAGACATGCTCTAAAAGCCAAAGAAGGCCTCACTCGTGCACATCAGCCACACTTGGATCAAAGTTCAGATATGGTATCAAATGTGGAGTAGAATTATGTGGAGCTTCTATTGTGACTATACTAGTCAATTTGTAAACAAAATCTTTTTTGTATCTTCCTTTGTTTTATGTAATTTATAGTTATTATTCAAATCCATGTGTTGTACATCCTCTTGACTTTTGGTGTTTATCAACACCACAATCCTATGAGATTTTCACTTTATTTACTAGCCACACACCTCAATTTTTCCCACTTTAAGTGGAAAATTCCCAAATTACATGAATTCGGTCGATTTGGAGATTCCCATAATGTGAGATTTTTACCAAAATACCTAATATGGTCTTCTATGGCAATAGACTATGCGTTACTAACTCACTACATGAGAAAGTAATGTATGAATCTCATGCTCCTCTTTATCAGGGGCATAGAGGGATTCAGTCTACCTTAAAGGGAATTGAATATTCTATTGGCCTACCATGAAAGTGAACATACAAGAGTATGTTTCTAAATGTGTGGTATGCCAAAAGACAAAATTTGATAGAGGGAAGCAACTTGGATTGCTTCAACCCTTGCCAATCCCTAGTTCACCATGTGAGAGCATATCCATGGATTTTATCTTTGGATTGCCTAAGTCTATCCATGGGAATACGGAAATATGGATGATAGTAGACAGGTTCATTAAACAAGCTCATTTTATAACTGTCAAAAAGACTATCAAAGCCCATCAAATGGCAACCCTCTTCATTTCACAAATTTTCAAGTACCATGGCTTGCCAATGTCCATAGTGTCGGATAGAGAACCTAGAATGACCAGTAATTTCTGGAAGGGTCTCTTTGAGAATTTAGGGACAAGGCTAAACTTCTCTTCGGCCTATCATCCACAAATGGATGGCCAAAGTGAAATAGCTAACCTAACAATTCTCGATCTACTAAAAGCCTATGTAACGGAAGTAGATCAAAGATCCCAATGGGAGAAGTACTTACCCTTAGTGGAGTATGCTTACAATAACACTCTACACTTCCACGGGAAAAGCACCTTTCGAGTTAATTGAGGGAAGATCAAAAAGTCCCTTGCTACTTAAGGTACATGGGAAGATCTTCGTTGTTGCAGATGAGTATAGCCGGGACCTACAAGAATCTTTTCAAAAGATTAAGGATGCTATCTCTATCTCACAGCAAAGGCAAAAGACTGCTACTGACAAGCACAAAAGAGCGCAAGCCTTTAAAGAAAATGATTGGGTCTTATTAAAGTTTCCCAAGGCTCGATTAAGGCACACGATGGGCAAGAATCCTACGGGACACCAAAATTACTATGCTAAACTAGCAAAAAGGTACTATGGTCCCTTCCAGATTCTTAGTCCAATCAATGAGATGGCCTATCAACTCAAGTTGCCCAATCATTGGCTCATACACAATGCTTTCGATGTGAGCCTATTAAAGACTTACAAAGGAGAGCCACCTCAAGAACCAACTATTGAAGACCCACCGGAGGTCGAGGACCAAGAGGAGGTGCTCCAGCCCGAGTCCATTCTTCGACATGAAGACAAGGTACTAAGAGGCGGTAAGACTATCCGATGATATCTTATTAAGTTTAAGAATTATCATTTTGAAGATTCTAGATGGATGCAAGGCATACAATTAAAGGATAACCTAAACCTTGTCAATGCTTACAATGCTTCCCAAGAGTAAGCAAATGTACAAAATGTTAAAAATGAACAAAGTTTTTGTCTTATAAGAATCTCTTTTTCTTTATTGTGCACAAAAATGAAGTAGTATGCATGCTTAGATCAAGTTTGCAGAGACGACGTCTCCCAAACACCAAGTAGAGCTTGTCACTCTACTATGGAAGATTGATAGGACTAATGTGCAGACATGCTTGCGGCAGCCTCAGGCTCTCAAGCGCCAAATGGACTAGTCATCCATTGTGGAATGATGTCATAGGGTAACATAGGGATCCTCTACCCGCTAAGGAAAGGACTAATGAATATGATTTATCTTCTCTACCCCATAGTCGAGGACGACTATGATTTCAAGAGAGAGGTAATGTCATAATAATGATTTTCTCATGGTAAAATGATCGTTTAATATGGGGAAGTGCTAGGGGAGAACAAAAAGCTAGAATATTGGTTAATCTAGCAGATGGGCCACAGTAGGGATCCAAAGGAGGTAAAATAGGCATCCAAAGGGAGGGCCATTTGCAAAAGAGCCATGTGAAACAATGGGCTGAAAAGACCCTAAGGTTCAGCCCATTAAGACTTCCAAAATGCTAAGGTTCCAAAATTCAAAGGTTGTGTCCAAAGGTCAACCATGGGGGGAATTGGATGCTTTGTGTGTGTCCCAAAAGTCTTTAGCAATCCCTACATAGGAGGGGGCGAGCCTTGCTTGTAGGCAATGAGAGAGAAAGTCACACACACACACACACACACACACACACACAAGCTACCTTTACACAAAGGGAATGAGGGACACATGTCAGCTCCCTAGCCCAGATGCCCACAAGGTGTACCCAATTCCTATTGGATGGCCTTGGAGGTGGACCAATGAGAATTAGGCTAGAGTAAATCTAGTTTAATTAATTTAAAAACACTTAATAAAAGAACCAATGAGAATTAAGCCCTCTAGAAGACTATTGGATAGTCTCCCAAGGGGTCCAATGAGCATTCAACAGTCCAATGGCTTGCCTAATTCCATTTGGCCAGGAGGCAAAGGGGTCCAATGAGAGTTTAGTTGAATTATTAAATTACCTAAAGCTCTCACAAAAGGGGAAAGGGGGACACATGTCAGAAGGCTATCACTTATATTGCTTAATTACCATTGGCTAGGCCTAGGGAGGCCCAATGAGAGTAGAGCATGAGCAAATAGCAAGAGGGGTCGACCAAGAGAGAGAGTGGGATGATTTTTGCAAGGAATTATCACACACACACTCACACAATCTCATGTGTGAAGTAAAGAAGACTCTCTCTCCTTCTCAAGCTTTATGGAAAGCTTACCACCTACTCCAAGCTTGTGAGAAGGAAGGCCTACACCAACAATTCTTGGCTTTGTGATGCAAATCCAACCAAGATCAAAGCTTCAATGCATGCTCATCTCCCCGACCATGCTAATTACTAAGCTAAGCTATGCTAATATGAGTGATTATGTGAGTATATGTACTTCTTTCTCGTAAGAATACTCCTTCTTCCTCTCAATCTACTCTCATACCCTGCTAGCTCTCACCATCTTTGAAGGTGTGTGAGGTCTTGGGTCTGAGACCGAAGATAATTGATGTTGTGTTTGCTAAGTGTTTTGCTTAGTGCATGAATCTTTCATCTTCATTGCACTAGCTAGTCTTGAAGGAACACAAAGAATTGTATTGTACAATGTCTCTCTTGATGGGAGAAACCATAATACAAAGCCTTTTGGAGGGGGGACCGGCTCCATGCAAATCCGGTCCTCAAGTGTTGTCAATAGTTTAATTTCTCTCTCTTTTGAAAGTATTTTTCATGCTATCTAACTAGGTGTTATGCTTTTTGTTGCTCTTTCCACCCAAGCACTCTTGTAATTTTCATTAGGAATCTATTCTAATGAAATCCCCATTGTGTTCATGCTAATTTCTGCTACACACCAGTTTTTAGGCCATTAAATGTTAAAAATTACTTGTTGCAAATCAACCTCCTTCTCAAGCTTCTTCATGTCCTCAATGTTTCCAAGTAGGTGAAGCATGCGTCAACTAGCATTTAAATCATCCTTCATCTCTTTGATTTCCTCATCATTGCAAGGGTTTTCCTGCTTTAATTTTGCAAGTTGCACTTCATAGTGCTCTACATCATCTTTTATCTGCTTCGCAACAACATTGGAACCCTCTCCTCTGAACAAAGTTTCCTTGTTCTACTGGAGGGCTTGTCTCAAGTCTATTAGATGCAGTTGGACATGCCTGAGGATCTCTCTCAACAATACTTTCTAGATTTGTAACATAGTCGCGTGTCCACATGTGATGTTGTGGGGGGTCTACCTCTACACAAAGACTACTACCACTTTCCATAAGGCGAGCCTTCTTAATATATGATGGGTGTCCTCCGTGGGAGGCATCGTTTGCACTTCGCCAAGTTTCAACCTTCCACTCTAGCCCTCTTAGGAAATTGGCATACATATTGCGTACACTCTCTGAAAACCTCACCCATGCGACCTTATGGCGCTGTCAGCGGGATGAAAACACACACAACGCCTCTATAACGACCCGACACACACTCTTGGGAAGATACACACACACACTATGGGGCACCACTCGGCTTACACAACACACCTGGCCGACACCGGGAACACACCTCTGGAGTGAGAGGAGAGAGACTATCCAGTTGCCCACTCCACACAGACACACACACACACACACACACACCCCCAAAAAACTCAGCTCAAAAGAGGAGAATTTCTGATGTTTAGATACAATTGATTTTGGGCCAACACCAATGGGGCAAATAGCTCACACAATATTGAAGAAATACACCAGATACAAACACAAAGTTAAGCAGAGGCTTCACTCACCGGAGAAGATTACACAGAAAAACAGAAGAAAAAGAGTGAGGAATTTGGCAAAATGGACAGCGCCATCGCGTCCGGAACGGCCCAAAACCCCAGTCTACAATGTCAACGTGCTCAAATCCGACCTCTGATGAGCAGTTTACGGCCAAAACAGGCTCCGAAAACCCCAAAAACACACCTGCGGCTGTTCCTCCTCTCTTCTCCACGTTTTTTCTGGTCTTCTCTCAGATTTTTCAGTTCCCACACTTAGCTTTTTTAGTTGGGCACCCTTGGCCTTTTAGATGACCTCAAACGGACCCCGAACAGGCACAAAACTAACCTCGCAGTGCATAGTTGTCACCCTGCTGCATCCATGCGCACACCTGGCACTCATTTCTTTTCAATAATGTGTCTCGCAACCACGTGAAGTAGCCCCAAAAAGTGGTCCTAATGACGACCTTTCTGCATAACTCTCACAAGAAAACACCACTTTGTGTCCGTATTCATCCACGTGCAAATATTGACCCCGTTCGGCCTCCTGACGCCACTCGATGCCATCTGACGCACCTGCTTACCTCATGTCATCGGCCCGCGGATAGATTCCTCGAGAAGTTTTATGCGCTACCAACTCCTCCTTATTGTAGAAAAATTACAGTGGTACTGGTAATAGTGAAAATCGATGCACTATGTACACCCTGTCCTACCTGTACACATATGGACCCCACGTAACCACCTGGCTCTGAAAAATGGGCAATTCTTTATTTGATGCACCATGCATGTATATGTACATATGCGCAATCCCTTGCTCCAAAAAACTCCTGACATAATTTGCCCATCCCCTAGCCTGCTAGATCATTCATGATCAACAGCAGCAAAGAGCGCTATGAGACTCGCCGCATCACAGGTCTCCTCATCCTTCACCAACATGGCTTGCTCCACAGACAGTTCATCTTGCTCCACCATCATCAATCTAGCATGATACAATTTAAGACGCAATCCATTTACCCTTGACTTATGTAGAACACCATCCAGGTTAGCCAGCTGATATGTGCCATTTGGAAAACACTCCACTACCTTGAAAGGGCCTTCCCACTTAATTTGAAACTTCTTTTGGAAGGTGTTGTCCAGCTTACTGTTGTAGCGCAAAACCAAGTCATGCTTCTTGATACCCTTACTTTTGACCTTTTCATTTATCTTTGCCAAAGCCCTATCTTGCATCTGCCCATAATGTTCCAATGCACTCATCCTATCCAGCTGAACCTCTTGTAGCTGTAAGAGCCTCTCTTTGAATGCATCACTAGGCGGCCCAAGCAACTTCTCTAACATCTTGACCGTAGGCAACTCTACTTCCACAGGCAATAGTGCTTCTTTTCCATACACCAAATGAAATGGAGTAAACCTTGTACCTGTCTTCACCGAAGTACGGTAAACCCATAATGCACTAGGCAATTCCAAATCCCAATTCTTTCCTTGGTGCTCTGTCACTTTCGAAAGAATCTGTACCAACTCACCATTGAATCTTTCATTTAAGCCATTACACTGTGGGTAATAAGGAGTGGTATGCTGGTGCCTAATCTTCATCTTTGCACATAAAAAATCTAGCAGTTTAGCTCTAAAGCTAGGCCCCTTATCTGAAAGTAGCTCCAGTGGCACCCCAAACTTGCAACATATTTCATCATACACAAATTTTGCCACATCCTTTGCAGTGATCTGTTTTACTGCTATAGCCTTTGCCCATCTAGAAAGATAGTCCACTGCAGTTAAAATATAGCTTTTGCCCCTGCTTGTGATAGGTAACGGGCCTATTGCATCAATCCCCCACTTTTCAAACACATCAAACGCCATAATGGTTTTTCGTAGCTCTGGCTTCAACACTCTCTTCCCAAATGCTTGACACCTATTGCAAGACCTACACCAATGGTAAACATCCTTGTGCAAACTAGGCCATACATACCCCTCTTGCAAAATCTTATGCAAGGTGATCTTTAGAGCAAAATGGCCACCACATGCGCCTTCATGATTCTTTTCCAACACTCTGTAAAGCTCCTCCCGCCAAGGTACACGTCTCAACATGAGATCAGCCCCTTTCATGTATAAGACATCACCAATCAATTTGTACCTGTATGCTCTACGCACAAAACCATAATTCTTAGACTTCTGAATCTCCTTTGGAATAATTCCTGTTAGCAAAAACTCCTCTTCTTGAGCCAAACTTTCCTGGCCATGATAAAGAGGTAAAGTGGTCCTCAACACAAATAGCTCCCCAATCATGCTTTGAGCTGCTTCATGTGCCTCTCCATTTAGAGCACGTTCAATGTGTCTGATGCTCCATGCTTTGAACTTTTTTAACAGGCCTTTAATTCTGAAGCACATTTCCTTCAATGAGGTGTTCTTGCTCTTCCACACACCCAGCACTTGCTTCACCACTAACAAGGCATCACCTTTTATGCTCAACCTTCGAACCCCATGCTTCAAACAAATGTGTAATCCCAATTCCAGAGTAGCATATTCAGCCTCATTGTTACTATGAGCATCCAATTTGAACCCTCTCTTGCATACTAGCTTCCCCTCTGGGTCATAAAGTGCTATACCCCCTGAAGCTGCATCATGGCTCTTTCTGTATGAACCATCAAAGAACAACACATGTGCATTTCTGATCTGTGACACTTCTTCAACTACCTTTCTCACCACCTCTTCCTTAACAATAAGGGGATTCTCCTTGTAGGTCAACAAATCAGCTAGGGTAGCCCTTGTACTATCTTCCACTAGAAAAGAGAACTCAAACTCCTGCAGCTCAATTACCCATTTCTTCACCACATTTGACATGTTAGTGCCATTAATTAACTGTGGAAAAAAGGCATAACTCGTCAAGAAAACAAAAGGTCATGGTAGCAAGTAATGACAAAATCGTCGACAAACAAATATTACATTGGCCATCACTAGCTCTACGTCCGAGAATTTTCTCTCTGCTACCAGCTTCACACGGCTTGCACAATACACTGGCCTCATATAATGGCTGCCCTTCCCCTTTTGCAATAGCATGGCTCCAATGGCATCCTCCCCTACTGATGGATTTACATAAAACACTTGCTCCCAATGAGGAGCTTGCATGGCTGACAACCTCCCTAACACCTCTTTCACCTCTTGAAACACTTCTTCACAGTTTTCATCCCATTGCAATGGATCATGCTTTGCCACTTGTTGTAATGGATAAAGAATCTGAGAAGACAATGGAATAAACCTTGCCATGTACTTCACTTTGTGTATAAAGGTTGCCAATTGCTTCGTACTCGTAGGTGATGGAAGAAGAATAATAGACTTAACCTTGTCTGGATCATCCTCAATGCCATTTTCTGACACCATGTGGCCCAATAACTTCACCCTTGGCTGTGCTAGATGACATTTCTTTGGATTTAGTTGTCCTCCACATTCATCATATCGAGCCAATACCATCTGCAGCTTCTCATGGTGTTCAGCCCTACTGCTATAAACATAGAAGTCATCCATAAAAGCTTTAACACAACTACCAATGAATGGTTCCAACACCCAATTTTCTCTCTCTTGATAGAAGGAAGGTCCATTTGACAACCCAAATGGCAATATTGTGTAGCAATAGCAGCCCCATAGCGTAATAAAAGTTGTCTTTGTGCGGTCTTTAAGAGCAATCTTCAATTGAAAATAGCCTGAAAAACTATGACACACACTGTACCTCTCATAACCTGCCACTGAATCCAAGATCTGATCAATGAATGGAAGAGGATATGGGTTCTTCTTAGTGGCTGCGTTTAAGGGTTTAAAATCTACACAAATTGGACTCACCCATTCTGTGGTCTCCACAGGGACTATGAACCCTGCCTTCAATAACTTGTCCACCTCTTCTCGCAAGGCTTCCATTTGCTCTTGACCCATCCTTCTTAGCCTTTGCCGCACTGGCTTAGCACCTTCTTTCAGCTCTATATGCATCTCTTCGCCCTTGAACCCTCTGATCTCTTCATATGAAGTAATGAACAAATCAGGAAAACTAGCCAGCATGTGCAAATATATATCCTTCTCCATAGTTGAGAGGTCTCCACTGATCATTTGTGTCATCAATTCCTGCTTCTTTGACAACTCAACCTTGGTTTGCATCAGCCCTTCAATCACTTCATAAGGCCCTTCACTTTCATCTTCAACCTCATTCGCAAATGCAACTAAACCAAACTCCTGGATTTCTTTGTCCATCAAAACAAATGCAACATCAGCATCCTCATCACTGCTGGTAGTGCTATCACTGTCCTCATCTGTCACCGTGGAAGATTCTTCATCACTAGACTCATCCTCATCTTCATAAAGCTCCTCTAATAGTTTCCTTGTTTCCATATTATAAAGCTTCTTGGTACCTGTCTTTCCATAGAGGCTAATCGTACCATGTCGCCAATCTTGAACAGCTCCCACTGCACCTAACCATGGTCTGCCCAATATAATAGGATATGCTCCCAACCCTGCTAGCATCACATGAAAATCAATCACTGCCTTTGCATCATATGCCTCCATTTCTAAGCTCTTTACAACACCCAAGCATTTTACTTTTTGATGGTTTGCCAATCTAATCCGAAACCCTGACACCCCAGCCACTGTGAGACCCATCTTCTCAACGCATGAGTGTGTTATGACGCATATTTGGGTTCCGCCATCCACATAACCTTGTCCCAAATTTTTCCTTTTATGCCACACATCTACTATTGGACAAATGTCTGGTAGCTCATCCATTGCCAACACCTTTACTGAACCTCTCTCTGGCTCTTTCTCCATTGGGTTAACCATCCTCTTCCACTGTCGCTTTAGCTTAGGCACCATCTCTATAAGCTGCCCAAAAGTAACATCTGCCTTCCTGCTCGTCAGATCCTCCTTCAAGTCATAGCTTAATTGCCCATCCCCTAGTGGAAAATCTGAAACATGAAACTTTCGAGGAGCTCTCCTTTTCCTCTTGGCCTTGACATCCTCGCCTTCATGGCTCTTTCCTTTCTTCTAACTAGGACCTGAGCCACTTCTTCCTTCCTTATCCTCTGTGGTCCTCTTCCCAATAGGCATCACTAATGTATCCTCTAGCTTTGATGCCTTCTCCAAGGTGACTATACTTAGCACTTTTGTCTTTCCCTTTTCCTCCTGGGTCAATCCACTGGTTCCTTCGTCTCCCTTAATTTCGATGCCATAATCATTTGACCTAGTTAGCACCTGTCTTGGCAATGGATACATGTCTTCCCCCATCCTTGGTGGCTTATCACATTGCGGGCTGATGTGACCCAACTCTCCACAATTATAACATGTGGGCGTCTGCCTCCAAAACCTACCATTGCTTTGTCCAACACCATTCCTAGGCCTTTCTTCACCTCCTGGCTGATTTGCAAACCTCCCTCGACCTCGATTATTTCTCACTTGACCTAGCATGTTTAAGCTGAGATTCTTCATCAAATCTACCACTTGCCTGATGTCTTGCCTTAGCCCATCATCTTGCACTGCTGTAGTGACCACTGCTGGCATAACCTGAGTAGTAACAGGAAGCACTGGTTCATGATGAACCCCTGACATGCGACCTTGTAAGGACTCTATAGGCTGAAATTCAGACCTCATGAGCAAAGACTCCACCCCTAACTGGCTCATTTTCCTCAACTTCCACTCTTTATTCCTTGCTACCTCTAGTGCATCTTCATATGTCCTAGGCTTCTTTAGCTCCACTCTCCAACGTATATTCTCCCAAACACCAGCCAAGAACCTATCCTTCTTCATCATGTCAGGCGGGGGTACCTGTGGTGCTAAGGCCTTGCACATTCTCTCCCATGCCAATGAAAACTTACGTATGTACGCATCTACTGGCTCACCTTCCTTCTGCACCAAACCTTGTACTTCTTGCCACACTTTGTCAGGATCTTCTATCTTCACAAACTCCACTTCCAATCCATGCCTTAGATTGTCCCAACTCAATCTTACGGGTGGATCAGCCACACGCAACTCCTCTTCAAATGCTTTAGACCAAACTCGTGCATCACTCTTCAAACAGATTTGGAGAAGACGTAGTATCTGCGTAGGGTCATGAATCTGGTTGCTAATGCAGGCAACCTCCATCTTTTCCAAAAAGTCTTCCACATCTTCATCACTTCTTCCATGAAACTCCGGATAAGAGAAAGCCATGGCTACCCAAGTTTCAATGCTTTAAGAACCCCTTTGAACACACGTGCAAGAGCCCAAAACTTTTATTGACTCAATTCCCAGAAACTTCAATGGAGCTCAACTTTAGAGAAGGACAAACACATGCACATCAAATGAGTTTTCATAGTTGATCATCGGAATTACAACAGGCAAAGGACATTTTAGGATCTCTCTTAATCTTCTTGGCCCGAACATAAAGACTATGCGCTCTTGGAAAAAAATCTTCCTGGACACATGAACATTTATCTGGATTCTTTGAGTTAAATGAAATGGAGTGAATTGAGGGCCATTTTGATCATCCATTAAAGCCAACCATGCAGCTCCCAAGAAAGCACATCTGACTTAACCTCTGATTTTGCCAAAATTTCAGCAGCATAACAACATAAATGGCTCAAAAGACCAAAAAACCAGCCATCATAACTTGGGAAAATTTCGACAGAGTTTCCCCAGAAGTAGAGCAGTAGGAACCCAAAATATACATTGTATATATATGCATAAATTGTCAACAATAGAACCCGAGCATCAAATAGGACTCACTAGTACATAGCCTATGGCGAGGTCACAAAAAGGGTGCTCCAGCTACCTGTATCACCGAAAGGATCTCCACATTTGAGAATCCCCTAGCTCAATAAAAACCTCACACTATCGACCCTCACACGAAGGCTAATGCAAATAGTATATAGTCAAGTCTCAGAAATGACTATCTTCCAAACCAAGTCTCAGAAATGGCTGGGACTGCCAAATACAACCAAGTATGGCTCCACAAATGCGTACAATGGCAGTTTCCACAAGTAACGTACAATCCAGCAGACAATGCGCTCAAATAGGCGCCAAGTGATGCATACCCACAACAACTTTAAGTGACATCACTGCTACTATATCAATGTACTCCAGCTACCTGTACCTATGTGAATCACGTGTACTTGTACCTATACCTGTACCTGTACCTGTACCTGTCCCTCTAACCTGTAATCTGCAACCTGTAATCCCGAATCTCGAATCTCGAAGCAGAAGGTACTCAAAGGAGATCCTCAATGGGGGCACCAAAAGAATGTGAGCGGGATGAAAACACACACAACGCCTCTATAACGACCCGACACACACTCTCGAGAAGATACACACACACACTATGGGGCACCACTCGGCTTACACAACACACCTGGTCGAGACAGGGAACACACCTCTGGAGTGAGAGGAGAGAGACTATCCAGTTGCCCACTCCACACAGACACACACACACACACACACCCAAAAAACTCATCTCAAAAGAGGAGAATTTATTATGTTTAGATACAATTGAGCTTGGGCCAACACCAATGGGGCAAATAGCTCACACAATATTGAAGAAATACACCAGATACAACCACAAAGTTAAGCAGAGGCTTCACTCACCGGAGAAGATTACACAGAAAAACAGCAGAAAAAGAGTGATGAATTTGGCAAAATGGACAGTGCCATCGCGTCCGGAACGGCCCAAAACCCTAGTCTACAATGTCAAAGTGCTCAAATCGGACCTCGGATGAGCAGTTTACGGCCAAAGCAGGCTCCGAAAACCCCAAAAACACACCTGCGGCTGTTCCTCCTCTCTTCTCCACGTTTTTTCTGGTCTTCTCTCAGATTTTTCAGTTCCCACACTTAGCTTTTTTAGTTGGGCACCCTTGGCCTTTTAGATGACCTCAAACGGACCCCGAACAGGCACAAAACTGACCTCGCAGTGCATAGTTGTCACCCTGCTGCATCCATGCGCACACCTGGCACTCATTTCTTTTCAATAATGCGTCTCGCAACCACGTGAAGTGGCCCCAAAAATTGGTCCTAATGATGACCTTTCTACATAACTCTCACAAGAAAACACCACTTTGTGTCCGTATTCATCCACGTGCAAATATTGACCCCGTTCAGCCTCCTGTCGCCACTCGATGCCATCTGACGCACCTGCTTACCTCATGTCGTCGGCCCGAGGATAGCTTCCTCGAGAAGTTTTACGTGCTACCAACTCCTCCTTATTGTAGAAAAAACACAGTGGTACTGGTAATAGTGAAAATCGATGCACTATGTACACCCTGTCCTACCTGTACACATGTAGGCCCCACGTAACCACCTGGCTCTAAAAAATGGGCAATTCTTTATTTGATGCACCATGCATGTATATGTACATATGTGCAATCCCTTGCTCCAAAAAACTCCTGACAGCGCTAGGGTCCTTTGTTGCCACATAACATTGCACACTACATTTCTCAAAAGCAATGTAGTGTGAAAACTTTGAAGTGATCTCCCCACAAGATGGAGAGGCTTGGTATACCTTGTGGAACAGGAATCTACATTCATCAACCACACTTGGTTGCACATGATTCAAGTAAATCTTTGCATTCTTCTCATAGTGTTGCTTGAAAACAATCATCCATTGGTCATCCGTTGGAAGCACACACTCCATGCTCAGACTATACTCCTCATGGAGCTCTTCGGTTATATAGAAAAACTTGGTCAAAAGAGGGTATTCCTCCAATTTGTTTTTCTGGCAATGAGGAAACACAAAGCTCATTAGACATGCCCTCATTCTACCAAACCAAATACCTAAACATGCTTCCTATATGCCTTTATTTTGGTAGCATTTTAGTAATGTAAAATCCAACATGGAGATTCTGAACTGCTTTTTATCACATGGATGACCTTGCCAATGCAAAATTTGGTAGTGTAAAGTGCCTCATTTTATACGTTAACCTTCACTACCTTGCAAAGCTTTAAATTCGTGTTTGTCTCATAGCACATATACTTGCATACATGAAATGCACAAAAAAAGCCTCTCAAGATACCAGATATACACTTGCATGCATGCAATTTAAGAAGAAAAAAGATACGGCTCAAAACCTTGAAACCTTCAAATGACCATAGCTACCTTTCATGAAAGAAAATCAAATCTAGTGACAAAACACAACATTGTACACATGAAAAGGAGGAACATCAACCTCTGGATTTTGTAGATGACCAAGTCTCATCTTCCCTAAAAATTGCTCTAGACTTAGCTGATTTCTCCACAGGAAAGCTCCCCTTCCTAGCTCTGCGGAGATTTTGTATCTTTGGGGGGGACCTTGCATCCATGGTCCTAGGCTTCTTCTCTTTGTCTAGTGAGGCCCTGGCAGCAGACTTCATCACATGCGTTCTCATAGTCACAATGGTGCACAACCAAAGACCTCACTAGCTGCACCGCATAATGAATAAGGTGATGCTTGTGAGACAGGTGCAAAGCCTTTTCTCAAAAAGGCTTGAAAAAGGTGTTGTCTATGAGAGAGGTGTGAAGCCACTGCTTTTGACAATACCAAGTGTTACTTCACTGATGCAGGATAGACAATGATAGACTGCATCACACACATTCAAACGTGCAACTCCCATCCATGATATCCCCACCCATGTTTTTTTTCAAAGGAGTGGTGTTTCAATTTTTAATACATTCCCTAGTCCTAGAGTGATTAAATTTAGAAGACAAAAAAAGTTCCCTCCAAATCAACATGGACATATGTAGAAGTACCACCAACTAGGTAGAAACAAAAAAGTTCCTTTTTTGTACCACCAATGCATGCTTTTAGTCGTGTATCATTAATAAAATGGGTTCCCTGGTCTAAAACTATCTCAATCAAACAACCATCCTTGCACACAATATGCTTATAATAGATTCATGTTTTTGACCTTACAATGTTGTTGGGAAATGCCTTTGCTTCCACCCATTTGCTTACATAACATGTGGCCATCACAATGTACTTATTCTTCCTTGGAGTAACCTTCTTAAATGGACCCATGAAGTCCATTCTCCACTTCATAAAAATACCTAGTAGCTGTATGGAGATCAAAGATTTCATATCTGTTGCACTTGGTCTACCCATTCTCTGGCAAATATCACATGTTTTGCAAAAATTCCTAACATCTACCATCATAGTCAACCACCATAATCTTTTCTATGGATATTCTTGTAAGTGATGTCAATGGAAAAATGACCTCCTCAACTTCCACTATGAGCCTAAATGATAACTTACATTTTGCCTTGCATGGGCACATGTTTTCTTAGAACTCCATCAATTCCTAGCATCTATGATAGTGAATTTTAGGCTAATGATCACAATTTTCTTACAAGACTGGGACCAATCCTTTGGAGATCCTCCAAATTGGAGAAAATCATACACATCTTGCTACTCTGGATCTATTTCATATACTACCATATTTTGAAATACTAACTTAGCATCTACTGGTTCATCTCTTAGTGATGTAGTTGAACACCCCTCCGTATTTCTGAATAAAAACATTAGCATCGTAGTGATTTTTTTCATTGCTTGTCAAAGATCTTAAACTCAAACATTAACAAAAAGATCATGCATCTGATTAATCGGCCTTAAATCATCTTGTTAATGAGAAAGAGAATTTCTTGACGATTTACATAGAAGTGGAATAACTTTCCAACAAATAATGTCTAAATTTGGTTGCACTAAACACCATTCACAATGCTTTCCTCTTAGTTGAGGTGTACTCTTGCTCTATTGTATTGAATCTGTGACTGGTGAAATATACTGGATAGTTCATCTTCCCATAAGCCTAAGTCAAAATTACCCCCATCACCATACCAAATGCATCCAAATGAACATGGAATATCACTTCTCAATTTGGATGATAAAGAATTGGCTTTTTGCTAATGGCTTCCTTCAAACACTATAAACTTGCTTCACATTCAGGGGTCCATACAAACTTCACTCCCTCTTGGGTCAATTCATATAACAGAGTAGACTTATTTTCAAACAAATGAATGAGTCTTCTATAGAAATTAATATACCCCAAATATGAGCTCAACTAAAACTCATTTGTCATCTTGCTTGTTGGACACATTGGACTTTGTCTTTAGCCATTTCAATTTCATTTCTAAACACAATATGTCTTATCCCTTCTAAAACATAAATATTGATTTGAAGGGATACAGACAAATCTACTTCTCCTCCACCTCTTAAACACCATTTCCAAGAAGAGAAGATACGTAATAATAGCTCCCCACTCAATAATGAGTGTTGTTTTTTTCTATCTTTTGGTGGTTTCCTCAGTTGATTGTATTCACTATATCAATCCATGAAATTGTACATCTTGTGCTCAATAATCTCATCTAGCATCATATCAATAGATGGAAGAGGAAATGGGTCCTTAATGGTCTAATTATTGAGCTTTAGATAATGAACATGAACCTCATGCTTTCCATTCTTCTTTGGGACAACCACTATCAAAACCAACTAGTCACTACTCGCTACTTTAGTAATGAGTCTTGCGTTCAGTAAGTTGTTGATTTTTTTCTTCACTTTCTTGCATAGTTTAGATTCATTCTAGTTTCAGTGGTATCCAATGTTGGCATATCTCTAGATCTACACCTTTCAAGTCTATATGCTCCCAGGCAAAACTATCCTCATACTTTTGGAATAGTTTCCTGGACTTCTCTTTTATCTCTAATTTTAGACATTTATTGATTGTGATCATCTTTAGATTATCCTATGAATCGAGAATTTGGTAATCAATTTCTTGATCATCCAACAACAACTATTTTGGTCCACCACCTTTTCTTTTTCCAAATATTTCACTTCTTTATTAGTCCTTATCCCTACTTCATATTCATTGAAGGGATTTTCTAGGTCTACTAAATTTTCTTCTCAATTTGTATGTATATGTTTCAATCAGGTGTATCTGCAGTGGTTTTCATGTGGTCTAAAATCTTCAGTTGTCTGATCTGATTCTTTTGGTGACCTAACATCTAGATTCACTGGCATTTATCATGGGTTAAACTCAATGAAATTCTCTAAAAACTACTACGTCTATCATTTTTCTCTCTCCCGATACAAAAGCACCACATTCAAGTCTATCTCTACTATAGAAAATATACTCATAGATCATCATGAAAATCGCCAAGTGTTTACCGCGCTGTTTTACCGCGTTTGTAGAGAGAAGGTGCAAATTCAATTAGAGAAACAAGAGAGAGGAGGGCAGGGGGGTTTTTTTGTGTTTAAAGTATTACCGCGACTTTCTCCGTTGTTATTACCGCGGTTATTACTGTAGTTATTACCGTGCTTATTACCATTGTTATATCCGACAGCCAAATTTAGCACCTAAACTTTCAAATTCTGCCTTAACCCCTCCCCCCCCCCCTCCTTCAAAATTTGGCGTTTCCCTCCTCTCAATAAAAATTAAAGAATATTGTATATAATTTTCAAATTTAAAAAAGAAGAGAGAGAGAGAGAGAGAGAGAGAGAGAGAGAGAGAGAGAGAGAGAGAGAGAGAGAGAGAGAGAGAGAGCAAGGGGGGGGGGGGGGGGAGAAGGAGGGGGGGGATATAAGACTACACTTGGTTACAACTAAAATAATCATTGTCAATTGATTAACATAATTGAGCATATTTTCAAATCTAAAGAGAGAAAGAGGAGGGAGAGAGAAATGAATGGATCACACGACCTAAAAACTTCATAACTGCAAAATGTTTAAGAATCATCTTCCAAAATATCTCTACATGAAGCATCATCCAATTCTAAGCCCATGGCTCCTAAATCAATAAAGAGAGAAACGGAATTGTCGTTTGTGGATGCATTGCCAGTTTCATCATCTTCGAGTTCGTCATCCTCCATCTCATCATCTTCATCATCATGACAATCATCCTCGCTAAGACTTGCTGCCCACCAGACTTGATTCGTTGACCTCCCTCTCCTCTGTTTCCACCTCATCCAAAGTCGGAGGTGGAAGAGGGTCAAAGATAGTCTTCTTCATTAGTGAAAAAAATGCGTCTCCCCCAAGGTGTTACGAGAATTACGAACCAAAGCTTTGGTTGGTGGATTGTTGGAATATAGATGACCTATAAAATAGAAGCTCAAAGTGAGTAACATTGATATAACTAACGCTACAAGAAAATAAGAATAAAAAAGGTACATGTCACTCACCTGCTCACAATTGCGTGGTAAAACTAAATTGTCATACCTCCCTGTGTGATGCACACTAGAGTCCACCATGTAGAGGCCATTCTCATGTCACACATTTGCAAACCACTTGCACTTAAAGATGAAGGTATGAAAGGTTCTAAAATTAACCTTTAGTATCCTTTCAATAGTTCCGTAGTGCCTGGATTCATCATCGTCTGTGTCAAAGTTGCCCATGATGGCACAATCCATGGTGGTTCTACGCTCGTCAATGTGGCGCGTACGAAAGTGAGGACCCTTTTACCACATAGAGTTAAAGGAAAGGCACTACAAAATAGAAAAATATATTAATTTATCAAATACATATTAAAGATAATTTTAAGAAATAGCGTTACAATATTGTTTAGGTATATGAGTACTCTACCTTTGGTATGCATCCTAGTGCATACTCCCATGTTTGCGGATCGCCGTGACAGACGTCCATATCATAGCCTTCAGGCATCAACATTAATATCAATACCAGGGAAGCGACTCGGATGAGGCATGGAAACTCACTAGGGTGTCAATCCTAATGAAGTGAACTCAAAGAGATGCAACTACTAACTCTACAAGCAAATCAAACGCACTAAAGTCAAGTAATCTGCTTATGTCCTTCTACACAGCTCTACCATCAACACGCCCGTTCACCATGCAAATCATATCGGAATCGCACAAAACTTGAAGGGAAGCTACAGGGGACTATCAGGAACACATCCTATCACTGTCACAGCATTCTGGGGAGGTACATGGATCGCGATCGTTCGTCCCAAAGTACGCAAAAACAGTAAACGGATGACCCTAAAGGGTCATTTTTGGGTCACTAAAGCCTCTCCTAGGGTCAAAACAACATAAAATACGCATATAAACACTCAAAACAACGATTTAAGGCCTAAACAGATGCGTTTGAAACCTTCACCGAATCTTGAATGCTTACACTTGAATGAAAGAGCAGAGTAAGAGGAACACAATGCAAGAAACAAAACTGAATTTGGATTACCATAGCCACATAAGCGATGATTGCAAGTTGGAGCAAAGAGGTAGCTCCCTGTGTGTAACGCAATAGTCACTTATCTTCAAAAAATAATCTCCTTTTCACACTAACCTTAGTGTATTATATACCTAGGGCTTTCTAAAGTGGTCGGCGGCCAACTTCTCATGGACCTTTACATGCATAATTGGAAAAATTACGTCTTTGACTCAGACTTGACCTAGACGATTGTCATTAGACTTTTACAGGATTTGATATATTAAACATCGAAAAAATAATGTGACCACATCAAAACTTTGGCCGGCTGACCCAACGGGCGCCTTGGCTAGGTGGGCACTTGTATGTTGTTATCACCTCCAAACACTCCCCCCTTCCTAGCTCGTGTCGTCCGTTGACACGACCATTTGTAGTCTGGTCTTCTTGTTGATGAGACTCCCCCCTTCCTTGATTGAGTTATATCTGGCATGTTTTGCTTGTTCAAATGGGGTGCCCATTTTCCTTTGATTGATGAACATGTGTTCTTTGTGATTTGGATGTTGTGGACGAGGTAATTGTGCATGTTGTTGCACATCTTGCTTTACCTTTCCATTTGTGCAGTTGGTCGATGATACCTGCTTCTTTGGATACTTTGCCTCCTGGTGCAGTTGACTTTTTATTGGAGCTCGTATCTCAAAATGTTTGAGACTTTGACATGTGTGCACTGGCATCTCCAATTTGATTTTCTTTGCCACTTTATGAATAGAGCTTTGTTGGTATCTTTGAAGATAAGAGCTTCTTTTGTCGAAGCGTAGTTGAGAACAATGTGGCCCCACTTTATCTCTTTGAAGATCGTGTAACAAATCCTTTATTGGTTTTAGTTGTGATGGAAGGAATATATACAATAGAATAGTGATGGGTGTTTCTAAATTAGGGTCTAGAACCTGAATGACCAAAGGGAAAAACCCAGTGGGAAAAAATGCCTTTGGTATATGCTCTTATTGGGGTTGAACACTTGGAAGTTGAGTACCTATTCATGCAAGGTGAGTGCTGGGGAGAAATAAAGTAAGAGTGTGTAATGCAAGCGCCAATTATGGGACATTCTATATGCACACAAGAGTTCTTTCAAGAAAATCATGCGGTGTGAAAAATGAGTTGTTGGGTGCTTCAAGAAACAAATGTAGCACATGTGATATCCAAGGACATCGCAATAGCTTCCACATTTCCAAGAAAGGTTTTTGATGTTGAAGATTCTCCACTCATTACTCACTATGCATGGTGCGTGAGTGTCTTTTGGACTCTCTTCTTCACTTTAACAAACTTAAAATACATAGACTTGGAATCTTATGCTCGCCTATACCAGCATGAGCGACACAACATAAATATGCTCAACTCCTCCACCTTGAGTAGTACCTAGAATAGCTAAGACTCTTAGACCACAGAGAATATTACTTGAAGCTTTGGGACTAATGCCTTGCTCATTTAGTGGCTCAGCTGCCCAACTCTTGACTTTAATTCCATGTATTTTTAATGGAGACTTGGACTTACCTGTTCATGGCTTGAAACCCAATGCCATAAGTTCTTGAGATTAAGGCCTCTATCATTGTGTTGGTCTTTGGATGCCACCATTTTGTCGAGTAGGTTGGCATATTTTGGCTCCTCTTGACTTGCTTGTTGTATGTTGATACTTCTTTGTAAAACAAGTCCTTCAGCTCTGATAGTTCTTGATGTAGCCTTTGAATTAATTTCCATGAGAAGCGATTGTTGAGATGTGTGGTTTCTCTGTGATTGAGTTTCCACTAGCAATTTTGGAACCCATCTTGTTTTTGGTCCTTGTGTGACTGTCTTTGGCATTTTATCATCTTCTATAATTTGATGGACACTATGCTTTGGTATCCAAACCTGATGATTTCCGTTGTAAAAGGCTTTCTTTTGTAATTGATGACAAGGTATCCATGTGTAGATTGCAGCAGCCTTGGCTGTAATTGGCTTCTGTTGGCTTTTAGTTGTCATTGCTTGCTTTGGGGTAGAAGCTTGTGCTGCTTGATTTCTCTTCGTTGTTCTCGATTGAGCTACAATTTTTGGTAACCATATTGGAGTGTTACCTTCATAAACTCCTTGTGCTTCAAGTAGCTTCACTGGAATCATCACTGATTCACCTGTTTGTGTTGGGTATCTTCGTTGAAGTCTGATTTCGGTACCCAAAATTTTCGCGTTGCCCGTTTGGAAGGTCTTTTTGTTTGCCTTTTGTTGGTGTTCTTTCGCTTGCGTGAGTATTTTGTATTCCGTTGATGGCGTGTCTTGTTCCTTGTAGAACTCTTTGGTTGAGGTGGGTAGGTCCAGGCTGTTACTTTAGGCTTTTTGGCCCAAACATTAGTGTTTCCTTGGAAGTAGCCTTGAGCAGTGATTGACTCATTTGATGCTATCCACCCTATCACCTTCTGTTGTTGTGGCTGAACCCGTGTTTCATGTATCCAAGCTGGGTCTTTGACTTGGATGTGCTCTTTGGACACCAACACTTGGTTTGACATTCTTCGGCTTCTTCTGGATGCTTTTTTGTGATGGAAACTTTGGTTGATAGACTTTTTGCTTTGGTTTCCATCACATTGTTGATGGTGTGGCTCTTGATATAGAGGCTTCGTGGGAAATTTGATGGAAGTTCGCTGAAGGTAAAGTCATCTGGCGAGGTTCATATACTTCAATGTTTACCTTTGCTTTACCTTTTTCCATGATGGTTGGCGATTTGTTCCCTGCATGGATTTGAGAAGCTTCATGGAGTCTTACCATTGTTGTTGTTGAAGTTTTTGATTGTTGTCGAAAGAATATGTTCCTCCAGCTTTCTGTCAGGACCAGACTCTCTTTGATATGATGGGAGTTGATTATGTGGAAACTATCTTTATACTCCCCGGTACTCAATTTGAGTACAGCTTCTGCAACTCCAAATCTAGGAATTGGCATTTTTGAACTTGTGTAAACTGTTTCTTCTAGCTCATTGATTGGTGGCTTTCCCATCATGATCCACATTCCATAAGTCATTAGATTCTTAGTAGCATAAGGATCAATTGCGGCCGAACATGTAACCTTGAGCCCTGTTTGTCCGCATAAATTGAATTTGATCAATGTGGGATATTTTTCATCTTTGGCTTCTTCCTCATTCTTCCTTTGATCTTGAGTTTGTAGAACATCTATTGATGTGGAGCTTTGCACATCTGACTCTTCTTGTACTTTCAACTCTGCATCATTTGAAGTTAGTTTCTTTGGAGTAGATGTTGTTGACTCTTCAAGTATGTCAATGATGACATCTCCACATGGTTGTGTTGCTCTCCTAGTTTGTGTTTGTGCAGCATCCTCCATGACATAGCTATTTGTACCTCTATTTTCATTCTCACAAATCTCATTAGCATTTCTCAGCACTTTCAACATAAAACATGAAACTAGGTCGTAGCCTCCTTCATCACAAAACTTGGTTGGAGTTAGCTCATTTACACACACATCCAAGGTTGCCAATATTTGAGTCCATCCAAATGGCTCAAATAATTGATCTGGAAACGGTTCCGACTTGTAAGCTTCATCGTCCATTGATCTTTCTAGGATGCAATACTCCTTCACTGAGCTTCCACACTTTGAAGCACCACACATTCAAAGTTCTTGTTTGGTTTGTAGCCACGCATGTATCTCTTTCCCATTGACTATAGTAGAGTCAATGTCTTCTAAAGGAGTTCTATTCACATCTCTATAGCTATGGTCTTTTATGCTTATTTTTGTGGTGATCTTTTTATGTCTCAAGTAGATATAATCATAGCCCCAATCTTGAACCATCTTAAGTTGACGCATGAAAGGTCTTCCTAAAATGATATCAAAATTGTTCCCTTTTCCAAAATCTACTATTCCAAATGTATGTTCATATTCAATTCCACAAGAAGTCACAATAATTTGCTCTAAGATACCCAGAGGTTTTTTCGTGTATCCATCTGCAAGTTGCAGTTTCATTCTAGTTTTCCTAAGCGCTCGTCTATCCCATTTTTCCCAAATTTCTTTTGTGGCTCCTTTAAGTATAGCCAATGTATAGCCAATGTTTTAACTCCTTTGTATTCCACAGGTAAGGTGGTGTTTCCTTCTTCTCCTTCACAATATTCCCCCACCTTGTTTATTGGCACAGGTTTAGCATTTGCACTTTCTTGTTGAGTTTTGTTTGATTGTTCATTTGAGGGTAGATCTTGAATAGTTATCTTTAATCCCATCTTCCCCAAATTGTTGCCTACTTCATCCCATACATGTGGTATAATCTTAAGCAGTTCAGATAGAGTAATGGTGCACTGTATTGGAGCTGACATCAACTCTTGCATACGCTTTGTATCCATCATCTTGGATATGGCTTTCCTCTGAGATGGCACCACTCTAGTCTCTGAGTCTGCCTCATGCTCTCCTATGTATGAGGGTAAGGTCTTCAAGGACTCTGGTTTGCTTTCAATTGAAACTTCCGTCCTTGCATCTCCATTTAGAGATTGAATGTCTCCTTGATAGACTTCATTCCCTGTATTGACCTCAGTTATGGGTGTAGATTGGAAAGTCGCACTTCCATCTTTTGCACTTCTAACTGCTTCCCACAATTCATTTGGCCATGGCTCATCTATCTCTGGAATAGGTGCCATAAATTGTGATCTTGACCTTGAATCATTAGTGGTGTTGGCCACTACTTGATCATCTAGTTGAATTTCTAGGTTGTTGGTTTCTTGTGTTGCAATCTTCGCTTGCACATCCTTTTGTGATTCTAGCTCAATGTTTCTTTGAGTTAATGTTTCAACAACCTTTGCCTTAGGCATTTCAAATCCAACACTTTTCGGTTTTTTTTCTGGAGGTGGAATTGGTGCTTCCGGCTCCATCATTGCCTATGCAGTTTTTACCAATTCTTTACACATTTTCAACCTCTCAGTCTCTACCTCAGCATGAGGATATTTCATCCCTCGTTGCTCAAGGGTTTGGTTGGGTTTCAATCTAGCCTCATATGCTTCTAGTGCAGCATCTAATGGCTCTAAGACTTTGTCTACCAACACAAATCCTCCGGAAGACGCCTTCCTTGGTTTCGTATCGCTCACCACCGTTTTGTTTTCCCGTTCTTGTTTTAACTGCTCCTTTGTCTCTTGTAATTCTATTTGTAGTGCAGTTTGATTTGTAATTGTTTCTGGTTTACTTCTGTCTCTTTTGGCTTTCCAGGATTTTCTCCCAGTCCTCACTGACACACTAGTTGTTTCCCCTTGTTTGGGTTGTTGATCTTTCTCCTCATTAGCTTGGTCCTCAGCATTTTCTTTTGCTTGGGCTCTAGTCACTACCTTCACAAGAATTTTGGGTTCTGCCTCTGATCCACTTGGAGAAGGTAACACTCCCACAACATTCATTGTCGTTTTCCCCTGTTTGTTTGGGTGTTTTGGACAATTTGGAACAACGTGTGTAATGGCACACTCCAAACAATATCCAATTATCTCTACACGAGAACAATTCTTGGCCCAATGATTACCTCCACACTTATAGCATGGTCCATCTTGTTGAGTCACTGGTGGCACAATTGATGGTTGTTCTTGCTTAGCCAAAATGGTCTCTGGTCTACGCTCTTGATTGGCTATGAACATCAGAGTGTCCTCATTCAATGAATAGAGTTTTCTCATAGGTTCTTGCCCTAGCCTAGGTTGTAATACCTCAGCTCTTTGTGAAGCCCTTGATACAACCCTATTTTGAAATAATGGATGATTTGGTAATGGAATTTGTTTTTCTATTTGATGTCCAAATAGTATCCCCCTCGTGTAGGTTTGATTATAGTAGCACCCACTCATCTCATGATTGGTCCATTTTTGCTCAATGGCACACCATTTTATTCGTTGTGCTACTTGCGCTGCTAGCTCATCTAGGTTGGTCATTAATTGAGACATAACCACTTGCCTTGTGTTGGTTTCACTAGGTGCTAAAGGAGCATTATCCATAGTGATCTTTGTATCACCAATTTCCTTGCCATAGGCTTTACAATTGTCAACTAGGTATAACGCTTCTCTCGTGACTTGTTCAAAGGAAGTACATCCTTTTAAGTGAAAATATTTCTTGAGAGTTTCATTTTTCAAACCCTCTATGAAGAGAATTGATAATCTTTCATCCTGTGGTAGCTTGCGCTCCCGACATCTCTCTATATATTGTTTGAAGCGTAGCGATGCTTCCTTCACTTTCTCATCTTCTTTTTGCTTGAATGCATAGATTTGGGACACTGTGTTAGGCTTGATTCCCCTTTTAGAGAACTCCACAAAAAATTCTTGCAACAGTTGTTCAACGTTTGAGAAGGCATTTTTGTCCAACGGTTGGAACCAATTCAATGCTATCCCTTCCAAGGTTAAGCCAAATCCCTCATACTGTGTATGAAAATAAAATACTTGTTCGGCTCATAACACTTGTTTGAACAAGGATACATGTACGTATGGATCCCTTAATCCATCATACTTCTTCTTGACACATTTGGCCAATTGATATGGTCTCATTGGTTCTGGTTCAACCATGTATCTTAGCGTGTTGGGGTCTCTCTCAAAGACATCTCTCGTTCCTTCTTCTCGTCTTGGAGCAAATCCTGGTGGAATCCCCTTTGAGACATGTTTTGGAAATGTTGATGGATTTGTAAGTCTAATTGGTGGTCTCTTGGTTCCACTCAATGAGGTAGGAGCTACACTCCCGTGAATAGCTATTTTGGATGTTTGAGGTCCATTTGATCCCATAGTTTCAATGTTAACTTCTTACAAATCAGTCTCCAAAAACCTTGGTACGCTTGCACTCGGTTGAAAGTAGTAAGCAGAGATTGGAGTACCCATGTATGTATATCTTTCTAGCTCAATAAGTTTGTACTCTCGTCCATACTAATCTACCATTAGAACTTGCACTCCCTGGTCATCTGTGTATGTGAAGGCATAGAGGTTCTTATAGTCTGTCAACACTTCAATGATGGAATTTAAACATCTATAGAATTTGTTTTGATCCCCAATAGGTAACCTATAAAGGCAATCATATGTGTAATCCATTAGAACTCTCGTGGATTCATTGGTTTTGATGAACCTCACGTTGGGTTTGTTGATTAGAGGATGCTTCTCCTCTAAGTCTCCAGCAATTTCCACTTTTGCTCTTCCAAACTCCCGCATTTTAGTTGATTGGTTTGGCTTCCAGTGAGCTACATGATCACTTGACAAATATCCATGAGCCATGCCTTGAGGTTTGGCTTGATATGATTGATAAGCCTCATGGTCTTGTCTCAACCCTCTTGTTATAGGTGTTGCAGTATTTCTGGTTGTTTGTGTAGGTGGCATAGCTCTGAGTTGAGTGGGAAACCCTAATGATGGATGATTTATCATGTTTAAGACTCACTCAATACTCTCAAGATGGTCCTTGATAAGAACACCTTGGCTTAGTGCACACAATCCCTTTTTGCCCTTGGTCAAGTCTCTAAAAAGTCAGGAACTTGTGACTTTTTTGGTCTCTGGAAATTGGTTCTGGGTACCCTAAAAGTTTGAAAATAGGAAACCTAGAAAAATTCAGCTCTAAAACCTGACCGCAAGCTTTCTTCCTAGCTATACCTGACTCAAATTTGGAGTTGCCTATCAAAAGTTAGAGCACTTTTAGTGAACTGCACTTGAAACAGCACTCAAAACAGTCTCAGGACCAGAACACAAAGAGACTTTGTGCTTGTATCTTGGCTTCCAGAGGGTATTTTTCACTCAAACTTGAGATTTGGAATGTACTCAAATAGATCTACAAACATTTGAAGTCAAATACCCTCACTATGTATAGGTACACCGATCGTGATCGTTGACCCCATGTCACAAATTTGGAAGATTTTTGCACAGTAGCTAGCCCTTGATGTCTTGATACCAAGTGTCTTTGTATTTTTGAATTTGGAGATGTTTTGACCAATGAAAACCCAAATCCCAGGTGGTTTTGTGGTTATTGGCCTGATTGTGTAACTGGGACTTTTGACCACTTTCTTTTGCTTTTTTGACCTCGCTACCTACTCATAAATTTTCAATCAAAAATGTCACTGGGGTACACCGGTCGCGATTTGCATGAAATTTTAGGAGTTGATAGACATGGGTATGATTAGTCTATTCCCAAACCCACTTTGCATTTGGATCACAAAAACTTGAATTTTCTCAAAATTTTGGTCTGAAGGATCAGTGATCAGTGTTTGCCCTATTTGAAAACTGTTTTTTGGTTTTTTGACCCTGATTCTTTTGAGAAAGTTGTTTGTCTAGTTATCAGCTACCTACTCACCAAGTCTCAACTCAAAATGTCACTATGGTACACCGATCGCGATCGTAGTACCAGCTCCTTTTCATGTGAAACTTGTGGATATGGTAGACAATGATGTGTACAATATATTCCCCAAATATTTTTGAATTTGGACAAGAAAAAGTCAAGTTTTTACGAGATCTTGGTCTGCTGGAGTGGTTTTCTGGGACTATCTGCTATTTTTGGCTATTTTGGTCAATTTTTTAAATTTTGAAAACTCCTGGTATCTTATATAACCTAGGTGTATGTGTGGGTAAAGTCTGGTCAAAATATGGGACTGAGGTACACCGATCGCGATCGTAGTTTGGAGCCCAAATTGGATGAAACTTCACCAGCTTGTTCACTAGGCTATTTTAAGACTACCTGCCAAACACTTTTGTATTTGGACTCAAAAAAGTCAAGAATTTACAGTTTCTTGGTCTGAAGTGCCCGATTTTCCAATTTTATCAGGCTTGATTGATTTTGAGGTTAGATTTGGGATATGAGAGATACCTAGGCTTGTCCTATGCACAGGCTATCCCTCTGCATGGTTTCTTCCCAGTTTTGATGTGTTTTGGTCTACTGAAAGTCAATTTCTATGCCAGTTTAGCAGTTTTTGACTTGTATCTGTATTCAGATGGTTTGACAGGTATTTTGAGGTTTCTAGCTCTAGGTCCTTTAGACTTTTATTTTTATATACACCTGAGGATCCCACAGATGCAATCTGGTCAAAATCTGTCACTTAGGTACACTGATTGCGATCGTAATTCTGAGCCCAAATTAGACCAAATTTGGCATGCTTGTAGACACTGATGTTTTAAGGCTATCCCTCAAGTCTTTTTGCATTTGGATCACCAAACGTCAAGATTTTACATTTTCTGGGTCTGTCAGGCTAGTTTTACCCAAGTGGCATGTTTCCTGATTTTTGATGTTTTTGGGTGTGGTTGCTTTAGACAAACTTGTTTAGAATCTTATCAAGAAGGCATATGTCAAACCTTGTACAATTCTGACACTGAGGTACACCGATCGCGATCGTAGTACCAGAGCCAAATCTGATGAAATTTTACAGGCTCTCTATGACAAGTCTTTCCCAGTGTTTGGTGCTACCACTTTGTGATTTGAATCAATTCCAGCTCTGTTTGGTCAGATTTTCTAATTTCAGAGTCTTATGGCCCTTTTGCCAAACTTATGGTTTTTTGGTGTTTTTTACTCTATCTTTTGTCCCAAATCTGACTGGAATGCGATTTACTTATCCTACTCCTAAGTACAGAAATGAAAGAACATAAGAAAATGAATCAAACAAAACAAACAGGATAAAAAACGGATGATGGATCAGTACTTAATCAATAGAAAGAAATTTGAAGAGAAAAAATGCTTAAAGCAACCTCACTCACAACTCCCTATATCTCTCAAGAGTAGATCTAGCTAGTCCACCGACCCTAGACTCCACTAATCACTAAACCCCTGTCTAGATGCTTCACTGAAATGTAAATGGAATGGAAATTATCTTTTGGAACAATAAGAAAACTATGAATACGCATTCGGTCACTCATCACCTAAGATTCATTCCCCGACCACAGCGCCAATGTTTGCGGATCGTCACGACGGACGTCCATAGCATAGCCTTCAGGATTCAACATAAATATCAATACCAGGGAAGCGACTCGGATGAGGCATGGAAACTCACTAGGGTGTCAATCCTAATGAAGTGAACTCAAAGAGATGCAACTACTAACTCTACAAGCAAATCAAACGCACTAAAGCCAAGTAATCTGCCTATATCCTTCTACGCAGCTCTACCGTCATCACGCCCGTTCACCATGCAAATCATATCGGAATCGCACAAAACTTGAAGGGAAGCTACAGGGGACTATCAGGAACACATCCTATCACTTTCACAGCATTGTGGGGAAGTACATGGATCGTGATTGTTCGTCCTAAAGTACGCAAAAACAATAAATGGATGACCTAAAGGATCATTTTTGGGTCCCTAAAGCCTCTCCTAGGGTCAAAACAACATAAAATACACATATAAACACTCAAAACAGCGATTTAAGGCCTAAACGGATGCGTTTGAAACCTTCACCAAATCTTGAATGCTTACACTTGAATGAAAGAGCAAAGTAAGAGGAACACAATGCAAGAAACAAAACTGAATTTGGATTATCGTAGCCACAGAAGCGATGATTACAGGTTGGAGCAAAGAGGTAGCTCCCTGTGCGTAATGTAATAGTCACTTATCTTCAAAAAATAATCTCCTTTTCACACTAACCTTAGTGTATTATATACCTAGGGCTTTCTAACGTGGCCGGCGGCCAACTTCTCATGGACCTTTACAAACATCATTGGAAAAATTACATCTTTGACTCAGACTTGACATGGACGATTGTCATTAGACTTTTACAGGATTTGATGTATTAAACATCGGAAAAATAATGTGACCACATCAAAACTTTGGCCGGCTGACCCAACGGACGCCTTGGCTAGGTGGGCACTTGTATGTTCTTATCACCTCCAAACATCCCATTCTTTGTTGGTGATGTCTTCTCCGCGCTCTTTTGCCTCGGTCATTCTCTCATGAATTCACTCTGCACTAATGAGATCTGGGAAACATGCAAGGTGTCTAGGCACTGGGGGTGCCCTTATTCCTCAATGTGCTTGTTTCTATGCTTCCCTCTCTTGCAAACACCTTGCCTTTGCCACTGTCTACAAGTCCACTCACTTGGTTATAATCTTTGGATTGAGAATGAAAAAGTTTCCGACCACTCGGGATAGATTCATATCCATGTTAAGTAGTTTCCCCTCTTCACTTGGCAAGTGTGAAGTCATCCTTGCATCTTCCTTGTCTGACCACACGCGAGGCATTGAAGGATCAACTTGTGCCAAATACTTTGATATGTAAACAAACGCCTCTTGAACGATCCACCCTTCGGCCATACATGCCTCTGGTTGAGACCGTAGACGCACAAAATCTGTGAGAGTCTTTAAAAACCTCTCTAAGAAGAACATCCATCGAGGGTGCACTACACCACATATAGCTATCTCCTTTACCACGTGAACCAAGAGGTGAATTTGACTAAGAATGACCGATCGAGGAAATGTATCTTCAATGGCACACAGAGTTTCTGTTGCAAGTGTTTGAGCAGCACGGATAGAACTATTTCGATTTCCTTAGAGCTCACAAATCTGCTAGAAAACACACAAGGATATACTAAGTGCTAGTTGAAATTATTGTGTACATAAAAAAAGGTGTAGTTGAGTGGAGTCTTGTGGTGTACCTTACTAGCTCTTCTAGTTTGAAAATAGCATCCCTGACTTTCTTGTCCCGACATATACACATACTCACCTGCACAATGAACTACAATGTAAATCACGGAAAGGGAAAGTGAGTGATAGTCATACACACAAACTATAGATAGAATAGGGAGTATGAAGATTACCTGAAGCATCTTGTGCCAATCATGGGACTTCAACCCATAAAATTGAACGCTTCCACCCTTCGCTTTTTTGAAAGCTCCCTTTAGCGACCTCATGTATCATGTTGGTGTGCGAATAGAGACAATGGTACTCTTCACCTTGTCTAATTCTTATTTGGCTAGCATCCATGGTGCTTTAGGAAGTACAATCTTTCCATTTGGGGCATGTCGTGGAGTAGAAGAGACAGGGAGACGTTTTAAAAGCCTCAAATCCTCCCTCACACCCAAAGAGTCCTTGCCAATAATGTGGTCCCATAGTGTTTGGGCTACATTCTTGAATATGTGCATGGGATTTAAGAGGTGTTGTATTTTTAAATCCTTCCAATATGGAAGCCTTAAAAATATGGAATACCTTGACATAACTTTTGGTGGAGGACACGGAGCCGGATTGTTTTTGTGGTGTTCATCCCAAATGGTTACCCAATCTGCCATCATGAGCTTTAGAGCAGTCTTCCCATTTCTTGGATCCGTGTGCTTGTTGTGCCCTTGGGGTAAGAAACGATGGTTGTTTGGATAGATTACCTTGCGTAAGGAATCGGGCCTCTCCATCACCAACGATGGCCCACAAGTAGGACATGCATTGTGCCCCAATGTGGACAACCCTGCATACATATCATATGGTTATAGAAATGAGTGAGCTAAAGTGAACTAAAGGGAGAGAGGGAAAGAGGGAAAGAGAGATAGAGGAAAGGGGGCTACCAGAAATCTCTCCAAGCCCAGAATAGTCGTGCATAGTCCACATAAAGATTCCCCTGACTTGGGCTTCTCTCCCCTCTGTGCAAGTGAGACATCGACAATAGGAATGCCTCTCCATAACTCCTCCAACTCCTTAATGAGGGGCTCCAGGTAAATGTCAATATTTGACACTTTGTACTTCCCTGGTACAAGCAAGGAAAGAAGTATATTGCCCTTCTTGGTTGTCTCCCATGGTGGAATATTGTAGTTGACGATCACCACCCACAGGCCAAGTGATCCATGAAGTAGACATAGTGCCGAAGGGGTTGACACCATCACTTGCTAACCCAAGCCTCAAGTGTCGAGGCTCCAACCCAAACTCAGGCCCGAGAAGGGGAGAGAGAGAGAGAGAGAGAGAGAGAGAGAGAGAGAGAGAGAGAGAGAGAGAGAGGATTACATATTGCATTACATTAGAATTGTAATGTTACGATCAATTGATCACTTAGACGTTGAATCTAGGTTCATGTATGTAGGCACTAAGTATGGGAGCATACCACCCGAAGGTTAGATGCTTCCTCTTGGGTATAGTCCTTTTTTAATCGTGGCATTGCGGTCATTGATCCACTCATGCATGGATTTCCTCAATGTACCTTTGTTTTTACCACAGTTGAGACTATGACGATATGTAATGGAAATTGCCTATGAACTTTGAGAGTAACGGAATTAGTAAATTAGGTGAAGCACTTTTGAGAGATTCTTTGTGAGCATAGCGGTTGACCTTAATTGATGGTAGAAACATAAACATGGTACTTAGTTAACTTGGCATGAACAATACTTTTTCAAGAGAGAGAGAGAGAGAGAGAGTTTAAAGAAAGTGACAATAGTTGAGGACCAGATTCATATGGAGCCGGTCCCCCCTCCAATAGGCATTTGTATTATAGTTTCTCCCATCAAGAGAGACTTGGTACAATACAATCTTTGTGTTCCTTGTAACTTAGGTGATGCAATGAAGATGGAAAGCTTCATGCATCACAAGCATAACATAATCTTGAAGAAAGCATTAACTATCCCAAGCCTCAGTCCTAAGGTCTCAAACACCTTCGAAGGTGGAGACAGATAGCGGGGAACGAGGATAGGGAAGAGGAAGAAGAAACATTACATAGGAGAAAGAAATAGTTCCTTACTTATCATTACTCTTCTTTCTAGCATACATAATAGCATAGTAATGAAGATGGAGAAGATGGCAAGATTAAGCATTGAAGCATGACTCTTGGTTGGATTTGCATTCCATAGCCAAGAGTGTTGGTATAGGCTTTCACTCTCACAACCTTGGAGAAGGAGGTGGTGTTCCTCAACTTTCACCAAGTGAGAATGGCCTTGCAAAATAAGTGTGTGTGTGTGGAGTATATCCCCCTAGCACCCCCCCTCCTTGCTTTGGGCGAGTTGTGATCTTTCTGCATGTTGCAAGCTCATTGGACCCCTCTTCCCCTAGCCAATTACATGCAGCATGCAGCCTAGTACATGGGTAGCCTTTTGACAAGTTTCCTCCTTACACCTTAGAGAGAGAGAGCTTGAAAATATCTAGATATTTGTTAGATGGAAGTAGAAGCTTAGTGGACCCCTCTTTAGCCCAACCAATAGCATTCAAGCACAAGCACACCATGTGGTTAAGCTTAGTGAAAGTCTGACATGTGTCCCATGTGATCTTTTAGAATCCCCCTAGCTTTGAGATTTTTATGCATAGGAAGTTTCTCAAGCAACTTCCTTATTAAGTGTGTAGGTTCTCTTTTTGACTCAAGCATCTTACCCCCCATGCATAGGAAGCTTTTCAAGAAACTTCTTCATTAAATGTGACAAGTATCTCAAGTACCTTAGTCATCAAGCATGACAAGCACCTTAGGTGGAGTTCCCACCTCAAGCACAACCCTAGATTGCTTAAGTTTAGGTCGGGTTCCCACCTCAATCCCAGCCCTAGCTTGCCTAAGTTTAGGCCGGGTTCCCACCTCAAGCACAACCCTAACTTGCTTAATTTTAGGTCGGGTTCCCACCTCAAGCTCAGCCCTAGTTTTCTTAAGGTCAGAGGAATTTTAACATTAACCATTCGAGGTCTTTAATGAACCTAACCCTAAGGTCTTTTAAGCTTGATTAGTTAACCTTGCTCTTTGATAGACCATCTCTCATTTGGGCCCCTTTACCATTGGCCCCATGTTGAGATAGATCCGTAAGCACATGTCTATATTGTAACCCTTGTTCCCGTTTATTATCCCATAATAAATGATCAGTTTAATATGAGAAAATCATTTGGGTTGGTTAGATATTAGATATTTAATGACATTACCTCTCTCTTGAAATCATAGTTACCCTCGACTATGAGGTAAAATAGATAAAGTCATAGTCATTAGTCAATTTGTCTTAGCGGGTAGAGGATCCCTTTTTACCCTACGACATCATTCCAAGATGGATGACTAATCCATTTGGTGCTTGGGAGACATAACTACCGCAAGCATGTCTGCTCTTTAGTCCATTTCATCCGCCCAAGTAGAGTGACAAATTCTACATGGTGTTTGAGAGACGTCGTCATCCCAAACATGATTCTTAGTACACATACTACTTAAATTTGTGCATAATAAAGAGAGAATTAGTCTTATAAGACAAAAATATTGATCATTTAAAAGAAACATGTACATTTGGTTACGCTAATGTAGCATTGTAATTGTTAACAAGGTTCATACTATCCTTAAGCTAGATTCCTTGCATCCATCTATCATCTTCAAAAGGATAATTTTTGAACTTAATAAGATATTGTCAGATAATCTTACCATGTCATAGTACCTTGTCTTCATGCCGAGGGATAGCTTCGCGTTGTAGTACCTCTTCTTGATCTTCGATTTTGGGAGGGTCTTCAATAATTGGTTCATTTGGAGGCTCTCTTTTGTAGGGCTTGAGTAGTCTCACATGAAAAGTATTGTGTATGAGCCAATGGTTAGGTAACTTGAGTTGATAAACCACCTCATTGATTGGCTTCAAAATTTGAAAAGGACCATAGTATCTTTTTGCTAGTTTAGCATAATACTTTTGATGGCCCGTAGGATTTTTGCCCGTTGTTTGCCTCAATCGAGCCTCAGGAAACTTAAGTAAGACCCAATAATTTTCTTTGAATGTTAAGGCCCTTCTGTGCTTGTCAACAGCATCTTTTTACCTTAGTTGGGAAATGGATATAGCCTCCTTAATCTTTTGAAAAGATGTTTGTAGGTCACGGCTATACTCATCGGCAGCGAAGATCTTCCCATGTGCTTAAGTAGCAAGGGACTTTTAGGTCTTCCCTCTATGATTTCAAAAGGTGCTTTTCCCGTAGAAGTATGGATAGTATTATTATATGCATACTCTACAAGAGGTAAGTACTTTTCCCATTGTGAGCGTTGATCTACTTCTGTAACATAGGTCTTTAGTAGATCAAGAATTGTAAGATTGGCTATATCACTTTGGCCATCCGTTTGTGAGTGATAGGCCGAAGAGATATTCAATCTTGTACCTAGATTTTTGAAGAGACCTTTCTAGAAATTACTGGTCATTCTAGGATCTCTATCTGACACGATGGATGTTCGCAATCCATGGTGTTTGAAAATCTTTGATATGAAGAGAGCTGCCATTTGGTGTGCCTTAATAGTCTTCTTGACAGGGATAAAGTGTGCTCGCTTGCTAGACCTGTCGACTGTTGTCCATATTCCCGTATTCCCATGGATAGATTTTGGTAATCCAAAGATAAAATCCATGGATATACTCTCCGATGGTGAATTGGGAATTGGCAATGGCTGGAGTAATCCAAGTTGCTTCATGAAAGCTTTGTTTGCTTCATGAATTACTTGAGACTTTGATGGTCTGTTTGTAAGATGAATGGAGTCCCCAATAGATAGTGCTTCCATGTGTCTAGGGCACGTAGAACAACTAACAGCTCTTTCTTATAAAGGCCTAAAACCCGTTCATCCGTGTTGAGCCTTCGGCTCTCATATGCTATGGCATGCCCTTCTTGAAGCAAGACTGCTCCAAGGCAATCACCACAAGTATCACATTGGACCTTAAATGGCTTTGAGAGATCCGGAAGCATAAGGACTAGTTGGGAGATAAGCTTCTCTTTGAGCTTGTCAAAATCACTTTGCTCCTAGAAGTCCATGAATACTTAACGTTTTTCTTTGTTAAGTCATGTAATGGTCCTGCTATTTGAGATACTTTTGCTATGAAGCATCTATAGTATGCACACATACCAATAAAGCTTCTTAGCTCATGTAGATTCCTTGGATTAGGCCATGCTTTTATTACCTCCAACTTTGATGGATCCATACGGATACCATCTCAAGAGATAATATGACCTAAGTATTGAATCTCTTGAAGGAAAAATTCACTTTTCTTTTGATTGAGAAAAGGCTTTGATGGCCGGCTTTCGAAACCATGCCCGTGAGAACCACACCGTAAGGAAGGAAAGGTTTATTCCCGAAATAAGAAAAAACAAGCAAAGAAGGGTCTTTACTATTCACCATACCCCCCCCTTCCCCCTCCCCCCCCCCCCCCCCCAAAGTTAACCACCGGTAGGGTGCCTCCAGTTCGGCCACACCCCTCCATTATCACCACAAGACAATCTCTCTCTCTCTCTCCTACTGCCCGGCCCCACCCATATTCTCCTATCCTACTCTACCGCTGCATCATCCGGCCCGGTACATTCCTTTGGTATCTTTTTCCACACTCCAACCCCGACGGGCCGCCATAGATAGTATCCTCTCTCTCTCTCCCAAATATTCTGTGTGTGTGTGTGTGTGTGTGTGTGTGTGTGTGTGTGTGTGTGTGTGTGTGTGTGTGTGTGTGTGTGTGTGTGTGTGTGTGTGTGTTGTGTGTGTGTGTGTGTGTGTGTGTCCACACTCCAAGCCAGGCGGGCCGTACCCCCACCTCCTCTCGTCCTCACACCCCCCCCCCCCCCTCCTTTTTGGCGGACCATTAGCCTAAAACACCCCGCCCCTCTAAATCACGGGCAAGATGATGGGACGTGGGGATTCAAGGATTTTATCAAGCATCTCTGCTACGAATAGGAAAAAAAAATTTCTGGTAGAATATCTTCCTATCAATGTACACGTTCACATGCATGTGTTGCAAGAAACGAAAAGGAAAGACTTTTGGCCTATTTTTATTATCCATGTTGGGTGTAGGGCAAGACTTTGACCACTAGAGTTGCATACCTTAAGTGTTGACAAGGTGACACCTTCACCACAGGCCTCTACCTCTTGTTAAATTCCACATAATCCTCCATATTGGGTTCAAAATAGACTAAGAAAGAAGAATCTCCCTCAATCGACTTTCCATTTTTCATGAGGCAACGACGCTTGGATGGTCGTACTTGATTTGAACTCTCTAGGCCTAGAGAGGGCGTAGGCCTGCTTGCTTCCACCAAATGCTTTAGGCTTTGTAGCTTGGACTTTGTGGTTGATATAGTTGACAACTCTTCTCTGTCGGTTGGAGAGAAGACACTTGGTGCTACACAAAATCTGACTGATGTGAAAGTGCTGATGCGGTTCTCAAAAGCAAAACTCACTGTTCTTTCTTCACCTCCTCTATCGGCACTCATTGATAGAATGCTTTGGTTGACAGCCATGATGGCATTTTGTAGACTTCCCTCTTGATGCTCTTGATTTGCAATCAGCACAAGCAATCCCAGATGGGGAGCTTACCTCTTGGATATCGACGAGCTACAACCTGGCAGTAGCAGTTCAATGAAGGCCTTGAGTGCTTCTACAGTCTTCTCTTCTTTAGTCCTCTAGTTCAAAAAATTTGTAGCCACTCGTCCACAATTGATGGCATGCATGGCTACTCTTTGTAAATTGAAGGTCTTTGCAAAGCCCTCCTCTGTGGGGGCACCAAATGAGAGGTGAAAGCGCAAAACAGACCTAGTGGCCTCTACACCAAGACTATGCAAGATGGCCTCATTATGGGAGGTACACAATAGGGGCACCACCTAGCAAGATATGTGGCTAGGGCGCATACATATACACAATCAAACATGCCATGGAAAAAAATTTCAAGATCCACACCCAAGTATGGGATGGGGTGGTCAGAAAACAAGATGAGAGGAATGGTGAGTGAGTGAGAATGGGCTTGCTACTTGTGCATGTAGTAAGGAAGATAATATGCTCACTTCTTATACCATAGGTGGATAATCCGCACACCTTAAGGCGCAAGTAGTAAGATGATAGGAGTATGAGCGGGAGAGAGAGAGTGTGTGTGTAAGGTGGAGAATCTGCACATCTCAACATAAGAAAAATGGAAAGAATTAGCTACGGCGGGCCTTAGGGCAAGTATCACCTCTCCAACCCCCTATCTCTCTCATTCCCCTCCTCTCTCCCTCACCACATCCTCCCCCACTATATCCTCTCTCCACCCTATCTCTTCCCAACCCCTCTCTCTCTCTCCCCCCTCTCCTCCCTTGGTGGGAACCACTTCCCCCCCTGTTAACTCTCTCCCTCTCTCTTCCACCCATTGACTAAGCATAACCACCCCCCCTTGCCTTGTCGTGCGCTCTCTCGCTACCCCCGCCCTCCTGGGCCTCACGCTGTACAGTGCCGCCCGTGCACACTCTCATCCACGCACCCCCAACCCCCTATCCCCTCTTCCCCCCCCTCACCATCTCCCTCCCCACTCTCACTCTCTCTCGCGCCATGTCTCGTCCGCACCCTGCTCGACTCCACATCACCGCGAGCTCGCACTCCCTGCGTCACTGCTGTAACCCCGCCAGAAATCGAAAAGAAAAAAAAAATAGAAATAAATAAATATATATATTTCATACATTCCCCCACTCCCACGCACGCTTGCGCGCACACACATACACACTCACGCATGCGCACCCACATATACATATATATACACACATCCGCACTCATACACCAATACATAGACACACACGCATATACGCACTACAAATACAAAAGAAACGAAGGATTCCACGACTACGACGACAATGAAAAAGAAGGAGGACTCAAAGCACGCACCGCCAACAACAAAAAGGAGAAATGCGGTGAAGGCATGCACCGGCCGACCCCGAAAAGAAGTACGCTCTACACCAATGCACTGGTAACACACCATTTGCCGGCAACACGCAACCACGATGCCAATTTCAGTAATTTATAGGGTATTTTCATCATTTCTTCAGTTTTCAACCAAGCCACTTTGTAAATTTCCTCTCTCTAGGTGATGGTCACAAAGGCCCACCTAGAGATTCTCATCTTTTAATAAATCTCCCAGAACAAAGCAAGGGTCAACCACACCGGGCCCGCCACTTGCTTATTCTCCCCGATTAAGCTTACCCTAATTACATCGGGATTACCATAATCCAAGCAACCAACACCTATAAGTTGGCTTTGAGAGGTCACTATCGCGAGGGGGGAGGGGGGGGGGGGGGGGGGGGGAGTTCATGAGAAGTCATCACTTGGTAGAGTGTAGTGGGAAGAGTTGACACTAACACCATCACGGGGAGGGGGCTTGGGTGTTGGGTTTGCCTTGGGAATTTCACCATACAAAGGGAGCCACGTCCATCCCTCGACTCCAATGGTCGATGCATACGCATATACACGCTCTTGATAGCAAGCTTCACAATCATTGAGTCGTCTTAGAGAGCGCACCAAGTAGGTTGCACCATCTTTTCTCCCTACCTCTCTACCACCACGGCATGCCATTTGTAAATACTGCAGAAGTAATTCTCCCTCACACCCCCGAGGGTTTTCATCATTTGCAAATATCTCTCTCTCTCTCTCTCTCTCTCTCTCTCTCTCTCTCTCTCTCTCTCTCCTCTCTCTCTCTCTCTCTATCTCTCTCCGTGTGTAAGTTTGCGGTGTTCATATCATTGTGGTTTGCATCCTAGCCGCTCAAAGCTAGGTGGTGCCCCCTGTTCGCTTTACCGTGGGACAGGCTCGAGGCACGCCATTCGGCCCCCAGCGTTGTAGACGCCGTCGGGATTCGGGGTTCACTTTGCTCCCTTCATTTGGTGCCCCCACGGAGGAGGGCTTTCTAAGACCCTTCGGTTTACAATGCTGAAAGTGACGCCGACTATCAATCATGGACGAATGGCTGAAGGAATTTTCTAACTGGAGGACGGAAGAAGAGGAGACAAAGGAGGCACTAGCCTCCTTCATTGAAGTACTACTGCCACGCTGCAGTATCGTCAGTATTCAAGAGGTAAATTCTCCATCTCGTGTTGCTCATTCTAACCATAAATTGAGAGCATCAGGTGGGAGGTCGGTGAAGTGCCATCACTGTTGTCAACCAAGACACACTGTCAATGAGTGCCAACAACGAAGGCAGCGAAAGGGCTGAAATCATCTACATCGACATTCATAGCGAAGAAGTCATTCACATCAACGAAGGGAAGAAAATGGTGAGGCATCTTTTCCCTAAAGAAACTGCAATTAAAGTTATAACTCCAAAGTGTCCTAAAGGGGCTGCTTGAGCAAAAGGTTAGAAGAAGATAAGCCAGTCTAGAAACACATGACCCCAAAGGGAGAAGCATCTGGCCAGGCAAGTGCTTCAAGCTCAGAAATCCGGGTTGTACCCAGCTTGCCAAAGAGAAAGTCATCTGAAGCTAAGCGGCGGAAGGTCGCCTACCGATTTGCACGAGGCATGCGAGTGCTACCAATCCACTTCGACAATCTTGAAGAAAAACTGGTAAGAAGATTCCCATGTCCTAGGGAAGAGTGGTTTGGCTACTGCTCCCGCTGTTTTGGAAGACGAGTGGAGGATCTTCCTCCTCTCCCTGTACAACTTATCCTGAAGAAGCTCTCTACCACGGGTGAAACCTAGTGGGCCGGGGACGAGTTGCAACTGAATGGAGTAGAATTCATGCAACACGCTGACTACGGAAATTACCTGCAATTGCTACTAGCCAAGAGACTGGGAGTGGTCAGACGCGTCGTCATCACCGCGTACGTGCTGAGCAACGAAGGAAAGGTAAAGCCCATGAAAGGCGACGACCTCTTGTGGATGTGCTGACTCATCAACACTGGCACGGTAAGAGTATAATTAAGTATTCCACCCTCTGTGCATGATGGAAAACGGGCCAACAACATTCCTGCAGCATATGCATGTGAATAGCTATGTAGATAGGAAAGTCTTCTACGAACAGAAGATCGTATACCTATTCGGTGCGGCGGTACTAGGAGAAATCCTCAATTCCCCGAACCCTATCATTCTCCCCATATTGGATTACCATCATTCCTTTAATGTTTCTATCTTTATCCTGTTTTAATCTATCCACCTACCCCTGTAAAAAAGCCGCTATGAGCCGCTACTGTTGTTAATGTATTAGAAAAAAAAAATGTTTGTAATTTCCTGAGTCACTACCATGGCAAGTTTTTCTTTCCCCACGTTCAGTGGAAAGAAGGGAGAGGATCTCACTACCGACTTTTTGGATGATTTCGACATTGCTTGTGTCGTCTCCAACAAAGATGACGACGCTTCACGACTTAGAATTTTTCCTCTACTACTGATGAAAGTAGAGGCCAAGTCTTGGTATAATGCATTGCCCCAGGCTACCAAGAATGCATGGGATGTGTTAAGGGTTGCTTTTGTAAAGAGGTTTGGTGGAGGCACAACGTCGGAGAAGCTATGGCAGCTACTGACAGAATTAAAGCAGGGAGGTCTGCTGGAGTATGCCACCTACGAGTGCAAATTTGTGGACTTATGGGAGAGATGGGTTGCCTCACTGGAGGAAGGCAAAGAAGCGCCTAATTTCCTAAAGAAGGACCGTTTCATTGCTGGTCTATGGTCGCCGCTTAGAGAGAAGGTGAAGGGAAGGTTTCCTGCAACATATGAGTTGGCAATCGAAGTAGCCCACCTTAAAGACAAGAAGTTGCGCATGCAAGCAAGAGTAAATGAGTCATAGGAAACAAGCTCGGCCCGACCAACCCCAGTGACTGCAACAGCCAATCATAGAGTCCAACCACAAGAGGCATCAGAAGAGCAGCAAGACCTGCTGAGTTGCATCACCACCCAACTAGAGAGTTTATCCGTGCATCTGGTGCAGCAAGGGCATGCACCTGGCAGGAATTTAGAACAAGGAAGAGGACAACAAAGGAGAACCAAGAGTACCACTGTTACAACTGCGGGGAAGATGGCCATGGAATGTACTACTGTCCACACTCGAGGAGGCAGAATTTCAATAGAGGTGGGAGACAGAATCAGATCTCTCCGCCAAGAGCAAGACCACCACCACCTAGGCAACCAGGACCAATCCCACCGGTCCAAATCCTTCGATCACCTGTACAACAGCAACCACCACCCCAACCTCTCATCCCGCCACTACCCCCACCACGTACTGTGAACCAAACGGTGAGTGTTATTAGCTTGGAGGCTAAAGGGAAGGCAAAGGTAGAAGAATCAGTTCGATAGAAGCACAAAGGGAAAGCGAAGGTAGAAGAAGTGGATGCTATGGGAGTGAAGCGTGCCAGGCACGAAGAAGCATCTCAAAGAGAAGAGAAGATGAAAGGAAAGGCCGACTCTAGCAAGCAAGCAGCTAAACCGCGGCGGAAGATAGACATCGTGGAGTTCTCACTAGGTGAGTATGCAAAATCCCATGACTTAGTTCAAGATGTGTTAATGCAAGGCCTGAAGATAACTTGGCCCCAATTACTCCACCTTGCACCAAGGATGAGGAGGCAATGGACAAAAATGGTGAGTACTAGGAAATCAACAACCAGGATAGCTGGGGCTATCTCTGGAAGGGATCTTGACGACATCCTACCAACCATGGATGCTCACATCAAGGGGCAACGAATCTCAAATGTCTACATAGATAGTGGCGCACAAATATGCGTCATAAGTGAAAAGATGATGTACCATCTAGGTCTAGAGGTAAGTAGGCCAGCACCCTGCCGAGCCAAGATGGCAAACAATGTAAGAGTGAAATGCGTGGGCATTGTAAATGCAGTCAAAGTAAAAGCATTCAATACAGAAGTGGAGGTAGACATCTTCGTCATGCCACACAAACGGGAGGGCTACCCCATCATTCTTGGGAGGCCTTGGCTTATGGCTATGGAAGCTAAACAAGACTAGAGCACCGGGATGATTCAGAAGAAGGACGCTAAAGGGAAGTCCATATTCTATGACATGAGGACTAGAAAGCAGCGCAACATGATCTTGGAGGCTTCAGAAGATGAGTCCACCAACGACTATTCGTCTACCTCAGGAGAAGAGACGACCACCACCGACGGAAGTGACAGTAGCATCGAAGTTATGGGGGTCATTCTTAAAGACCCAAACAATCTGAAACACCCCCGACAAACCAAGAGGGATCATCAGGTATGCAGTCCTTGGAGGATGCAGGTAAGTTACAAAAAATGCTCTCAAATGAGTTAACCAATGAAGAAAGGAAGGAGTACGTCTCCATGCTAGGTAACTTCACTACTTTGTTCATTGATGGCTATGATAAGATCACAGGAATTACAATAGTGCAATGCCACATAAAACTCAAGGAAGGCAATAAACACATGGTACAAAAGCTCAGAAGACTTGGAGTAATCCAACAAGACGCACTGCTTACAGAAGTGAGAATTTTGCTACAAGCAAGCTTCATCTACCCTGTCGAAGACTCAGAATGAGTCTCCCCATTAGTAGTCACGCCAAAGAAAAATGGTAAGTGGAGAGTCTATGTGGATTATAAACCTCTCAATGCAGCCATGAAGAGGGATCACTTTCCCCTCCCATTCCAGGATAAAATACTCAATGAGGTGGCAGGTCACGAGCGATACACAGTGTGCGATGGCTACTCATGATACTACCAAATTAGCATTGCGGAGGAAGATCAGAAGAACACAACCTTCATCACACCTTGGGGATGTTTTGCCTACAGAGTGATGCTGTTTGGCCTCACTAACGCCCCGACCACATTTTAGCTCTATGTGACTTTTGTTTTCCAACCCTACTTTGGAACATCAATACGAGTTTTCATAGATGATTTTTGCATCTATAGTTCACGAGCCCTTCATTTAAGCAAAGTCTATGATGGCTTAACCATGCTGCAAACCTTGGGTGGCCAGCGCAACGTGGATAAGTGTCACATTGGTGAAAGCAAAGTCACTCTTCTTGGTCATGTAATTTCAGCAAAAGGGATCGAGGCTGACCCTAGCAAGATTCAATCCCTGGTATCTTTGTCGTCACCCACCACCGCTAAGCAGCTGGTTTCTTTCCTTCATAAGGTAAGATACTTAAGCAGGTTCATTCACTTGCTATCTCAGTGGTCCTTCCCCTACAAAAACTCACCCAGAAGGATGTCTTCTCATGGAGTGAAGAGAATGAGCAGCAGTTTACTGAGGTAAAGCAAATCCAAGCTAAGCTTCCCACTATTTCACCTCCTAAGTGGGACGAGCCATTTTATAAGAACCCGTGTGGGAAGTGATACACTCGGAGCCGTGCTAATGCAAAAGGATCCCAAAACTTCTTTCATGCGTCCTATTTACTTCTCTAGTCGTGTCATGACCCCGTCAGAAAAGAGATTTACAGAAGTAGAACACATGGTTCTGGCACTAATGTTTGCTACCACAAAGTTCCGCTCCTATCTCCTGCCTAGACCCTTTGTAATCTCGACAATGGAAGAGGTTTTCCCATATGTAATGCGACACATGGATGTCTCATCTAGGATCTCAAAGTGGTTGATTAGATTACAAGAGTTTGACTACACCATGCAAGTAGAAAACTCCACCAGGGCTAGTTTAGCAGGAATTCTCACTCATCGCCATTATGAGAAGAAGCTCAAGGTCAACAGAGAAGCAAAGGAAGAAACACCAATGGTAGAGAGTCATATGCTGGACTCACTCTCTTTTCTTTGCGGAGCATACAAGAGAACAATGGATCAGTCTGCAGCAGCAGGCATAGTCATTTTCAATGAACAACAAGAAAGAATGTTCTCCATCAGGCCGTTAAGTTACACTCCTACTCCAACAATGAAGCAGAATATGCAGCCCTAATTCTTGGGTTGGAACAATGTATTTCACAAGGAATTCAGTGCCTAAATGTATTTGCGATGCTTTGCTTTTGATAAAGTAGATAAATGGCACCTGGGTTTGTAAGAATCAGGTTTTACTTGGTCAACTACGCCAAGTTAAGGACCTTCTAAAGAAGTTTGAAGCAGTGAAACTATTTCATGTCCCCATAGCAGAAAATCAGGAGGCAGATGCTCTAGCCAAAGAAAGAATACAAGACGTTCCCATAGGGGCCATCAAACTGAAGCTACCCATCTTTCAAGGTAGTGATGCTATGCCTGATATCGTCAGTTTTTTAGATATAGGAGAATGTCTGGAAGGATACACCAAAGGCCAGAAACAGTGGCTGGTAAGGAAGGCTACTAGGTACCGCCTTGTAAACGACCACTTGTATTGTAAGGGAAAGGATCAAATTCTTAGGAGGGTGCCAGCCTCCAGTGAGATCACAGAGGTAATTTCAAGTTTCCATGATGGCGTCTGCGGTGGTCATTTTGCTCTAGATATCACCAGTAGGAAAATTCTACAAGCAGGATACTCTTGGCCTAGTTTGAACAGGGATGTACACCATTGGTGTAAAACATGTAAGGCTTGTCAAGTGGCCAGTGATCGCACATTAGCCTATGAGCCACAAACTCCTATCATCTCATATGGTCCTTTTGAGAAATGGGGAATAGATGCAATCGGTCCTTTACCAAGGGACCAATCAGGTAAACTGTACATCATAGTGGGTGTAGATTACATGACTCCATGGGCAGAAGCAACAACCACCACCCGCATCATAGCCCAAGAGGTAGAAAACTTCATTTTTGAGCATATCTGTTGCCATTTTGGCACTCCTCTTGAGATAATATCAGATAGAGGACCAGGATTCAGAGGTGATTTTGTGGGAGAACTGATGACGAAGTTAGGCATCACACGCCAACATTCCACACCATACTATCCACAATGCAATGGTCTGGTAGACAAGGTAAACGGAATGATTTGCAAAATCATCACAAAGCAGGTGAACAATCACAGAGGGGACTGGGATAAACATCTCATGGCAGCTCTTTGGGCCTATAGAACAAAATTCCGAACATCACTAGGTTTCACCCCTTTCCATCTAGTTTATGGGAAGGAGGCAATTCTACCCATTGAGGTACAGATAGCCAGCTTACGAGTTTTGGCTAGCCAGATACATCGTCCGATTGTAAATCTCCGAAACCACATCTTGGATCTGGAGAGACTCCAACTAGATAGGGAAGAAGCAATTAATCACTATGCAGCGTAGGCAGAACGACGCCGGCTCACTTTCAATCAAGGGCTTAAAGAAAAGGGACTGGAAAAAGGTATGTTAGTGTTGAGATACGACAATAGGCTCAACACCAGCAAGGACAAGAAATTTCAAACCAGATGGGAAGGGCCATTCATCATCAAGAAACGCTATGACAACGGCAGCTATAAGCTGATGGAAGTAGATGGGAGAATTCACAAGACTAGGGTCAATGGATGGAGACTGACTCGACACCAGCAAGGGACTGGAAAAAGGTATGTTAGTGTTGAGATACGACAACAGACTCGACACCAGCAAGGACAAGAAATTTCAAACCAGATGGGAAGGGCCATTCATCATCAAGAAACGCTATGACAACGGCAGCTATAAGCTGATGGAAGCAGATGGGAGAATTCACAAGACTAGGGTCAATGGATGGAGACTGAAAAGGTATTTTCTTAGGTTTGATCTGGAATTCATGCTAGACATTCCAGAAGAGGGAGAACCCTCTAACTCCACAGCTGAAGATAAAGAGGAAGGGCTAGAAACATGAATGCCTCTAGCCGGATGGGAGGGCTAATGATGGCCGGCTTTTGAAGCCATACCCGTGAGAAGCACACCCTAAGGAAGGGAAGGTTTGTTACCGGAAAAAAAAAAAAAAGCAAAGAAGGGTCTCTACCATTCACCATAAATCCCCCCCCCCCCAAAGTTAACCACTGGTAGGGCACCGCCAGTTCGGCCACACCCCTCCATTCTCACCACAAGATGATCTCTCTCTCTCTCTCTCTCTCTCTCTCTCTCTCTCTCTCTCTCTCTCTCTCTCTCTCTCTCTCTCTCTCTCTCTCTCTCTCTCTCTACTGCCCGGCCCCGCCCATATTCTCCCTCTCCTACTCTACCGCTGCATCATCCGGCCCGGTAGGTGCCTTTGGTATCTCTGTCCACACTCCAACCCCGGCGGGCCGCCATAGATAGTATCCTCCCTCTCTCTCCCAAATATTCTCTCTCTCTCTCTCTCTCTCTCTCTCTCTCTCTCTCTCTCTCTCTCTCTCTCTCTCTCTCTCTGTGTGTGTGTGTGCGTGTGTGTGTGTGTGTGTGTGTGTGTGTGTGTGTGTGTGTGTGGCCACACTCCAACCCCGGCGGGCCGTACCCCCACCTCCTCTCGTCCTCACACCCCCCCCCCTCCTTTTTGGCGGACCATTAGCCTAAAACACCCCTCCCCCCTTATCTACACCTAGCTCTCCCCCTCTCTCTTAGAATTAGCTACGGCGGGCCTTAGGGCAAGTATCACCTCTCCAACCCCCTATCTCTCTCATTCCCCTCCTCTCTCCCTCACCACATCCTCCCCCACTATATCCTCTCTCTACCCTATCTCTTCCCAACCCCTCTCCTCCCTTGGTGGGAACCACTCCCCCCCCCTTAACTCTCTCCCTCTCTCTTCCTCCATTGACTAAGCATAACCACCCCCCCCCCTTGCCTTGTCGTGCACGTTGTCGCTACCCCCGCCCTCCCGGGCCTCGCGCTATACAGTGCCGCCCGCGCGCACTTTACAGCGCGCACTCTCATCCACACCTCCACAACCCCCTATCCCCTCTTCCCCCCCACCCCCCTCACCATCTCCCCCCCCACTCTCACTCTCTCTCACGCCCTGTCTCGTCCACACCCTGCCCGGCTCCACATCACTGCGAGCTCGCGCTCCCTGCATCACTGCCGCAACCACACACACACACACACACACACACACACACACACACACACACACACACACACACACACACACACACACACACGCTGCGCTACGCACCCACATGCTCATACACACACGCCCCCCCCCCCCCCCCCTTCATCCCTTTTCACCATCCTCACCCCCCAATCTCTGCGTCGTCTGCACCACCAGAAACCGAAAAGAAAAAAAATATATATATATATATATATATTGCATACATTCCCCCATTCCCATGTACGCGTGAGCGCACACATACACACTCACGCATGCGCACCCACATATACATATATATACACACATCCACACTCATACACCAATACGTACACACACGCATATACGCACTACAAATACAAAAAAATGAAGGATTCCACGACTACGACGACAAAGAAAAACAAGGAGGACTCAAAGCACGTGCCGCCAACAACAAAAAGGAGAAATGCACCGAAGGCATGTCCCGGCCGACCCCGAAAAGAAGTACGATCTACACCGACGCACTGACAACACACCATTTGCGGGCTACACACAACCACGACGCCAATTTCAGTAATTTATAGGGTATTTTCATGATTTCTTCAGTTTTCAACCAAGCCATTGTAAAATCCCACTTTGTAAATTTCCTCTCTCTAGGTGATGGTCACAAAGTCCCACCTAGAGATTCTCATCTTTTAATAAACCTCCCAAAACAAAGCAAGAGTCAACGACACCAGGCCCACCACTTGCTTTGTCTCCCCGATTAAGCTTACCCTAATTACACCGGGATTACCATAATCCAAGCAACCAACACCTATAAATTGGAACTGAGAGGTCACTATCGGGGGGGGGGCAGTTCATGAGAAGTCGGCACTTGGTAGAGTGTAGTGGGAAGAGTTGACACTATCACCATCATGGGGAGGGGGCTTGGGTGTTGGGTTTTCCTTGGCAATTGCACCATGCGAAGGGAGCCACGTCCATCCCTCGACTCCAATGGTCGATGCATACACGTATACACGCTCTTGATAGCAAGCTTCACAATCATTGAGTCGTCTTAGAGAGCGCACCAAGTAGGTTGCACCATCTTTTCTCCCTACCTCTCTACCACCACGGTGTGCCATTTGTAAATACTGGAGAAGTAATTCTCCCTCACACCCCCGAGGGTTTTCATCATTTGCAAATATCTCTCTCTCCCTCTCTCTCTCTCTCTCTCTCTCTCTCTCTCTCTCTCTCTCTCTCTCTCTCTCTCTCTCTCTCTCTCTCTCTCTCTCTCTCTCTCTCTCCGTGTGTAAGTTTGCGGTGTTCATATCATCGTGGTTTGCGTCCTAGCCGCTCAAAGCTAGGTGGTGCCCCCTGTTCGCTTTACCGTGATAGGCTCGAGGCGCGCCATTCGGCCCACGGCGTTGTAGAGGCCGTCGGGGTTTGGGGTTCGCTTTGCTCCCGTCAGCTTAATCTGCCTTAATGCTTGAAAAGTCACTTTGAGATGTTGCTTGTGTTCCTCTAAGGAATTGGAGTAGATGATGATATCATCAAAGAACACTCCAGTGAATTTGCGGTAGGGTCTAAAAATTTTCTCCATTAATCAATTGAGTGTAGCTGGTGCATTAGTCAAGCCAAAAGGCATGACTAGATATTCATAAAAGCCAAATGTTGTACAAAGCGCGGTCTTTAGGCTATCTTCATTCACTATCCTTATTTGATGGTAGCCACTTTTAAGGTCAATCCTACTGAAGTGGGTAGAGCCTTGTAGCTTATCAAACAGATCTTCTACCCGAGGTACGGGAAATCTGTTTTTGATAGTGATATGGTTTAGTGCACGATAGTCCACACACATGCGGTATGTACCATCTTTCTTTTGTACTAAAACGACTGGAGATCAAAAGGTAGAGGAGCTTGGCCTCACCATTCCTTTGTCTACCAATTCTTGTACTTGCCTCATGATCTCCTCTTGTTGAGCTTGTGAAACTCTATAGGGAGGTTTGTTAAGCGGTGAGCTTCCTTATAGGAGCTCAATTCGATGGTCATCATCCCCTCATTTTGGAGGTAAGTCCATAGGGATATCATCAATGAACACATCTTGGAATTCTTTTAGAAATTTAGACAAGTCTAACTCTTCTTGATTCCTACCATTCACCTTTGATGAAACATTAGGACCTTTTAGGGATTCTTTGACAAAAATCATGTACGCAAAAACTGAGCTTTTCATTGATTTATCAAGGGCGAGGATTTACAAGTGGTATAGTATGACTAGACTCATTAGCATCTATATACATATTCTTTCCCCTGTAGGTGAAGTAGATTCTCCTTTCAGTGAACTTCATGTTGGCAGCCATGCGGCTGAACCATGGTACCCCTAGGATAACATCCTCATGTTGGAAAGGAGAGATGAATAAGTCTTCTTTTTCGACATAGCTTTGGGAATGAAGCCTCAACTTCCCAATCAAGGGAGTAACGGAGGCTTCATGTCCCTTGAAAGCAGCATCGGCAGTTACAACATCTCCCATCTCAAACGCTTGAATGCCCAACTTGGTGGCCAACTCCATTGATATGAAATTGAGAGTATAACTAGGGTCAAACAAGATGAAAGCATCATGCTCCCTTACCTTTCCCCAAGCATGAGAGATTGGTGATTCTTTGCAATGAGTATCCTCTTTTGGAGCTTCGATAGTGGAAGCTCTAGGAGTCTCATTGTGAGCATTTCTTTTGGGGCAAGAACGATAGCCATGTCCTTGCTCCCCACAATTAAAACATTTTTAATCATTGTGAAAAGTTTCAAGCTCTTCATGAGAGAGTTTATTTTTACCTTTGTAAACTCCTTTCTCTTTGCACCGATTGTTCTTGTTGTTGGAATGGCCATGGCAAACATTTGGGCATTAAGTTTTCACTTTGCATTACTTTTGTCTTTATTTTCCATGGGTTTGACATTCTGTCTAACCCCTTATTGGAAATTGATGTGTGAAGCAACCATGGTATGGTGGATTACTTCGCTGATAGAGTCAGGCCGTTGAGAGTTGACATACTCGGCCATCTCTTCAGGTAATCCCGCACAGAATTTATTTTTTTTCTCAGCAAAGTTTATCTTTTGAAAGACAGTAGCCTTGAGATGTAAATCCCAAAACTTGTCCACATATTTGTGGATAGACTCATGAGAGAGAATCCTTAAACTCCGCCATTCGGTGAGCACTTTGTCCTTTGCATCACTTGCAAGGAATTGCTTCATGATGGAAACTTGTAGAGTTTTTCATGTCTTTGGGGCTTCGCCATTGCCTCGAAGTCTAGCCCATCATTGACAAGCCGATTTTTGGAAGTGCACAGCTACATGGCGTAGCTTGGAGGACTCTGTGAAGCCTCCTCCCCAAAGGCCGCATCAAATTGTTGGATGAAGGTCAATACTTTGTCGTTAGCACCAAAGGTGCCATCATAGGTGAGAAAAGAGATACTCTTTCCTCCCACTTTGAACTTCTTGAGCTTTTGTGACCTTCTCCATGCAGGGTAAGATTTGCGATGCCCTCCCCTCTTATATTCTCTAGGAGAATATCCATAGATTTCATCGGTAGAGGAGGAAGGTGAAGAACAAGGAGAAGAGGGTGACCTCTTTCTTGCCCTTTTGTTCCTTGGTTTCCTCTCTTCCCTTTTGGAGTGACGAGGAGAAGGACTATGGGTTAACCGTTTCCTCTTGGGAGGAGTTGGCGATCGTTTAGTCCTCCTTTGTGGAGCCACATCTTCGGAGGAATTTATGGATTCATTGCTTTCTTGATCTTTGAATTCCTCCTCTTGTATAGGAGAGAGTCTTCTTTTGAGGGTCTCTTCAAGAGGCCTCATAAGCTCTCTCTCCTCTTGGAAAGGAAAGGAAATCCCATAAGCACGAAGTTGTTGAGTAACTTCAACTTGCAAAGTGGGGTTTCCCATAGCTTGTTGCAACCTGGTGACAAGATAATTAACAAACATGGGGGCATCATCATTGGCACCTTCATGTGCAAAATCAAAGTTATAAATGTTCATTCTCCTCTCTTGGTTATTGTCAGCCATGCTAATTAAACTTATGTGTTTACTTAGTGTATGCTTTGGAAATTCAAAACCTTAGTTGCTACTCCTCTTAGCCTTTTAAAATAAGCACCTAAGTATCTACACCCACGGCTCGAATTGGTTAATTATAGAGAGTAGTGGAGTGAGTCTAACATAGCGGAGTTGTCGAGGGATAGCTCCTTTTGGACTTCGTATGGCTCAATCATGGTAAAGCCGTAGGCAAGTCTAAAAATACTCCATTATTAAGACCAAAGCTCTCGAGGTGTGCACCATATCCCACATAGTGGGCTCAAAAAAATTGATAATAGATCCCAGACCCACTTACCCTAATATAATTAACAAAAACAATCATTAATAGGCTTCTTAAGGACCCCTCTTCGTAACCAAGAAAAGAGAAACCAAATTCTCTGATACCAATGTTATGGAAATTGCCTATGAACTTTCAGAGTAACAGAATTATTAAATTAAGTGAAGCACTTTTGAGAGATTATTTGTGAGCATAGCGGTTGAACTTAATTGATGGTAGCAACATAAACATGGTACTTAGTTAACTTGGCATGAACAATACTTTTGCAAGAGAGAGAGAGAGAGAGTTTAGAGAACATGACAATAGTTGAGGACCGGATTCATATGCAGCCGGTCCCCCCTCCAATAGGCATTTGTATTATAGTTTCGCCCATCAAGAGAGACTTGGTAAATACAATCTTTGTGTTCCTTGTAACCTAGGGGATGCAATGAAGATAGACAGCTTCATGCATCACAAGCATAACATAATCTTGAAGAAAGCATTAACTATCCCAAGCCTCTGTCCCAAGGCCTCAAACACCTTCGAAGGTGGAGAGAGCTAGCGGGGAATGAGGATAGGGAAGACGAAGAAGAAACCTTCCATAGGAGGAAGAAATAGTTCCTCACTTATCATTACTCTTCTTGCTAGCATACATAATAGCATAGTATGAAGATGGAGAAGATGGCAAGCTTAAGCATTGAAGCATGCCTCTTGGTTGGATTTGCATTCCATAGCCAAGAGTGTTGGTGTAGGCCTTCACTCTCACAAGCTTGGAGAAGGAGGTGGTGTTCCTCAACTTTCACCAAGTGAGAATGGCCTTGCAAAATAAGTGTGTGTGTGGAGTATATCCCCCTAGCACCCCCCCTCCTCGCTTTGGGCGAGTTGTGATCTTTCTGCATGTTGCAAGCTCATTGGACCCCTCTCCCCCTAACCAATCACATGTAGCATGCAGTCAAGTATGGGTAGTATTTTGACAAGTGTCCTCCTTATCCCTTAGAGAGAGAGAGCTTGAACATATCTATATATTTGTTAGATGGAAGTAGAAGCTTATTGGAACCCTCTTTAGCCCAACCAATAGCATTCAAGCACACCATGTGGTTAAGCTTAGTGAGAGTCTGACATGTGTCTCATGTGGTCTTTTAGAATCCCCCTAGCTTTGAGATTTTTATGCATAGGAATTTTCTCAAGCAACTTCCTCATTAAGTTTGTAGGTTCTCTTTTTGACTCAAGCATCTTACCCCCCATGCATAGGAAGATTCTCAAGCAACTTCCTCATTAAATGTGACAAGTACCTCAAGTACCTTAGTCATCAAGCATGACAAGAACTTTAGGTGGAGTTCCCACCTCAAGCACAGCCCTAGCTTGCTTAAGTTTAGGTCGGGTTCCACCTCAAGCACAGCCCTAGCTTGCATAAGCTTAGGTCGGGTTCCCACCTCAAGCACAGTCCTAGCTTGCTTAAGTTTAGGTCGGGTTCCCACCTTAAGCTCAACCCTAGTTTGCTTAAGGTCAAAGTACTTTTAACACTAACCATTGGAGGTCTTTAATGAAGCCAACCCTAAGGTCTGTTAAGCTTCATCAGTTAACCTTGCTCTTTGACAGGTTTGGTCCCCTTTACCATTTGCCTCGTGTTGAGATAGATCTATAAGCACATGTCTATATTCTAACCTTTGTTCTCGTTTATTATCCCATAATAAATGATCAGTTTAATATGAGAAAATCATTTGGGTTGGTTAGATATTAGATATTTAATGACATGATATCTAAAGAGGTGTGGAATTGGAGCTGATCTCTTGAGATAGCTAATTCCAGTGCTGAAGGATTTTAGCTACTAGTGTGGAAAGATTTCAGACAGCAGACTAGGCAGAAATCAGAGACTAGACTGAAAAGTGGATACTGAAATAAGTATCAGACTTGTAGACTGGAATAAAGTTCAGATTCAGAAGACTGTTGAGAAGTAAGTATCACTGAAATATATACCATGATTGAGATTACAGCGGATACGATTACAGAGAAAAAGTATAGCCAATAATATTGCCACTAATGCTCAAGTGCAATTATAGCCCAAAGCGCTATACAAGTGATTACAATTTCCAACCCGATATCAATGTAATGGGCCCTATTTATATACTTCGGGTTTAGTCTAGTAATTACTAAGTGATTCGCTGCCCATCTTCTAAGAACACGTTCCCACATGGTGACTATCCAGCCGTCTATATCCTTCCCTTCTTTCTTGAATTTTGGCAAGATTCCAAAATTTCTGAAAAATTCTCCTGTCTGATTCTGATGTGAGACTGAAAACTCCATTGTCTGGTTTTGATGTATTGTTAGAGTCTGACATTGAGAAGATGGTGAAGGATGCAGAGCTCTAGGAAGATCACAGATTGTGAGAGGCAGCTGAAAAGGCCAAGGTGGAGCTGTCATCTCTCCCTACCTACTGAGAAGAAAAGTCGCCCCTGAATTCTGAGATAGAACTACCCAGTATCCTTCCATTGGACCGTCTTCCTTTTGCCTTTGCTCTTTGACCGGGTTGTTGCCTAAGAAGTTCTAGCATCAGCATTCTCCTTCTGAATCAGTCAGTAAATGGCCTCCTGCTCAAGCTGATCCCGCCGGTCTGTGGTCATCTCTATCTCATAAGGTGTGAGAGAATGATAGGTTTTGGTGTCAGGATCATAGAGTGTACGCCTGCCCTTGCTCAGTCCAGTTTATGACAATGCGAAGCAGTATGGATCCATCCTTCTGGAAGAGGCTGATTTGTTTTGACGCGAGCTTTGAAAAGAATCTCAGCCATCTCCCTGTACTGCGGTGCCAGACCAAGCTTTGCTGCAATGTATTTCTCAGGCAGTTTGGAAGATTCGACCGTGAGCTGTAGTAACTGATTAGTAATCTTAGTCAATCCTCTGACTTGAATCTTCCACTGGCCCATACACAGCTGAATCCTATATAGCTCTTCCTTCATTGCCTGGATGTCATTGATTTGAAGAGCATCATTGAGCAATTTCTGCCAAGTCTTCCATTCCACAGTTGATCGCTCATACCAATCCCGAAGCTCATCAGTTATTTTGAAATATCTGAGTCGATCAACTGGTTCTTGATGTTGAGGATACAGCACTGGAAAGAATCTTGGCAACTCATTTTCTCTTGCTGGAACAGCATACAAGAGAACTGGAGAATCAGGCACAAATTCCAAGAAATTCAGGACTGCCTGGTTTTCTTGTTGCATCATCTTCCTAGTAATTCTTACTAGCTAGAATAGAGTACGGAGAGCAGTTTCCTGTGCTCCTACTGACATTCGCGTTTGAGATCCTCTGCTAGTGGTTGTCTGGTCCTCCAGGATGGCTTTCACTCTCTGGTCCAAAACACCTCTGGCAGTTTGTAGTTGTACCAGAACATCCTTAAGTTGGACCCTAACATCCTTCATACAACGGTAAGTTGGTTTGTTACCCAGCAGAAGTTCCAGTTCTAGAGCTAAAGACTAACAATCTGCAGTAGACTGTCTTTGCCAGTGCGGGTTTACCACTTTCTCATCAGCATTGAGTATCCATTCCGGAACTCGTTCCAACAACTCAACTGTACTAGGATGCGCAGGTAGTCTACAAGCTTATTTATCATGGAAATCAGCAGATTTCCAATGTTCTACCATTTCCCTGGCTTCCACATATAGTCTTTGGAACCTTTCTAAATCAGTCCAGAGAGCATCATCCTCCAGATACTGTCTGGTGATGGAGGCTTGTTGATGTCTTAGTTGCTTATTCATGGTAATGAGCAGCAGTGAATGTTGCACTGGTCCTTCATCCTGAACCTTCATTTTTCCTTTAGCCTCTTTGCTGTGATGGGACTGATCCGTGGGCTGATTCTCAGTGTTACTATTTTGCTGCTCTTCAGTCTGCTGATGACCCGACTGGTGCTCTGTTCCCTGTCCTTCCTGCTGTCCCTCAGTCTGGTCTGGTTGGTCTGGCTGTCTGGCCGCCTTCATCTGGCCCTGTCCCACCAGTACCAGGTCCTGGGGGTGGAGATGGTGGTGGGGCATCATCATCATCCTTTGTCTGCCCAGTCTCTTCATCATCCTCCTCCTGATCAACTTCATCTTCTTCTTCCTCATCCGGGGAAGTCTGGTGCTCAATATAATCCATTATGGCTTGGTTCATCAGAGCATTATTGAACTCACCCATCTTGTCTTGCAAATCACTCTGCAGACTTTCCATTAAGGACTTTAAATTTTCTAAGTCAAAAACAGCATTGCCTGCGGGGTTTAAAATTTCAGACAAGCTATTGTAGATGTATCTGTCAGTCAGCGAACGCTTCAGAGATGTATGGTGTATTAGCAGCTTCCTGAATTCTGCCCGCTTCATTCTGAGTCCTGTTTCAGCTCGCTCGGTAGCTCTCAGTGCCTCATTCCTTTGACTCTTCATGATCATAATTTCAGACTCAGCCTTGGCTAGCTTTTTGTTCAACAACTCCTGAGCTCTTTCTGATTGAGCTTCCAATACCCTGTGTTGTATGTTCTGAATTTCCTGGGCTTTCTGGAGTGTTGCAATCTGATGTTGTGCTTTTGCCAAGTCAGCCTTGAGCTTATTGATCTCGTCTTCTGATCCAGTAGCCTCCACCAATTGTCCCATACAGCTGACAATGGTATTCCAAGAAGACTGTATCAATACTGAACATCTGTCTTTGACCGTGGTTGGATCAGAATCGACAGGTTCATATATTGCCACAGGAGCCACATAGGGTAGAGTTGCATAATCCGTTTTGGTGAGCAAGAGATGCCCTCTCAATTGTTGAGTTTGCATTTGCTACAACTTATCCCTTTTAACCTGTTGCAGAGGGTTTCCAGAAGTGGAAGGAACTGTTTTAGACAACGTTGAGGTCGCTGGACCTTTCCTCTTATCCAATTGATTCTTGCCTTTGTCTCCTGACTGGTCTGGTATCTTCGCCTCAGTGACTGGCTTTACCTGATCTTTCCCAGATCCAATAGTAACTGTATGTTTGACAACTGACTGATCAGGTACAGTTTTCTCAGTGCTCGCTGCCTTAACCTGGCTTTCGATTTGCTTCAAGAATTCACTGCTTTTTGTCAGTGTGATTCTTGGTTTATTTGAACTGCCAGCTTCCTCTGCAGTGGCTTTCCTTTTCAGGTCATTGAAAATCGTTTGACTATCCGTTTCCTCGTCGTGTGAGGACAGTTCAATCTTCTTTGGTTCAGAAATGGGCTGCTCACTCCATGCCTGCTTTACCTGCTCATTAACATCTGCAGCAGTAGCCCAATACAGAAATTGCCAAACATACCATGCCACAGTTTGAGATTTCAGCTTGGCAGTTTGTTGGAGTATATTATGCGAGAGTATTTGACAAAGGTTGATATGGATTTGTGGATCCAGTATCTTGGCCAACAGCATAGGAAATAATTTCTCGGACACATACGTTGGGTTATTCTTAAGACTGACTGCTTCGACGACAAACCTGTAAGCAGCGGAGGCTTCCAGTCCTGCTACTGGAACTCCTTGAGCACTTGCCTTGCGCTTCTTTCTAGTTGTTTCGTCCTCCTTTAGAGCAGTACTTATTTGCTGTGCAGTTTCCACAGACGGTTTGGGCTCATTAGGCATTTGCATACGAAATGCAAATGCAATGGCTTCTGGTGTCACTGACACCTTCCTATTATTTATCATAGCACTGCTAGTTTCAGCATCAAAGGAATCAAGAACTTGCTTAATAATATCAACCTGAAAAGAAATCCTTGTGGCTTGCAACACAACTCGCAAATCCCAGAGTTGTAGCAGAGTCATTGAGTGATCAATAAAGACATATCTTTTGGATTTTACTGTATGAAAGAACAGGAAGGCTTGCCTTTGCCTCAGCAACTATAGCCTGGGTTTCTTCAAGAGTTTCCTGCATCTTCTCTGAGCGTTTCCTTCTATCCATACATTGTGAGGTCGATGATGATGAAACAGGCGAAGGCGAAGAGGACTTACTTGTGTTAAAGTCGTTTCCTGGTGTCGCTGGTAAGGTTGTCTGACAGTGAACTGTCTCGTCAGAGGTCGAAGTTTGCGGTTTTAGTGAAGAAACCTCGGAGCTCGGCGATGGCGAATGGTTGACAGGAGGAAAGCGTCGCGTAGGAGATTTATGAGGAAAAATGCTAACTCTCCTGACCGTTATACGTGTTCGCGCCATAAAAGCTCCACCACTCGCCGCTCCTAGACTTGTGTGCGCCGTTGCTGTCGTGGCAAACATGCATTGGACAAGACTGCAACCCATCCTTGTAATAATTATCACTGGCACACCACTTGACCGTTGGCCACTTAAAATTTTGAAAGTGTGTTCATACTGGTTCTGAACTGATTCCCACTCTGGCTGGACCATACTAGTACTGGTTCTTAAATTAGCCTGATCTGATTCTTCCGGTACTGGTTCTGAAGCTGGAACTGGTTGCACATGGAAAAGACCAAAAATATCTGATTCTGGTATCTCTTGATCAACAACCTCCAGTTCCTTAGTGACTTCTTGTAACCCCATTTCTCTGGTCTCTGAATAATAAAGTTTGATCTTTGCTCCATTATATACTCCCGGTAACATCAGTCCAGATAAGTCTTTTATTCTGACTGTGCCATTGGAGAAGACCCAATCAACCTCAAAAGGGCCTACCCAGGCAATCTTCAAATTTGGCTTCTTTGGACCCAATTTAGACTGATATAGAAGCACTAAGTCTTCCTTTTGGAATTCTCGGACTTTAATTCAGTGATCATGCCAGTGCTTCCTTCTTTGTTGAACAATTTCCTGTTCCAATATAGCTCTTTGCCTGAGTTCATCTAACTGCATCAGTTCATCCATTCGTTTCTTAAGATTATGGTTGAAGTCCAGTCCATACTTTACAGCCATTCTTAGATTGGGAATTACAAACTCGATAGGAACCACAGCTTCAGTACCATACACCATTCTGAATGGTGTCATTCCAGTAGTTACCTTATACGCTGTCCTATAAGCCCATAGAGCAGTTTGAAGCTTCAAATCCCACTGGTCTGGTTTCTTTTGCACCACCTTAGTGAGAATAGTCTTAATTGTCTTATTGCTACTTTCAGCCTGTCCATTGCATTTAGGATAGTAAGGAGTAGATTTTCGATGCTTGACTGAAAGCATATCCAATAGGATTTCCATAGTATCATTGATGAAATGTGTCCCTTGATCGGTCAGAATTTCCAATGGACATCCATAGCGGCAGACAATATTCTCAAACAGAAACCTTGCAGTTGACTTGGCTGCGTTCTCAGGAAGAGCTTTAGCTTCAACCCACTTGGTAACATAACAAGTAGCCATCACAATGTACTTATTCTTCCTGGGGGTCACCTTCTTAAAAGGTCCCATAAAATCCAGTCCCCATTTCATGAATACTCCCAATGGTTGTATTGGCATTAAGGGAGTCATGTCTGCAGCTGTTGGTCGGCCCATTCTTTGGCATATGTCACAAGTTTTACAAAAGCTTCTGACATCAGCAATAATTGTTTGCCACCACAGACCTGCTTGCAGAATCTTCTTGTAGGTCACTTCGTTGGAAAAGTGTCCACCAGACCCTCCATTATGCGCTTCTTGCATTCTTCCCTCCATAGGGACACATCTCCAAAGTATACCATCCACACCCAATCGATAAAGTACTCCCCCAATGATGGTAAATTTCAGGCTTTTTATGATCATAGCCTTCTTCTGATTCTGTTTCCAATCCTCTGGAAAGGCACCTTGGGAAAGGAATTGATAAATATCATACCATTCAGGATTCACTGATTCTTCTGCTTCTAACTGAAATAAATCATCATCCACTGGTTCATCTCTCAGAGGTGATTCTGAATATCCTTATGTACTTCTGGAAAGAAAGTCAGCTCCACAGTGGTTTCGGCCAGGCTTATGGAAAATTCTGAATTCAAATTCCATAAGGAACATTATCCATCTTATCAGCCTGCCTTGAATAATAACTTTGTTAATCAGAAACAAAAGAGCTTGATGATCCACATAAAAATGGAATAACTTCCCCAATAGGTAATGCCTAAACTTCGTAGCGCTAAAAACCATTCCGAGGGCTTCTCTTTCAGTAGTCGTATAGCCTTGTTCAGCCTGACTGAATCTCTGACTAGCAAAATAGACCGGACAGTCTGTTCTGCCATCTGGCTGGGCTAATAGTGCCCCCATTGCCAATCCTGAAGCATCTACGTGTACATGAAAAATAATATCCCAATTCGGCTTCCTGAGGACTGGTTTACTGGTAATAAATTTTTTCAAATTCTGGAAACTCTCCTCACACTCAGCTGTCCAATTGAACTTACTGGTCTTCTTTGTAAGCTCATATAGTGGTACTTCTTGAGAAGCAAACTTGTGTACAAATCTTCTATAGAAATTCACATAGCCCAAGAAAGAACTCAACTCAGAAGCAGTTATAGGTGCTTTAGCTTGCTGGACACATTCTATTTTGTCATTGGCCATTTCTATTCCATTGCGGGAAACAACATGTCCCAGTAGTAGCTGTCCCTTCCAAACCAGAAATACTGATTTAAATGGATTCAAGAAAATCCTTTTCTCGTGACAACGTTTAAAAACCATCTCTAGGAATAGAAGGTGTCGTTCCTCATCTGAATAGACAGTGAAGTCATCCATGAAAATGGCGAGGAACCGATGAAGAAATTCATTAAACATCTCCATCATACACCGCTGAAAAGTAGCTGGTGTATTGCACAGGCCAAAAGGAATCACCAAATACATGAATGCTCCCCACTCATTGATGAAAGTGGTCTTGGCCCTATCTTCAAGAGCAATTTGTAACTGGTTATAGCCGCTATAACCATCCATGAAGCTATACATCTCATATCCTGCGATCTCATCAAGCAACATATCAGTAAAAGGTAAGGGAAATGGATCCTTAATGGTCTGGGCATTTAGTTTCCTATAGTCGACACAAACCCTTAATTTCCCATTCTTCTTAGGAACGACCACTATTGGAAATAACCAATCACTACTTGCTACTTCCGTAATGAACCGAGCCTTGAGAAGATTATCAATCTCCTCCTTGACCTTCTTTGCATAGTTGGGGTTCATCCGGTATCTTTGCAATCTGACTGGCCTAGCTTTCGGTTTCAGTGGTATTCGGTGCTGACAGACTTCAGGATCTACTCCCTTCAAATCTGTACGTTCCCAGGCAAATACATCTTTATAGTTCTGGAACATTTTCCTTGCCTCTTCCTTTATTGCCGATTTCAGGTGCTTGTTGAATTTGATCATTCTGGGATTTTCCTCTGATCCTAGGTTCCACTCCTCTACTTCCTAATCATCTGGAAGCAACCAATTTGGTCCTCCTCCTTTTCGTTTGGTCGAGTCTTCAGCGTAGTCCCAAGAAGGTCCATTCATCTCTGAATCATTATTCTCATTTAATGGATACTCTTCAGAACATACTGATTCTTCTATTTTACCAGTATCAGTTGGCTCCTCTATTCTTCCAGTTAGGTGAACGGTTCTTTCCCCTATATTGACTTCAGTAAACTGATCAGGGAATTGTCTCTTCTGCTTTTCAGCTTGTTCTTTGTTTAGTTGAACTGCATTCAAATCAATTTCTGCCAAAGGAAAGATGTTCATAGCTGCTAGCATTCGCTCAATTTTCTCAGCTCGTATTTCTGACACAACTCCTTCGGCCTCAGTTCCTTTTTCCAGCTCCTGGTGTTGTTGGTCTGGACTTTGATTCTGCCACTGGCCCCTTCTATGATTAAAGTATGGTTTGTGTAGTCATGAACAGCATGTGCTCTTCTTAACCATGGGCGGCCTAATAGCATTCCATATGCTCCCTGTACATCCAAGACTAGGAAACTAGTTTTGAATTTCTCCCTCCCAACTCTTATCTGCATGTTTTCAATCATGCCCATCGCTTGTACGACTTGATGATCTGCCATTCTTACTTTGAATGGTGCTGGTTTCATGTTAGTTATACCCATTCTTTGCTGAAGATGGGCTCCCATTATGTTGACTCCTGCTCCTCCATCCAGTATGACGCTTGAGAGAGGTTCCCACTGCTTCCTGACCTTGTAATCTACCTGAATAAGTGGAACTTCATCATCCCGGACAGCCATCAGGTCCACTGTTCTGGCCTCTGCCTCAGTCTTCCTGCGTTGTCTGATAAAGTTGGCCACCTCAGGTAAGGTCTTTCTTATATCCTCCAGCTCTACAGTCAGCTTCTGGATTCTAATTTTCACTTGAATTCCTCTCGCTCCTGGTCAAACTGATTGTCAAAGCTCGAAGAACTAGTGTCTTCACACCATTCTTCTTTATCAGTACTACTCTTTCCTTCCACTCCCATTTCATCAGCTAGTCCATGTACTACAGCCAGCATGGTCTCTGTCATGGCCGGTACTGACTGATCTTTATCAGTCGATTGGGTTGGTATCTTCTGAATGACCCTAGCCTCGGAACTTTCTGGCTGCTCTGGCAACTTCTTAGCTAAATCCTCTGTGATTTTAGCTGCTAGTTCCCGTTGCTCTTGCCACTCATCTACCACCTTTTCTTTACCTTTGGCCTTCCAAAAATCCCTTTGCTGGGCCCACTTACTGCTCTTAGGATTAGCTGGTACTTCTGAAATGTCTGGAATTTCTTCAATGATCACTCCCTTGCTTCTGGTAACTACTCTGACTCGAACTGGCTCTGGTGCCTTAGCCTCAGTAGCAGTCGTTACTGGAGCATCTGGACATTGGGCTGCAAAATGACCATACTTCCCACAGGTGTAGCAATTCATACTCCTGGTCTGGAAGTTGCCTCTTCTTCTTCCTCTGCCCATTCCTTGTTGGTATCTGCCACGTCCTTGACCAGTACCACTGGTACCTGGTCCCTCTTCTTGGGCTACTTTGATTGGCTCTGCCTTTACTGGTTCAGTGTAGGCAACCACTGATAGATCCTTTCCTTTCTGAAAATGGTGAATTTTGATGCCACAATTATTCCATAGGTGACCAAAGGCCTTGCAGTAGGTACATTGTGGGCATTCCATGGAGATGTGGTCCTTGGATTTATATCTTGAACACCAAGTCTCCATCTTCTGGACCGGCTGTTTTGTGTGGCTAATCTCTGCAATATGCCTAGCCATTTCTTCAATTTTCTTAGTCCATGATCCTTTCTTTGATTTTTCCTTTGTCCATTCATTGGAGCTTCTCTCGGAGCTGCTGGACGTTGCACTGGAATCAGAAGCTTCAGTAGTCGAACTACTGCTATTGGTCCTTCGCTTTTTGTGGCTCTTTTCTTTCTTAGCCTGCTGTTCCAGTTTTAATGCTCGCTGGACCAGATCATTGAATTTCTTTGTAGGGGCTGGTACTTCTTGTTCTCTCAGCTTTTTTCTTCTGAATCCATTCAGAAACCATGCCCTCAATCTCTTCTCAGACGGTGGTTCTTGCAACTGCCTGGTCAGTTCTTTGATCTTTTCGACATAGCTGCGGACTGACAATTTTCTCTGTTTGATCTGATCCAATTCACAGAGAATATCCTCATCTCCTCGATTGTCGGAATATTCCAACCTAAAGGACTTAAGTAATTTATTATATGATCTCATCTGGCATGCAGGGTAATGGTAATATCATTTCCTTGCTGCTTCCTTCAAGGTTTGTGGAAATTATTCCCCCCAATCATCTTCATCAATGTTTTTTAGTTCAGCATACTGCTCGAAAGCTTGTATGTGAACATCAGGATCATCCTTTTCTCCTCCTTTGAATATGGGAAAGGAAACCTTCAGGAAAGCGGTGTAATCATTTCGATTACAGTTGATCTCGCCAGTTCTCTTCTTGGCAATTGTCAGTGTCAGCATCCCAATCAATCTCTGTCTCAGTCTCAGTCTCAGTCTCAGTATCATTATCTTCTTTGTTTTGTCTGCTAGAAGTACGGTGACTTCCCTTCCTGCCTTTGATATGCTCATCTTTCTAGCGAGACTGAGAACTCTTGGAATTCTTTGCCTTTCGTGCCTCCCGTTCTGCCCGTCTGCGTCTAGAATGACTGGAGTGATGTGAGTCCTATGCCTCATCAGCCTGACTATGCCCCTCCTGAGCCTTAGTGTCAGTCATTTTCTCTTGCTTGGGGTCAGACTCTCTTCCTGACTCCTCATGAATGGGGTCCACATGATTGGTAGATTTCCGGCCACGATTGGATTTTGGTGCCATTGCTGAAAACTTCAACTGGGAGAAGAGTCTTTCAGTCAACGAGCTTCATCTCGAGCCACCGTGATCGCCAAAATGGAATTGGAGCTGATCTCTTGAGACAGGTAATTCCAGTGTTGAAGGATTTCAGCTACTAGTGTGGAAAGATTTCAGACATCAGACTAGGCAGAAATCAGAGACTAGACTGAAAAGTGGATACTGAAATAAGTATCAGACTTGTAGACTGGAATAAAGTTCAGATTCAGATTCAGAAGATTGTTGAGAAGTAAGTATCACTGAAATATATACCATGATTGAGATTACAGCCGATATGATTACAGAGAAAAAGTATAGCCAATAATATTGCCACTAATGCTCAAGTGCAATTATAGCCCAAAGCGCTAATACAAGTGATTACAATTGCCAACCCGATATCAATGTAATGGGCCCTATTTATATACTTTGGGTTTACTATAGTAATTACTCTAGTAATTACTAAGTGATTCGCTGCCCATCTTCTAAGAACACGTTCCCACATGGTGACTATCCAACCGTCTACAAGGTACAGTTGGCCTTTGGCACTACTAGCCTCTACTTAGGTCTACTAGTATGTATATGTATCTATGTGTTTGTGTGCTAATATATATATCCTCTGAGAGAGAGTTGTAATGTTACGATCAATTGATCACTTAGACGTTGAATCTTGGTGCATGTATGTAGGCACTAAGTACGGGAGCATAACACCCGAAGATTAGATGCTTCCTCTTGGGTATAGTCCTTTTTTAATCATGTTTGCGGTCATTGATCCACTCATGCATGGATTACCGCAATGTACCTTTGGTTTTACCACGGTTGAGACTGTGATGATATCTAAAGAGGTGCAGTTGACCTTTGGCACTACTAGCCTCTGCTTAGGTCTACTAGTATGTATATATATCTACGTTTTTATGTGCTAATATACTTGTGTACGTATTTATAGATGAGTGAGTAGGGTGGAAAGCTTAATCTTATATTGCTCTTTGTAATGTAGATGTCAGACAAGAGACCAACTGGTGAGGAGCAACCAACTGGCTCTTCTTTTGGTTGGTTCACATCTCAGGTGGGCTCCCACCCGGGGTGGACATTGCCTCCAGTGGACCCGAGTCTTGAGTCGGTGAGAATAAGCAAAGAAATGTTTCTACATAGTTAACCCTAAACCATGAGTATCATAGGTTTTTTTTTTTTTTTGCAGACATGGCCATCTTACACCTACCCTTCTCAGGTTCCTCCACCGGTCGTAGATCCTGACTTACAGCGGGCTATCTCTTTACGAGAGTAGTATCTCCATTTGACGGAGGATTTGTTTGGCCACTGGCAGCTTGTGACCTATGGCATTTCTCCATATACTACACCATGGGGGAGTCAAGGAGGGACTCCTTACCTACAAAGCGTTGCACCGACAGCACCTTCCTCTACTCTCCCTTCCTATTGTCCTACTCCTATTCCATAGCAGGGTCCTACTCCCCTTGCATTGTAGGGTCCTACTCCCATGGCATCGCAGGGTCCTACGCCACTCCATTCCACTCCTGCTTTGCCAGAACATCGTTGACGGACTTCCTCTGGCAGCGCATGTCGACGCTCGTCTCAGGACAGCAAGCACCGTGAGAGACGAACGGATCTTGTGGTTTCACATGTTTTGGTAGTGGCAAGGGAACAGGGTCCCCACTTTTATAGCGTTCCGCCCCTGACGCAGAGGACGAGGATACTGACGCACCCGTGCCAGACACGCATGGGTGCTACTACATTGTTAAATATGGCAGGGCATTTCGACATAGCATAGGGTAGGGCATTTTGATGCCATCTACAAATTCTTATACATTCAACGTATAAGAACTATTTTATAAAGTTTAAAAACCAACTACCCGATCATGCACGGTACATTGAGGACGCTCTGTTAGCTAGATTTCCAAACCCCCCCCGATCAACGTTTTTCACAACAATAGTTGGAGGGCTACATAAAGACATTTCTAAAAAACAAGCAGTCAAGTGTGCGATGTGCAGCAGCCAACCAGGTCAGAGATCCAGACAGGAGTTACCATGGTGGAGCCGTGGTTGCAACATGGCAGACACGGAGTGGGAGTGGGAGTGGGCAATTCAAGAGAAGAGCAATCAAGTTGCGACGGGTTGATCATACAGACAACAACACGAGGCTCGTGCAAGACAAACTCCCACGCACTATGGCTCAAGGAGGCAAGGGAGCTTGGAAGGATAAATATGTAAGATTAATTGAATTATAACGTCGATCGGTGATTATAAAAATTGTCATTGATGATTTGGTATTGTTATTGCTAACTTAGGAAAATATCACTCTCTCTCGACCAACCAGAGAGATGGTCAAGTATCTGGAGCGACATACAGAATTTATACTTGGTGATGGTTGTTCGAAAACAACCACATCTCTCGTGAGAAATTCGACACGGCAGTTGGACTACTACAAGCAGTAAGTTTAAACAGGTAATTTTGTAACAATTGTTTTGAGTTGTTACTAATTGTTTAATTTGGTTTGGGTTTATGTAGAGTCAAAGTGATCCAACATACATGCCTCTGGACAACGACGAGATAGAAGAGGATTAGATAGAAAAATGTTTTGTCAAAACTTTTGTAAAGTCCCAATGTGGCACAATGTATATACAACTATTTACTTTTTACTATAACTTTTTTAAATAGTTGATCTTCTACATTTTTAATTGTCAAGGTAAAGTAAATTCAATTTCAGTTCTTTGGAATTTTTTATACTCTTCCAAAAAACAATTGATGTTTCATTGTTTTATGTAGGTAAAAAATAAAGGTGCTCATCTGGGCCACCAAATTTGAGCACCTTTATTTTTGAATTGGCGTGTAGCGGCAATAAGCACGATAATAAAAGCAACAAAGGGTGCGGTAATAGCAGAAGGTATATTGCCGTGACTATTACCGCGCTTATTGCTGAGAAACCACTACCGCGTGCATAGCCGCGGTTATTGCTGCCCCGCAATTTTTTCTCTCTCCTTTTTCCTTTGTTTTTTCGTGGCAATGTTAGTGGTTATAGACAACTCCTCTTATAGTGGATGCCTACACAATTCCTCTGACCTCGTTGCCTTTTTCCAGCTTGTAGTGTTGTTCATTTTTACCTAGAGTCTTCTATTAAGTCCCTGGATTGTTAACATCTGTCCCGCATAATCATGAGCAGATCCTGCACTTTTGAGCCAAGGTTGTCCCAATAGCATACTATAGGCTTCTTGTACATCTAGTACCAAAACACTGGTTTTAAATTTCTTAGATTCTACTCTTATCTAAAAATTCTTAATTAAGACAATGGCTTGGACTATTCTTCAATGTGCCATCCTAATTCGAAATACACTTGGTTTCATATGTTGAATCCCTAGCTTTTGTCTAGCATGCTCTTCAAGGGTGTCAACTCTAGCCCTGCCAACCAATATCACTCCTGACGATGGCTCCCAATGTTTCCTAAGCTTGTAATCAATCTGGATGACTGGCATTTCACTGTCCTTAATTTTAGATAGATCTACAACCATTGCTTATTATACCTTTTTCCTTTGCTTTTTTATAAATTTAGCATCCTCTAGTAAGGTCCATGTGATATTATCCAATTCCATAGTCAGATTCTAAATTATTTCACAGACCTTTACATTGATTTCATCTTGTTCATTCTCAAAGCTTTTGTCTAAATTGGAGGATCTCCCCTTCGGATAACTATCTTTGTAGTGCCATGCCTCTGCTAGCCCTCTGCATCTCTTGGTGGCTCATGGATCCTTTGGTGAGGAATTAGATTTTTTTTGTTGAGCATTTTCCATCCCCATATCAATTTTATCGGCCTCGATCATTGTATGAACCTTGCATGGGCCTTGTAAGGAATCCTAATTTTTAGGGATTAAGGCTAATGTTGTGTGGGGTTAAGGGGGCAAGGGCATTTAAGAAGGTAGTTTTGAGTAGGTTTTTCTAGCCTTTTTTTAAGACAAATGTAGGATGTGGACCTAAGGGGTTACTTTCTCTCTCTAGCTTTTATTAAAGTGAAGGAAGCATAGGGGTGTGACCACATCAGCAAAAACGTGGGTCACTAAGAGTCAAAATTTGACCTTTTTTTAAAAAAAATCATTTTTACTTATTTTTTACTTAAAACTCCCTCCCAACATATATCCAAAAATCATTTTTTAACCCACAAGCTTAGAAAGTCCATTTTTTCAAAATTATTTTTCCCCAAAAAGTAAAAAACACTTTGTTCTCTCCTCCTCCTCCCTCCTCCTCTCCCTCCCTGTCCCTACCTTCCTCCTTCTCCCCAATCTCTCCCTCCCCCCCCTCCCTCCTTCTCTCCTCCCATCTTCCTCAATCTCCCTATCCCTCCCTCTCTATCTTTTCATCATTTGCTTCCTCACGCAACAGCTTCCATGGTGCTCATGGACATCATGAATTGTTTGCATCCACCACCACGTACTCCCCACACCAAAAGCATACATATTCACTTACCCACGGCGTTTGCACCGAAGACCGCTAGTGAGGGTGATCAGAGGTCATCACAAGAACGCCGCACCGCTTGTGAGACCAATGTTGACATTTGGGTGGATTGCCATTTGTGCCCTTACCATCCTATAATCCGCTTCCATCCATCCTTTAATAGCCTTTCGATATTTCTTCAATTTCTTAGGACGGGAGAAGAAGGCTTGTTAGGCTATTGCAAGCGGTTGTGTATGGGTGCAGGTGCTTCTTTGCATATGTGGATGCATGAATGTCAAGCTCTTCACCTCAAGACGGAAGCATTACAAGAGAGTGTTGCCTCTTCGGAGAGGGTGGTTAAAACTCTTGAACAACAAATGCAAGAAAAGGAGTCCCACATTAAGAATCTTGCCAACACCATCACATACTTGAAAGAAGCACCTCTTGGTGCAAGGGAACGCAAAGCACATATTCATCCATTGAAACTCTTGCACGTTCGGGAGGAGCACGCAAACGACGAGTTACAGCCACAAGGAGATTTGGTCTTTACTTGCATGATGCATTCTTACTTCACACTATTTTCTAACATTTATTTTTATTTGTTGCTAGAAACTTCATCCAGGAGGCATGCGGTGGAACAAGCCAAGATGATCGAGTCAACCTTATCACTAGTTGTCTCAATACCCAGGATGTGATTTCTATCTTACAATCACCTGGAGGTAAGCACATTAAGGATGCAGTCACCCACCAAGGACCTTATACGTAAATTAAGAAATGTGGTTAGTGATGATGACGTGCAACAAGCTTGTGATAAGACTGGAATCAGCACCAAAGCCTATCAGGCTATTTTCCAACTCCTAAAGGATGCCCTCAAAGAGCATGGCATTGTGGAAAAACCTATTTCCCATTCCTCACAAGGTCAACCTCACAAAGAAGGCCACAAACGAAGATGTGTAATTCTCCCGCATTGGGACATACCTACACATTGAGGACAAAATGCCAACTTCCCTTTAAGCTTCGTGCGCAACAAAGACAAGGGGAAAAGGTAAGAAACAATCCATAAGACCTTTGCAGAAGGGCTTTCCTTACAGAATGTGGAACAATATTTTTGTGGATCTTAGAAGGCTTAAACAAGCCATGCTTAGATTTTACGAGTTACTTGAAGAAGGTGACACACTTTACTTTTTTCTTTGGTATTGTTCTTATCATAGACTCTGAAGTTTAAGGTCTTGGCACTATTTATTTTGTAGTGCTTGGCACAAAGGTCGCTTTTGTGTTGAAACTTGATGAGTGTCAAATAGTGAAAGGCCGAATGTTAGAGAGTCTAAGTGTCACTCTAATGAACGAGGCCCTTTTGCAAACCAAGCGAAGGGATTCAGTCGAGCCATCTCCCACCCCATCTTTTAGCGTGCAATCAGAGAAAGACATTTGGTGGTTGGGTGCTATTGAGGTGCCCAAAGAGACCAATGGAGTACTTTCATAGATTTTTGAAAGAACTCCATGGATCACAGAAGTAATACACTCCCAAATTGCAAGTCAGAAGTTGGAGATTGAGGGTTTTGGTAGTTATGATGTTGTCATAATAATCAATATCGAATTCTCCTAAATGATTTTCTCATATTAAATTGATCATTTAATGTGGGGAAGTGCCAGGGGAGAAAAAGCTTGAATATTGGTTAAGCTAGCAGACCGGCCACAGTAGGGATCTAAAGGAGGGAAAATAGGGATCCAAAAGGGGAGCCATCTGTAAAAGAGCCATGTGCAACAATGGGCTAAAAAGACCCTAAGGTTCAGCCCATTAAGACTTCCAAAATGCTAAGGTTCCAAAATTCAAAGGTTGTGTCCAAAGGTCAACCATAGGGGAATTGGATGCTTTGTGTGTGTCCAAAAAAGTCTTTGCACATCCCTACATAGGAGGGGGCGAGCCTTTCTTGTAGGGGATGAGAGAGAAAGCCACACACACACACACAAGCTCCCTTTACACAAAGGGAATGAGGGACACATGTCAGCTCCCTAGCCCAGATGCCCACAAGGTGTACCCAATTCCTATTGGATGGCCTTGGAGGTGGACCAATGAGAATTAGGCTAGAGTGAATCTAGTTTAATTAATTTACAAACACTTAATAAAAGAACCAATGAGAATTAAAGTCCTCTAGAAGACTATTGGACAGTCTCCCAAGGCGTCCAATGAGCATTCAGGAGCCCAATGGCTTGCCTGATTCCTATTGGCCAGGAGGCAAAGGGGTCCAATGAGAGTTTAGTTGAATTATTAAATTACCTAAAGCTCTCACAAAAGGGGAAAGGGGTACACATGTCAGAAGGCTATCACTTATGCTGCTTAATAGTCATTGGCTAGCCCTGGGGAGGTCCAATGGGGAGATAGCAAGAGCAAATAGTAAGAGGGCTCGCCCAAGAGAGAGAGGGGGCTGATTTTTGCAAGGCATTATCACACACACTCACTCACACAATCTCATGTGTGAAGAAAGAGAAGACTATCTCTTCCCAAGCTTTAATGGAGAGTTCATCACCTACTCCAAGCTTGTGAGATAGAAGCCTACATCGACACACTCTTCGCATGTGGATGCAAATCCAACCAAGAGCCAAGCTTCAATGCATGATCATCTCCTCTACCAAGCTAATTACTAAGCTAAGCTATGATAATATGAGTGATTATGTGAGGAGATGTACATCTTTCTCGTAAGATACTCCTTCTTCCTCTCAATCTACTCTCATACCCTGCTAGCTATCACCATCTTTTAAGGTGTGTGAGGTCTTGGGTCTGAGACCGGGGATAATTAATGTTGTGTTTGCTAAGTGTTTTGCTTAGTGCATGAAGCTTTCATCTTCATTGCACTAGCTAGTCTTGAAGGAACACAAAGAATTGTATTGTACAATGTCTCTCTTGATGGGAGAAACCATAATACAAAGCCTTTTGGAGGGGGGACCGTCTCCATGCAAATCCGGTCCTCAACTGTTGTCAATAGCTTAATTTCTCTCTCTTTTGAAAGTATTGTTCATGCTATCTAACTAGGTGTTATGCTTTTTGTTGCTCTCTCCACCCAAGCACTCTTGTAATTCTCATTAGGAATCTATTCTAATGAAATGCCCACTATGTTCATGCTAATTTCCGCTACACACAAGTTTTTATGCCACTAAATGTTACAGATGTGGAGTGGCACTTAGGTGGAGATTTCAAGACCATAAAGTGTTTGCTTGGCTACAAACAAGGGGCTTCTTCTCTCATGCCTTGCCCATTTTGCACTCGAGGGTACAAACCTAATGGACAAAAATCACATAAGAGCATTGCAAAAGTCAGTTCCATGCTTCCATGGCAAGGGCATGGAGAACAAGGGTTAGATTGTCGTGATGTCGAAGATGAAGGTAGAGAATGGGAAGCGTCTATTCTGAGATGTCCCATGCTCAATGCCCCAGACCGTGATCAAAAGGACCATGCTTGGAATCCAATCTTTCCATTTCCTCTATCGAATGTACATTTTTGTACATTACACACATGCATGCGCATTTTTGATAGGCTATTGAAGCTCCACATTGACTATGCTTTCACAATGAAACCATTGGAAAAGTCCCAGGAAGCGATCAAAAGAGTGGAGGTACTCTTGAATTCCATTGGCTGTCATGGTGGAAATGTGTCTATCGTTGCTGCAAAGAACACAGGGGAGGCCCATGAAATTGCTCAAGAAGTGTCAATGAGTGGACAAAAAGCTAGAGACTTTTTAAAGAAAGTTTCCCAAGGAAAGCCAAGTCAATATGATGCTCAAAACAGCTCCAACCAGGAGGCAGGTAACCTTTGGGAGATTTGGAAGGATTTATGCAAAGCTACTACTGACAATAATTCAAATGGCGAGCTTGCAAACAAGCGCAAGAAAGTTTGGGCACATTTTGATAAAATGGTCAAGCTTATGGGCCTTAACAGCACAACATTAGAACAATGCCAATCATTTCAAGAAGCCTTGGCAGATTTTACCAAGGTCTTCACCCTTTCTTGGGGTGAAAAAAACATCACACATTACATTTGGTAAGCCATGTTACGTGGTGTATTTATTACAAGGGATTGTTTTTATTAAATAATGTGGATCATTTACTCATGTGAACAGGATACCTTGTTTGTGCATGGTGCATTTTTTATGCATAAGTATGGATCGCTTGAAATTTTTAGCACTCAAGGCATGGAGAAGTCCCATTATCGAGCAAGGGGAGTGTACTTCAAAAATACTCGACATGGTGGTGGAATGGTGCAATCCAATTATTTGGAGGAGATGTTTAACTGGTTCTTTCGCACAACATTTGCTCGTAAGCTCACAATGGAGCGTGAGCGACAATCCAAGATTGCTATTGAAGTGCGGAAATGGAGTCGTGAAGAGCCTAGCAACAAGTGGCAAATGTCGCAAGGTCCCGCCAAGCATGCTGCATGGCAGCGATGCAGAGTGCGACAAGGATCAAAGTGGATTCTACGCAAGTCACTACAAGTGAACGCAGGGTCCAACTCTTAGCAACATGTTTATTTAAAAAATAATAGTTTTCTTTTCAAAATTAGTGCGAACAGTTGCAGGGCCCTTTTTAAATGGGCCCTTATAAATATTACATGCTCTCATAAACCACTCATTTCTTAAGAACAGGTGAGCTCTTACCATACGAAATGGCGCACACCAAACAAACCGTGAAAGAGCATCCGCCTGCCAACAAAAACACCCTCCAAGGATGTGAGAAGCCGGCATGGCTTAAAGGCACAAGAAAACGACCACAAACACCTGGCCATTCCACGAACTCTTCTGGTAGTGGGCATGGAAGTAGGGCACCAGAGTCATCGAGGGCTGTTGAATCTTCACGTCCTCAAGATATAACACCTAGAAAAAGAATGAAGCAACGTGCCCAGCGCTGGAAAGAAGAAGAGGGCTAGCAAACAACAGAGTCCGATAGGGAGGATCCATCGTGCCACCAATCACAAGCATAACCATCGAGGACTCAGGTGGTCAATACAGACACTGAATCAGAGAGTGAGTCACCATGGCTGCGAGCTAAAATATTGCGCACACACCGGGTGCCCGTTGGGGGGAAGACACTGCCTCGAGGCCAGGGAGCCAAGGGAAGAGGATGAATCAGAAGAGGCTGCAGATCCAGCCCCTAAGCATGTAAACAGGTACAAGTCTAAGTTTTTCAAGAAGCCTAAACGTCGCCAGCCAGCAAATGTGCAAGTGCCCCCGCAGCAGCGCCGAAAAATAGCAAGGGCATTCGCAGAAATCGGCCACTACCAGAAGACTACAGAGCTTTTGATTCCACACGCCCCCTTTGCTCACACAGTGAAGGAGGTGCTTCAAAGCTATGGAAATCAGTATAGAATGCAAGCAATAGCGCTATAGTCTATTCAAGAAGATTCAAAGGCCCACATCATTTCGGTGTTGGAAGATACCAACCTATGCGCAATTCCTGCAAAGCAAGTGACGACACAGCCAAAAGATATGAATCTTGCACGTCGATTGCGACGAGACTTCGAGCATTAGCCAAAGTTACCCCTCTTTTTGTATTGCACACCCTTATCTTTGTAATGTTTTGACTTTGCAATGACAATATGATCAACAGTTGTGTCTACTGTGTCTATTATCTTTGTAATGAGATGACTTTGCAATTTCAAGTTCTGTTTACCCATAAGATATCAAAAATGTATTTTAAGTATCCTAGGGGGTAGAGATGCCTACCAGGTGCAAAAAAAAAGGGTGGCCACAAGGACACACAAACTCGCCCATCCACCAGTTTTGGATGGCCCATTTGCGCACCCTTGTGGCCACCCTTTTTTTGGCACCTGGTAGGCTTCTCTACCCCCCACAATACTTAAGATACATAAATTAAATCAAAAGAATTGGTTTTGCATCATTACTTTAGAGAAACCACTTCTCACTCAAATGTGTTTTATACTTTCCTCAGTATCATGTGCATCCAACTTCCGTTGTGTTGTTACTTCAAGCAAAAAAGATAGCTTATTGAAACATATCACCAATTACAACAATTTTCAAGATTGACAAATCACATTTAGAAGAATTTTCAAGATAGAGAGACAATTCCAAATATGTTTTATTACTTCCAAAACGGTGATTTTACACCATGTATCTGAGGAGTTCATAATTTTCTTGACCATTTCCTGGCGCCTATCTTGCACGTAAAGCAACTCCCCAGTCAAGAGGGATTGCGCTATGGCCTTTGGGTCAGTTGAGCCAATGGAAGCATGTATCCCTATCTGGGAAAGCACTTTACCACGGAAGCCAGTACCAAACGTTGTGCATACAAGGGATCTACGCACTAGGAACACAAGATGCGCAGTTTGAGCAATGGTGCTCAAACACAAAAACTTGCTCAAAGCTTTCAACGACCAAGTCATAAAATGGGCTTGGGGAGTAAATTCATTATGGATAATGGCCACATCGCCAGGGGGGAGTTTTCCTAGGTAATGCGCAAGGGAAGCTTGAGGTCCAAAGCCCGTCCTTGCAGCAAAATCATCAAGCTCCACGACGTCCTGTCATAAACCGATGAAGGTTGAGAAAAAATACAATGAAGGATAAAATAGTAACATGAAAATTAGGATACGGTTTACCTCCTGCTCCTTGTCGTCCTCCTCCCTGTTGCCCTTTGCATCCAAGTCAATCCTCCCATGCACCGCAGCTATGAGCTTTGGATCATCAGATGGGAGGTTGCATAATGGCATAGGCATCCTAGCAGCCTCAACCTTGGCTTGCGTGGCTTGGAATTCTTCCTCAGCCACATGCAACTGCTCTGCTTCCAGGACCTCTGCACATACAACTGCAATAGTGTCAGCAACAGAGTCCCCAACTCGCAAGAGCTTGCTTTCTAGGGCATCTGGCGTATTGTCTAAGGGACATTTGGTGTCGTTGCATAGCACGCTCATGCATTCATCCATGCGCAGGCCAAATGCTTTCTCCAAATCATGCATAAACACATACTCCTCCCCATTCACTACCATTGAGGAGAAGCGACTGATTTCTACCTCTAGGATAGCCACATCCGTCAATGGTAGTGGCACTGGAGTGTCACTAGGGCCAACCACAACTATAGATTTCTCTACCACTTCCTTGAGCCCCCTGGGGTACTCGAGCCGGAGTGTCTTTCCTTCCGCTGCAAGGTTCATGGGGATAACCTCCTGCTCCTTGGTGTCCTTGATAAAGGACCCAACCTGAAGGTGTGGTAAGCGGAGCTCCTCAAATCAGGTTCCTCGCTCACCAAGAAGATAAATGTTGTGAGCCGAGAAAGGTACTCCACCCCCAACTTGCGCTTCTTGAGCGCTGACACCCCTGGGGCTTGCTCGTCCAAGAAATGGCCTACGTCGGTGACAATTTCTTGGAATCGTTGCAATTGCTTGGAGAATGGGCGATCACCTTTGTGTATATAGGGCAAAAGACCGCAAGGCACCTAGATCCCTGCATGTGGGGAGATAGATACATAATATTTTATGATGTGCTCCTCCATGAACGTAAATATCTCGACAAATGCATCCATGTGAAGGGCAATTGTGGCGTCAAGGTCAGGGAGACGAGTAAAAAATGTATGGAGGTCCAACTTCCCTTTGTATTTGGTGTCCTCGAGGAAGAGGATGAAGCGTGGCAAAGGGGTGGATGTGGGTGCAGATGCAGAGGCTGTGGAAGCATCCATGTCTAGCCTGGGGTGTAGATAGAGAGTGGAGGAGCTCAAAAGTTGCAAAAGTGAAAATAGTGAATGAGTTATGCGGCCCTCCTTTTATAATGGTCCCTTTTTTAAAGCCATTAAAAAAAAAGGCACTTTCACCAAAAAATAATCTCTCATCTCAATGCGAAAAATTATATTCAAAGACATGATTTGCCGAAGCAAATCATGTTGTGACATCAAGGATCGTTTTCAAAATTGCAAGAGTTACAAAGTTATAAGATCGATAGCATAGTTCCATCCATCCCTCAGTCCTCCTCGACCTTCAATTTGTCTTCCATTCTCTTCCCAATCTGCGGACATTCATTACAATAAGCATCCAATGATCGACAAACTATGATGTATTGAAAATGTGGTGGAAGGATTCTCACCTTGTGACCTTGTAAATGAAATTGTGCTTGTTGAAGGGCCTCAAAACCCATAATAACCAAAAAAATTTGCACATTATTGAGAGTCCAATGCTTGTTCACTTGGATTGCCTCCGAAGCATCGTTGGGCATCACTGCAATGTCAAAGCTTGCAATAGCGACGTCTACACTCTGTAAGGGAGTCCACACTCCAAGCTTGCGCATCCAACGATCATAGTGAAATCGTATGTACAAGGAGGTGCAAGATTTCAAATAGTGCATTCCAATACTTGAAGCTCCAACCTTACAACGATACCGGTCCCCGTTGTGTATGCCCTCCACAAAATCCCAGTCCTCTTCTAAAAGCCTTCCTAAATCCTCATAATGCACATCTTTACATACAAGCATTGTGGTAGTCTCCACAAATCCAACCTCTTTAAAAATGTGCACAAAACAATGAATAGGCAAACACCAACTCAAGCCCACAAACCTAGAAGCTTTAGAGTATTTCAAAGAGTTCTGGACATCTATTATCATCTTTTGCTTGAAAGATGCTACCGACCACAAATCTGGCACCGGCCACTCCATACTTAATAAGGAAGTTACTTTCATGGGTTCAAGCGTTCCAAACGCTTGTGTAGAAGTAGGCACAATATAAGAGTGAGAATAGAAGAAAATCCTTCTTTGAACGAGTTTGGTTGGGCAAAGATGTGGGAACATTGTTGCTCCAATATCTGCATGTATAGCATTGAATGTGCCGGAGAGACTATGTAGTGGTTGATCCTCCACCAACGTGGATGGAAATATGACTATAAATGCATGAAAAATCTTAAGTATGAATCCATAATAACATAACACTGTGATTTCACACCTACCTTTGTATTCTCAAAACATGTACTTACAATGTATTGGAAATTGAGGTGGTTGTTGCAATTGCATGGTTGACATTGAGAAAACATGTTGCACAATGGCTACGGTCCCCTTGTCTTTGCGGTTCTTGAAGCCAAGGAGCTTTCCTTTCCAATGAAGATCTAAGTTTGCGCGATTCCGCACACGATGAGGGCCAATAACAGATGGTTGTGTGTATACCCACGCACGTTTGGTGAACTCTTGTGGCACGCACTCATCATCTATACCTCTAGTGTTGTGGCATGCAAGTGCTGTGACCTCATCCTTTGGCCGCCTTTGCGAAGTAGATTTGGCCATGGTTGAGTAAAGAAAATTAGGAGGAGGAGCAGGACCTTGCTTGTTGCTACAATGTAGGTGGGATAAAGTGATAGGAGAAGGTGGTTAACCCTTTTGACAATGGGAGGAGAAGGTGGATAACCCTTGCTTGGTGTGGCCATGGAAGGAGAAGGTGGATAACCCTTGCTTAGTGTGGCAATGGAAGGTGGTAGGGGAGGAGAGAGGAGCTTCCTTGCTGCAGCAATGGAGATGGTGTAGAAAGAGAGAGTGTTGGAGTAGAGGATGAGTGTGATGGTTGCAACCAAGGAGGGGTTTGGGTTCTAGAGAGAGAAAATAACTTTTTGCCTAAGGACTACTTTTAGGGGAGCTTTGGATAGTTAAAAAAGATTTTTCAAAAGATTTTTTTTTTAAAATGAATTTTAGAGTTTTTGGGTGCACGTTTTGACTTTTTGAGGTCAAAAAATGCTTTTTTGACCATAAAATAGATTAAGGGGGGTTTTAAGAAGATAAAATTTGAGTTTTGAAAATTTTTACATTTTTGGGATTTTTTCAAAACCGGATCAAAAAGGAGGGAAGTTGGAGGTTCCATATGGGCCCCCCCCCCTCCCACCTTCTCACTAGGTAAGAGCCCATTTAAGAAGTGTAAGACTACTTTGTCCCCCTACATTTTTTAGGGCATAGAGTGTGTCCACCACCGTCTTCTCATTGGCTGGCCTCTAATTAACCTTAATCCCAAAGGGCCCCTAGAGGGTTCATATTTTTCCTAATGTCAAGTCTAACTTGACTTGCCAAACTTCTTTCCCAAGGCACTCCTATGATTTCTTAACCAGTTCTTTATCTCTCCTTTCAACTTGTACCTTACCCGGTTCATTTTCTATGAACTTCTTCTTCGGCAGACCTTTACATTGATTTCATCTTGTTCATTCTCAAAGCTTTTATCTAAATTGGAGGATCTCCCCTTCGGATAACTATCTTTGTAGTGCCATGCCTCTGCTAGCCCTCTGCATCTCTTGGTGACTCATGGATCCTTTTATCTAAATTGGAGGATCTCCCCTTTGGATAACTATCTTTGTAGTGCCATGCCTCTGCATCTCTTGGTGGCTGATGGATCCTTTGGTGAGGAATTAGATTTTTTTGTTGATCATTTTCCATCCCCAGATCAATTTTATCGGCCTCGATCAAGTCTAACCTGGCTTACCAAACTTCTTCCTCGAGGCACTCGTATGATTTCTTAACCAGTTCTTTATCTCTCCTTTCAACTTCTACCTTACCCGGTTCATTTTCTATAAACTCATTCTTCGGCACCTCTAGAATCTTTGGTGAAAGCCTTTGGATAGCCATGGCCTCTGAGTGACCATTTAGGCTGCTCTAGCATCTTCTTAGCCAGATCTTGCGTGATCATGGATGCCAAAGTCCTCTGATATTGTGCCTCCTTATCCTTTCCCTTGACTTTCTAGATGGCCCTTCGCTTCTTTCATCTCTAAGCCTGTTCAATTTGTTTCATTTCTTCAACTAGCTCATTTGGTAACTCTTCTATGATGAGCCTAGCACTCCTGGAGTAATTACACCTACCAAAAATGGGCTTTCCACTTTTCCTTTAGGCACTTCAACTTTAACATTTTCAAGACATGGAGATACAAAGTTTCCATACTCTCCACGTCTGGCAAGTGAATTAAGCTTTACAAAGCTAGATCTACCTCGCACCCTACCAACAACATTCTGATACTTAACTCTTCCTAGAAGATTGCTAGGCATTGTTCTCCCTAGCTCCTGACATCTCTTCTTGATTTTCTACCTCTGGGTTTGTTTGTACTGTCATAAATACATCCTTGCCTTTCTTAGACTAATGCATTCTAATCTTACAGTTATTTCATAAATGTCTGAAGGCTTTATAATATGTGCACTGGAAATACTTATCTAGCACGTATTCTTTGAACTTACACTTCATACCCCAACCTTCCCCACCACTAGTCTAATCTTTGATATTTCTAAAATTTGCTATTAGAAGGGTTTTGTCCCAAACTTTGTCAACCTGAGCCCCAACATGTTTTAGCCATGGATAGAACTTTAATGGAAAATCTGAAAAACATGTCGAATGTGAAATGAAAGGTGAAATAAAAAGATATGTTTAATATTTTATATATGAAATCACTTTTAAGGCCGTATGTCTCAATTATCATTGAAAACATTGAAAGTATGCCTAGCCCAACTCCCCTCTAAGGCTTCTTTTAGAAAGTCAAAAAGAGAGAGAGAGAGAGAGAGAGAGAGAGGAGGGGGTGCGGGGGGGGGGGGGGTTAGGTCCCAGAGTTTTCTTGCCACTACCTTGTTGGGCATATAGGCTATACTTAATGCATTCCAAGAGATGACAATGACATCCTAGAGAGGAAGCCAATCAAGAATGTGTAGCATTGTAGGACTCGTTCAAAAATGTAGATCAGTGAGTGGGGGTGAGCATCGAGGAGCCATACTATCGTGTCAATCCCACTTCATGCAACCCATCCCCCCATCCGACAGGAGGTTTTCCCCTATATTGTACATGTCTTCTTATCCTCTTCCCACACTGTTCATCCCCCTTTGCTCCCTGAATCCCCTTTCATGGAGGTAGCATGGCCCTGCATGAAGCCTTGGTCAATAGTGTGGTCAGGAGCTCTAACCTCCGTGGCACATGTCATCTTTTACCTAATTTGCAGCAACATAGCCTTGTGCCTCCTCTCATAGGAGCTAACCGTAGGACCCCAAAGTCACGAGCTTTGACCTCCCAAGCAATTGTCATTTTCCACCTTTATAGTAGCATAGCCCTATGCCTCGTCTTGAAGGAGCTAAATCCATAGAAGAACCCCCATTCAAACTCATGCAAGGAGGAAACCTTCAAGCAATTGAAATTCTTAAGCAATGGATCACTTAGGCATAGGAATCTAGAAACCTTTTTCCATCTGTCAAATAACTACTATCTTTTCTTTTTTTATTATGTAGCTACTGCTCTGTAAATAATCACCTCAATAGAGGACAATGGCTCATTAGAAATACTGCCATGACGATGTTCAAATGGCTCATACATGCATTAGAAATAACCCATGTCTATGTTCAAATGGCATAGAGGTTTTGATCCTAAGGGGGAAAGCCCTCAAAAGTGCCAATATGCGTAGACTTTTCTTGAATTCTATTGTTTTAAAATGTTAAGGTGAAGCTTCACCTTGCATAATTCTAGTAAATTCTATAGATACATACACACACACATGCACGCGTACACACACACACACACATATAGTAAATTCTAAAGATACATACACACACACATATTTATATTCACACACACACACACACACACACACATTGATGAGTTCGTTTTATTTCACAACCTCACACGGCTTGACTTTTCTTGCATTCTATAACTTAATTCTAGTCAATATTTGGAAGTCTCTTTTATAAAGCGGTCGTGGTTGAGTTTCCTCCTCACAAAGAAGCAAATTGAAAATACTATTTTTTTAATTAAAAAATCACATACTTCACCGATTTTCCTTCCCTTTACGATGGTTTGCAACCGGCTAGTTTCGAATTTCAATTGGCTCAAGGCTATGGTGAGGCATTCCTTTCCCTAACACTAAATTTTAAGTTAAACTCAACCTAATGATTTTATCACTTTCTAATTGTTTTAGAAAGCCAGGGTGACCCTTTCACTTGGTTTTTTGGTTGGGGGGTTTAAAAGCTCTCTCTCTCTCTCTCTCTCTCTCTCTCTCTCTCTCTCCCTCTCCGTCTGTGTGTCTGCGGAGGTGGTTATTGTTAGTTGTATATATTTGCTTGAGCGAGTTGCAATCACCGACCACCACCAGTCTTTGTAGGGCACGTTCTAAGGGTACCTTAAAGAAGGGAGTTGCATGGCCATCAAATCCAAAAAGGTCTTCTCAGAACTTCAGAAGGCATGACTCAAGGGACTCTCTCTCTCTCTCTCTCTCTCTCTCTCTCTCTCTCGTACAGACACACACACACCTAGCTCTACGAGTCCACACCCACACACAGAAACACGCGGATTAGTCACATAGCACTGAGCGGCATGCAGCATGGTGACTAGTCACCACGTGCTGCTAGTCCAGGTCGAGCCTCGGATGTATATGTCAACTTGACTGGTGGGACGCGCGCGGAAGTGTGTGTGTGTGTGTGTGTGTGTGAGAGAGAGAGAGAGAGAGAGAGAGAGAGAGAGATCTCAGAGAAGCAGGCACGCCGCAAGAGGACAGTATAATGGGGGTCGAATGAGAAGACATTGGCTGTTTGGTTCCTGACTGCGCGGAGTCGGCCCCCATCCTTCCCTCTTTCCCAACGCAGAAACGAAAAAAGGCCAGCCCGCATGAGCAGATCAGATCACATCGACAAATCCTGGGTTCGATTCCCAGCGACGTTTAAAATTGCACACGAATGCGGCGTTAGCCCGGACCTACCACCTCTGAACTCGTGACAAAGTTCAAACACCCTTTAAGCCACTTCTTAAGTGGATTTTTGTAAATTTAACTATATTGATTGATTAACTGGGGGCAAGACAGAAACAATTGGCATATAGATTGGACATCTCTTTTGCATCTAGAGCCTGCTTTCAAGCTTCTCTCACCAGTCCAGATGGCTTTAAGGAGGGGTAAGCCACAGCAGCACTGATTTCTTAGGCTGGTTGTCTTTATCCCATATCTTCCTGGATTTAAACATCCATTGTCTTGTATCCAGGCTAACATTCCATCTTCTGTTCAGAGTGATCTCAGACAGACTAGGGGATTAGGATGGTTTGGGTTAGGCTGTTTCTGTTTTGGGTATCACCTTTTTGAGGTGCTTGATATAACTAAGGCTTATTTCTCTTGTTAATATAAATTTCACCGCTTTGTTGGAAAGAAAAACTATATTTTTTACTATACTTACACTATTTTCTTGCAAAATCTAAGCACAATATTTCCTTTTCACTCTCTTCTCGATTGACTGTTTTGGATCCCTAATTGGTTGAAGGCTAAGTTGAGACACACTTTTCCCGCACATTGCCATGAATGGTTAGGTCACTGTGTTTAATGTGACAACTCACAGCTTTGCCTAGTCTATACATCTCCTCCCTGATTATAGAGCTTTTTGACACCAGAGCCTGAATGATGTATTTTATGCGCACGTTAGATATGCGAGATCTAGTGTTCGCGAAAAATCAATTTCACAAACATACAAAATTCCCTTTAGGGTAAATTCAAAGAGCAAAATAGTTGACATTTTTTTGCAATTTAATTCTATTTTCTTAACTTTTCCAAATGGATTTTCTCCTTCTTCCCCTCCCTTCAACCTATTTTGATTTTTCAACTGGCTTAAGGCTAAGCTAAGGTACACTTTCCGAACACTCGTGAGATCCATGATTGAAGTATTTTATAGCAACAAATTTGTATGGTCTAGTCAGTATGTTTATTCGTTTGAGTCCCTTCCTTGGGCTCACTCATTATATATTTTGTTTCTCTCTTATATATCTCAAAGAAAAACAAAAAAGGTTTCACAGAATGGCACTTGTGTCTACAAATAAATGAGCAGTTTCACAAATAAGGATTTTTCACAAATAATGGGAATTTTCACAAATAAGGATTTTTCCTTAAAAAGGAGGGAGGGGGGTTTCCCTAATGCACATAGTAATCAAGAATTAATTAACTTCAAGTAGAATGTTTACTTACTAAGGGGACCTCCACAGAAGGTGGTAACTGTTTTGAGATACCCCCTCCACTTCAATTGCAAAACAGTCTGTCTTGGCGAGTGTACCTGAAGCTTATCGCATCAAATCAATCGATTCAGTCCATTCATTACGATTACTCCCCTCCATGTGTGGGGTACGGTCCAATGTTCGGGAAAAATGTGTCTCAGCTTAATATCATGCCCTTTTCAATTTCGAAAATGCCGGTTGAGGGCAAGGGGAAAAGGAGAAATTCCGCCCCAAAATAGAGAAAAATAGTGTAAAACCTTAAAAACTAACCTAATTTTCTAAAATTTCCTCTCGGCAAATTCAAGGAAAAGGAACTTTGTATGTTTGGAAAAATGATTTTTCCCGAACACTATAGGTACCTATACACAAGAAGATTTAGAAATTCTCTCATGTAGGAAAACGGAATCTTTTCCAATGTTTTTTATACAATGAATAACATCATGAGCTTCTGTGAGGGAGGCACCACATACCTAGCTAGGTATGCGGTGCCTCTCGAGCAAAAGCGCATGATGTTGAGGTAAGTCACAATCTGGGAATATTGTCCAAAACTTCTTGTAGCTAAGTAACTTGTCTATGAAAGGAAATAGGGAATCGGGATTAAGAGGAAATTTGGAAACTGGACATTTGTACAAGGCAAATTAGTAGCATTGAATGAAGCCTTTCACTTACTTGAGAGAATGTCAACCCTATCGTCTATGATAAAGGTGCCAATGGTGGTATTGTAATTTGTAAAGGCCCAAGGCAAGGGGCCCTTCCGTTGCAGGGCGTGCTCAACTTTCAATGCCCCAAAGCGCTAGCCTACATGGAGTGGACATTATATTCCTCTCTCAATCCACAAAGTACACCCTACATCCATGTTTATTTTCTAGAACCTCTTTCTTTGAGTCCTTTGTTTTCTTCTTCTCTTCTTGAACAAGATGCCCATAGATTCTTGTGCATCTTTAAAGTTTACACACACCTTGGGCCTTGCCAAATCTAAGTGCAACAAGTCACAAGGTACACCCATCTCAGAACCGCCCAATTCACAATATCTCTCGTTATAGCAACCCCATATCCTCCCAAGAAGAAGTGCCATTTTTCAAGAAGATCCATTACTTTAAGGAAAGTGAACCTACACTTTTCCACTCCCACTCGTCCCACATGCAATATTTGAGATTTATCTCTAGATTTTTAAATTTGTACACCTACTAAATTTATAGAAACATAGTCAATTTACCTATGTAGGTTTTCCAATTCTTTGGGATAAAGTTTTTTTGTGTACCGCTCGTGAATTGTGATTTTATGCTAGTAATCCCCAAATCCTCTACGAAAAGGACCACATTTCAATCGGAACATGTTGCCCCATCGACACATGGCCGTCCTACACTCATGCTTGCCACAAAGCTTGTACCTTAGGAGTGGAGCAGACTCGAGGAGGTCACCTAAGAAAAATGTAACATATCATGTGAGTTTAACAGAAGGGTATTAAAAGTTCTTAAAACTTACAAAAATGTATGTACATAAGAGTACTATTTTTTTCAATTGAAAAAAACTTACAGATTTTAAAATAAAAGGGTACATTATATTCCTATAAAAAAGTTCACAGGTAAGGGGTTCTACAAACATATCTTGAACGCACGTGATATGGTAGTTTAGTTTTATACATAGTGAACCCCCCCGACGGAGCAGAGATAGAGAGTATTGTTGGCAGCTCATTTGTAGCCTAACAATGTGGTTCATCTAGAGGGCCAAATGCTTTCGCATCTTTGAGGCTCAACCCGTCCGATTGACAGATTGCACATGACATTTGGCTGGAGTAGTTCCCTACACTTAGAGCATAGTTTGAGAGGCATCAAGGCAGCTCTGACCACATGCGGGAACGCTATGCGGCCTTCTTGCAATCTGAGTGACCATGGCGCTTCTTCACCGTGTGCCTAGATGGAAGCACCGACCAACAATGTGGTTGTTCCCTCCTCCCATATCGTGATTTAACCATCATTGTACATAGCTTACCTTTTCATTGGGAGAGTCCCCCCACATTTTGATGCAGCCCTCTCTAGTAGACGCAGGTTGTAGCCCATTAAGCAGTTTTCTTAACTAATGGAAGGATCTTTTTCTTGCAAGGCTTTTCTTTTATTGTTTCTATGGATGATTGGGTTCGGTTACAAGAGTCACAAATGTATTCCAAGCAACGGAGCCCAATCTAATTGATCTTGATTTCATACTTTATGTGGTTGTTGATCTCATCCTCTTTCTTAAAACCTCCAAGTGGAAACCTCCTTGAGATTGAGATTATGTTACTGGTGATCTCTCAATCATTAATTATGCATGTGAAAAAGGCATCAAAGCCAATGATTCAATCAAGTTCAGTATCTTGCCTACTTTTTTGCACATGCATTCATCATCACGAATGGTTTAACCAAGCCACATTGTATTATTTTTCTCTCTCTAATTAAATTCACAGCGAGCTTATGGGTTTTTCTTTAAAAAAAGGAAAATCCTCTTTGCACATACCACCTGGCAGTGTTAGAAAAAAATTGGGGTCCAGTGTATTTTAATTGGTTGAAATTCTAAAATCGCAGTTAGATTTTGAGCTTGCCTTGAAGAAAACCAGGAAATTTTCACAAAGTTTAGTGTAATTATTGGCAAAAGCTTCAAAATTTGACCTGAAAACCGGAAGAACTTCAAGTTTGCTCTTATTTTCTTCGCTTGGGAGAAATGTATTTTTCTAGCCCTGAAGAGGTGTTTTACTTCCAATCATTTCTAGCATAAGAAAAAAGAGATTTGGTAAAACTTTTTAAGTGTCACTTTTTGGGTGAGAAGCTGTCTTTATATCTAACTTTAGGTGAAGGTTGATAGGGCCTTTTCAAAAAGAAAAGTAGACTATTGAAGCTTCTCTAGATTGTTTTTGTGTTAGTCCCCATATGCCTCGATCTCTCTAAGAATACTAGAGAAATATTCTTTAGCCTTGGGGTTATTGAGCAATTATTTCCTCATTTGGACCACTTGAGGAGGTGGAATTGTTCTTGCATGTAGCCATCACAGTGATTATGGGGGATGATGCCTATGCATGGCTCTTTCCAATGATACAATGGTCCTTGAATGACCTAGCAAAATAGCTGATCATTTTGCAAAAGGAAACCATGTCGGCCCACTTTAATGTTCATTTATGCAACTATGGTGCATTAATTTCAACTTGAAGCTTGGTTAATTTGATTGTAAGCAAATAGTGGTCGTGGTAAACAAAATTGAGTATAGAAATGAGTGATAATTCAGAGCTTTAACAAGATTTGAGTTCTTTTAAGCCCATAGCGTGGGTCTAAATTGGCTATTTTGGTGGAAATCTTGTCTTTTGCAATGATTTTTAGTTTAATGGCACCATATATGAGCATTTTAAATTTTGATACTTTACCAGAACAAGTTTTCTAACAAAGAGGCTTGCATCTTTGATTTTATCAATCTTATTTGATTCCAAGTTGATTTTGTGTTCAAGTTAAGTGCAATCTATTTGTTTGCAATGGGCCGATGAATGTCTCATATTTTTGGGATTTTTTTATTAGTTTACATTTTATAAATATATCTTATGATTCTATTGTGTTTAATTGACGCCGAGGAGAAGGGACATTGACATGCTCATTTCTCTCTTCCTCTACTCTTTTTGTTGCTCTATTTGATATTCCTTGATATTCTAGAGAGTGGTACTAGTTTTTTGTCCTTGAACTGGGTTGATAAAGTGACATACTCTCTCTACTCATGGGGGATAATTGATGGAAGAGATGATGGTTCTAGCTCATGTTATTCCATCCTTTCATTTTCTCTCATTCTTTTGAGCTACTTATGTTTCTCTTGCTAGCCATATTTGGCTAACCTTCTTCTTTGCTCCTTTGTTTTTAAAACCTATACTAAGGTTGCCAAACTTTTTGCTCTTGCTCCTTGGGGCTTCCACCTTTAAAAATTCTATATATCACGTGCATTCAAGTAGAATTTAAATAATCTCTCTTCACATACACATTTTCATAAATTAAATGATCTCTCTTCCTTCAAAATCTATAGACTTTTTTTCAAAAGTGATTTTTAGAACTCTTTTTGTTCATGTAAAGATGTAACTTTCTTGAAATCAGAAAGACCTCTTTAAGAACTCAGGTGCTATAGTTACATATTTTAAGGTGGACCCCCAACTCTTGCTCTCAATGGTTCAAGTGTGTATTTTGGCCGGCTTATGTCTACTCTTTGTATTGTGGTCCATTGGTGCTTTCCCTCTTGCTCTTGTTTCTCTACGAGCACCTACTACATGAGCCATCTTACCTAAAGGTAGATGTGTGTATTGGGTTCCAATATAGTAAACTAATGGTACAAATTCACTTCAATCTTAATGAGATATACAACCCATTCATCAAATTTTATGATCGATTACAGTCATGATTCCATAACTAGATTTGGTCACTTTCTTTATCTTTTGAAGCGCATGGTGTTTTTGTTGTCGGGTGTAATTGTTTGAGAGGTGAGACGTGATAGCATTGGATTTCTAATTGTAAGATTTGAGAGAGAACACTTCACAAACAAAGAGAAAATTTGCAATGAACAACCAAAGGAACACCACTTTCATTAAATATGCTAAAATTTGTCAAAGACATGGTTGGTCTCAGCCCTAGTAATCATCATAAGTAATGGAACCCTTCATCTTCATCACCCTTGAGATAGAAAAGTGATTGAATTTCTTTGTACATCATAAATTTCTTATCCAATAAGCTCAATCTTCTACCTAAAGCTTAAGGTAAAAGAATGAGAGAGATAGAGATGTTAGAATTAGGGTTGCAGAGAAATGCACACAGCTTGGAGAAGATGAAGGAACCTCAAGGCACACAATAGAGAGTGTGTTACTTAGTGTACAATGGAAAGATAGATAGCCCTAGAGTGATGGGCCTATATACAATGCACGGGGGAAAAAACCTCCTAAAGAGGGAAAAAATGCCCCGGTGGTCCTAGTGTGTTCACACACATCACTACCACATGTATATGGTAACAAATCCCCCCTGGAGTGATGCGGTGAACGAGAGCTGGCACATGAGTAAAGGGAAGTGCCATGCTCTGAGGACAGGATCATTCCACAAAGGGGAGTACGCCCAAAGCTTTGCGGAAAGCTTCAAGCTTCTCACGAGACAATATGCCTTTGTGAAAAGATCTGCAAGGTTGTCCTGTGTTGGCACATAAGCCAAGTTGATCTCTCTTGTTGAGAGCCTCTCCCTGACACAGTGGTAATGCACCTCAATGTGCTTTGTGCTAGCATGAAAAACTGGGTTCCTCGCAACTGCCAATGCGCTCTGACTGTCAGTGTAGATAGTGTTGACAGTGTCTTGTCCAACACCCAAATCATCCATAAGGCGTCTGAGCCATACACACTGAACCGTAGCTGTGAAGACTGCCATGTACTCAGTCTCACAACTCGAAGTGGCCACAGTAGGTTGCTTCTTGCTCAACCATGATATACATGAACTGCCAAGCATAACAAAAATCACTTGTGGACACTCGTGTGTCAAAACAACCATCCCAATCTGAGTATGAAAAAGCATGTAAGTCTGGTGACAATGATCCCCCCTTGGGATAAAACAAGCCAAGATGTAAAGTGCCACTAAGGTAGCAGAAAATCCTCTTGACAGCCTGCCAATGCTTAGACCCTAGGCTATGCATAAATCTGATGACCTATGAGACTGCAAACTGAATATCTGGCCTCGTGTTGCATACATAAATGAGGCAGCCAACAGCAATTTGGTAAAGAGTGACATCAGCAGGATTGCCAGCATCATGTAGACTCAACTTCAAACCTGTTTCCATGGGAGTGGCAACAGGTTTGCAATCCTCAAGTCCAAACTTACATAGCAATGTCTCTATGTAACTTTTTTGACACAAGGCAATACCACCATCACACTGCTTAAAATGTATACCCACGTAATGATGCAACAGCCCCAAATCTTTCATCTTGAAAGTAGCATTCAAATCAGCCTTAAATTCAGCAATATCTCTCTCATTTGGTCCAGTGATCAGCAAATCATCAACATAAAGAACCACAATGAGAAGTACATCACCCTCACGCTTTACATACAATGTGCTTTTTGTTGGACTGTTTACGAAAGCCTCGTTTAACCAAATGAGTGTCGGCTTTCTCATACCAAGCACGAGGAGATTGCTTCAACCCATACAAAGCCTTCTTACATCTGCACACTTTGTCCTCTTGTCCTTTTATGACAAAACCGCGAGGCTGCGTTACATAAACTTCCTCAAATATGTCACCATTCAAGAAAGCAGTAACAATGTCTGATTGATGTACATCCCAACCAAAATGAGCTGCTAATGCACATAGAAAATGCACAGTAGTCATACGACAAGTGGGAGCAAAAGTCTCTTCATAATCTATGCCTTTTTGTTGTGCATGACCCTTTGCAACAAGTCGAGCCTTATGGCGATCGATCTCACCATCCGGCTTGCGTTTCAACTTGTAAACCCACTTCGTACCAATGGCCTTTTTGCTAGGAGGCAAATCACATAAAGTCCATGTGTCATTTTCTATAAGTGCATCATATTTTGATTGCATGGCAACCATCCAATTTTCTGAATTCTGTGCTTCATCAAAAGACAGAGGCTCCTCAACATCATGTAAGCTAGACACAGCCAAAGCATAACAATATGATGCATAAGATGCATGGCGAGAGCCTGAATGAGTATGACTAGACAAAGGTGCATCCAATTTACTATCACGCAAAGTGTGCACTAGCCATTTTGGCATACCTCTAGCCTGCTCATTTTCAGCCCTTTCCTCATCAAGTACATCATGTACATCTGCATCAGTAATAGGCCGATCTAAAACATTTTCAGAAACCCCCATAGGCTGTACATTTGCCTCATTGGAACTTACATTCATATTTCCACCACTGAAAAGAGGCAACAAAGTGTCATAAATGTCCTGTGAGCTTACATTACTGTCTCTAGTACATGATAGCAAGGGCTGCACAAAATCTTCCACAAACACTACATCCTGAGAAACTAGAATACGTTTTGTTTGCGGATGATACAACCTGTAACCTTTGCTTTCAACACTATAACCAACAAAAATACATTTGACATCCTTATCATCCAATTTTCTGCGTTGCACTTGTGGCACCAAAGCATATGCCAAATAGCCAAAAACACGCATGTGCTCAATAGAAGGCTTTCTATCATGCTGTGCTTCATATGGAGTAAAAGACTGTAAAGCTTTTGTAGGGCACCTTTTAAGTACATAAGTGGCACACATGATGGCCTCAAGACGAAAAGAATGCGGCAAAGCTTGACTTTTGACCATACATCGTGCCATTTCCTTCAGTGACCTGTTTTTCCTCTCAGCAACACCATTTTGTTGAGGTGTATAAGGCACTGTACATTGGTGTTTTATCCCACGACTAGCCAAAAATGCATTAAATTCATGAGACATATACTCCCCCCTCGAATAGAACGGAGGGTGCCCATAGTACATTTCGAGACATTTTTAGCCATAGCCAGAAATTGTTTGAAGCACATAAAAACTTCGGACTTCGCTTTAAGCGGAAATACCCATGCATGCCTAGAGTAATCATCAATGAAAGTCACGAAGTACAGGTAATTGCCCAAGGACGGAGTTTGCATGGGCCCACAAACATCACTATGCACAAGCTGCAACCTGCATGTGGCCCGAACTGAACCATCCTTTGGAAATTTAGAACGCTACATCTTACCCAAAATACAACCTTCACAAACATGTTTGACAGGTGCTTCAAAAGGCGACAAAGAAGCAACCACATCAGATTTCTGCAAACGCAGCAAACTGGCAAAATTCAGATGACCAAAACGTGCATGCCAAAGTTTTGCATCTGAGATAGCCCTTGAATCTACAACAGCATTTGCAAAAAAAATCCACACTTGTCATACAAAGTGAGCTTATATAGCCCACGGCACAAAAGGCCAGATGCAACAATTTCATCACCAAAACTGAGATCATGAACTGTACATCTGTCATCCACAAATTTGACTACAAGTCCAAGTCTAGCAAGTGCGGATACAGACAAGAGATTCTTCTTGATCCCAGGTACATACAGTGCATCAACAAGTGAGAAGGAACTGCCATTAGCAGCAGTGAGCACAATCTTTCCAACTCCCTGAACTGGATAAGAGGCGTTGTTGGCACAAGTGACTGAATTCCCATGAGGGACAGACTCGAGAGAGGTAAACAATTCACGATGTGAGGTAATGTGCTTTGTAGCACCACTGTCGAAATACCACACATGTGAATCTGCAGCGACTGACAAGCATGAATCATGGACAGCAGGATTGTAAGTGCACTCTGCGCTAAAAGCCCATTCTGCATCAACATCAGCAACACAGTCTCCTTTCACAAAAGACTCAACAATGGCTGCATTTGTAGTGGAACCAGCATTTGCAGTGGAACCACCCTCTTTCTTCTTAGCCTCTTTGGCCTTCAACTTAGGACACGACTTGATCAAGTGATCATTAGCAAGACCTACAACATCCTCAACATCGCCTACAATCTTAGAACCAGGACGTACATCAATGCCCTGCTCAATGTTCCAGACACCCTTTGACACAAGAACATGTTGCATCATATAAGCCCACATAGGGTAGTTGTCCCCATCCAACCTATCCTCAGCAGCAAACATCTTGAACACATCTGTGTTGTTGTTGTCAGCCATGGTAAATGTTGAATCTGATGTGAAAACTGCCTGAAAATAGGAGAAACGGAGTGGGAACAACATGTGCTATATAGCACAAACCGTAGAAGACTATAAGGCACCTGTTATGCAGAAAATGACACTGACAGAAATTCTGCACAAAATGACGAAATAGCCTGTGCAGTAGTGCCTGTAGTGGAAACGGAGACCGAAATGAGTCCAAATCAAAATTCTGAGCAGGCGTGTGCTGGAGCAGTTGGCGACTAACCCCAGGAGGACGTGACCTGCTATGATACCAATTGTTAGAATTAGGGTTGTAGAGAAATGCACATAGCTTGGAGAAGACGAAGGAATCTCAAGGCACACAATAGAGAGTGTGTTACTTAGTGTGCAATGGAAAAATAGATAGCCCTAGAGTGATGGGCGTATATACAATGCACGGGGGAAAAAACCTCCTAAAGAGGGGAAAAATGCCCCGGTGGTCCTAGTGTGTTCACACACATCACTACCACATGTATATGGTAACAAGAGCAACAAGAAAGGAACCCAACCCAATAACCCAAACTTCTTGCATCCTTCTCTTCTACTATGTTCTCATTCACCTTCAAAAGATCCCCCAATCCCTTATTAACGTGATACTTCTTATAAGAACATAGAGATTGTTGCATGCCATCTCCAACCAACCATCCTATATATAGGACCTTAGGCCTTGCCCCTATCTATATATAGACCCCTTTACCGCATGTGTGTCTTGGCACTTCATCACGACACTAATGTTTTCCACAATGGCATCCCTCAAAAATCCAGTTGTCCCTTTGACACAGTTTAGTAGGAAGTTCAATGAAACCAAGGAAAGCATCTTAATTTTCCACATTGTTGTCCCTTTGCAATTGTTTGTGTGACCGACATATATCCAAAATAGTGTACAGTGTGGACTCTATTTATAACTCACTTGGGTATTTTAAATGAGTTACCACAACTAGCAGGTGTTTAAATGAATGATCATGTTTAGATTTTTTGAAGATACTAGAACATGCAAGAATTCATCTTCTCAACTTTCCATGAAAGTGACATGCTGACATAACTCATCAGCAAGGATGAAGTCATTGACTTGCTATCATTTCACACGTGACACTAAAGAAGGAAAATTCTAGAAGAGCCGTTATTACTATGGTTTAATAAAGCAAAATAGAAAGAGAAGAGAAAAAATAGTGTGAGCGGAAATAGCGACGGCAAAGGATGCATTATTGTCCAACAATAATATATGTACTAATAGACGTGGATATATATCTGTGTCTATTACCCTGTATATTACGACTCATATTATTGCATATATTGTAGCTACAGCTTTTCAAAAAGGAAGATCCTCATTTGGGCCATCCAATTATGGATGGCCCAAATGAGTATCTTTATTTATGACCTGCATAAAACATATCAAATATCAATTTCATTTTGAAAAGTGTACAAAAAATTTATGAATAAACTTTGAAATTAACAACATACTTTAAATTACATGTCACACCTTACCTACATATTTTGAAGCACAAAAGAATAATACTAAAATTAAAATACAAATAAAGCCAAAATTCCAAATGAGTTTTATGTGCAAATAAAGGTTTGTTATGCCATATTTGCACTAGTAAAAGAGGACTACAGAAAAACTATTAATCAAAGTCCTCATCTTCCTTGTCCTCCTCCTCCTCATTGAGAGGTACATAAGTTTGATTATTCTAACTCAAAATTCTTTCTATAGCATTCGTTAACTATACTTATCACTTGTAGATATCCAATTGTTGAGTCGAATTGCTCATGAGAGATATGATGGTTTTCCAACAACCATCACCAATATCAAACTATGTGTGTGTCTCTTGATACTTAACCATATCTTTACTAGGACGGGTCAGAGTGACGTTTTTCTAAGTTGAAAATAACCAAAAAATGCCGACTCTTGGAGTGCACTGATTGCATGATATGTGCAGTAGGAGCAAGGACAAAAAGCTCTCGGTTCTTTTCAGCGGATGAAAAATGAGGGCTCCCTCCAAATGCAATCACATAAGCGTGCATCTTGAAGGAATTTGGTTGTACGCAAGATGCCGATATGGGCTTAAAAAATCACTCTGATATTGTTAGTCAGAGACTATTGCAAAAAATTGTCTTGCTTGGCAATGCCTTGGTCGATATGTTTGCCAAATCTAGTGCAAGATTTCGTCTTTTGGAGTGCATTGATTGTAGGATATGCCCAATAAGGGCCGTGCCAAGAAACTCTTTGCAGTTTTTAGCAAGTGCTTTTGTTCTAAATGGCTATAAAAGATTCCAAGATATGCACAATAGTAGCAAGGACAGAAAGTGGATGTTTTTAGCATATGCAAATCGTTATCTGATTGCAGAGTATTCCCAACATGGTCAACGACATGGAACGTGTTGATTGCAGGATATGCCCAACAGGGCAGTGGCATAGAAGTTGTGGGTCATTTTCAATCGATGCAAAGGGAAGGTCTCTCTCCACATGCAATAGCCTACGGCCGCACCTTCACATGACTGAGATACTTCATGAGGATCTTGCAAGTCAAGGATTCTTGGAAAAATATGCTTACACCAAGTAAGGGCCTCTTGCATCAACAGTATTCAACACTCTCACATAGAGATTAACGTCTTAGGGTTGGTAATGTCATCACATGGAATGTGTTGATTACAGGATATGCCCAACATCGAAGCGGCACGGAAATTCTGGGTTGTTTTTATCTTCCTATCCGGAAGTTGTAAATCTTGGAATGCATTGATTGAAAAATTTTCCTGATATGAGAAGGCTCTAGTCTGTTTTCAGTGGATGCAATCACCTACGAATGCATCTTGGTCGATACATATGCTAAATGTGGTGCACTTTAGAAATCATAAAATGTGCCTGAGGAGGTTGTTGTCTCGAATGTCGTCTCTTGGAGTGCATTGAATGTGGGATATACACAACTAGAGAGAAGCTAGAAAACTCTTGGCTGTTTTCATCGGATTCAAAGAGAGGGCCTCTCTCCAGAAGCAATCACATAAGCGTGCATCTTGAAGGCATGTGGTTATACGCAAGATGCCGTTATGGACTTTAAAATTCACTCTGATATTGTTAGTCAAGGCTGTTGCGAAAAACTTTCATGCTTGGCAATGCCTTGGTCGATATGTATGCCAAATGTGGTGCGGGATGTCATCTTTTGGAACGCATTGATTGCTGGATATGCCCGACAAAGGCCAGGCCAGGAAGCTCTATGCTGTTTTCAGCAGGTGCTTGAGGAGCTTACTATTTGGAACAACGTTAAATGATTGTGGAATACACGCAAAATGAGTAGGGACAGAAAGCTCTAGGCTCTTTTCAATGGATGCAAAGTGTTAATTGATTGCAGGGATAGACCAGAAAGTGTTTTAAGTGGGAAGTTTGGTAGCTTGGCCCTTGCCAATGATGCCTACATAGAATCTCCTTTCCTTAAAATGTAGCATGATATTTTGGGAGTTAAGGTTGTTGTGTATAGAGTTGTGGTGGTACAAAAACTTAGTCTCTTTGATTGGTTTGATTCCATCTATCTTTCCCAACCAGATCAAGGGCTCTAAACGACTCCCATTTCAAAACCTCTAAATAAGCATTGACTCGTATAGGTGAATGGAACAAGCCCTAGAGGCACATTAGGAAGAGAATGGGGTCTAGGAGGGCCTCTTTATTTGGTAGTTTAAGGAAGTCAAATCTTTAGTATTAAGAAAGTAATCAAAGGATAGAAACATGAAAAACGGCTAGTTTATTTGAATTCAAATTTTCCCTCCAAAATAGAAATTAAAATCTAGCAGTTAAAACTATATCTTGTAGCATATCTATGGTAAGATCTCGATATGTGGATTCTAGATCTATGATCTCCGCTCAAATTGGAGATCATATGTGGGAGTTATGGAATGTGGAAAATCACAAAATGCTCCACCTCCTTTTTGGGGAGAAAAGTGCATTCTTTGACCACTCTTACACATCCACCATTCTTGCACACATGGCGTACACCTATTTGTCAAAATGTTTATCACCTCCATAAGCTCATGGAAAATAAAGAGGCCCTCCTAGACACCATGCTCTTCCTAATGAAGATCATGCTGTGATGCTAGATATTCAAAGGGAGTGGCATCTTCCATGGCACATTGACTAGTTATCCTTGTTCTATAGTGGGCATGGCAAAAATAAAATATTCAACGCTCAAAAAAGATGCAAGCAGGTGAAAAGTGTCTTTGCTTGATCTTTGAGCTAAAACCATTGTCAAGGCAATAGAGCCTAGTGTTGGAGTGGCAAGAGGAGGTGGATCTTCCTCAAATCCATCCATGAAGTTGCAAAGCTTCTAAGATGTAGACTCTCCTTGCGTTAAATCTCTTGTTTTCCTTCTAAATCCATCTTTCAACACCCTTTTGTATGTGAAAATGTGAGAAAATATAGAATAAAGTAGTATTCTCTACTATTGAACCTACATAATAGGGATTTTATTATTGCAATGTCCCCCCCACCCCCCTTGAGCTTGAACTCAAGATTGAATTGGAGTCACTATAGGTAAAGCCTACAAAGACTATTTATAAAACCTTTTAGCAATGAATTTTTCACCAACAAAAGGGACCCTTTCCTTATTCAATCTGTTAAAAAAAATTCAAGGTCCATTTTCCAACAACTTTTTGCATGTGAATATTTTTTTAACATTTTTTTTATGCATGCTCGTCATGTACGCTAAGCTTTTCTTCACAGACAAATGCGAAGCGTCGAAGGCTTGTTGCCTCCTTCCAAGTGCAAAATCACCTACGCACGCATCTCCCAACCCCTCTGCCTGAAGCTCTACACTTTCTTTATTGCTTGAGAGCTTGATGCCCTCGAGAGGCACTGTCGTAACTCAAAACGGATATGTGTTGATTACAGGAAGCACAAAACGTGCGTGAGAGGGTCTCTTGGAGTGCATGGATACACGAACCAGGAGTAGGCTCAGAAAGCCCTTGCTTTTTTTAGCGAGATACAAAGCGAGGGCCTCTCTCCAACTGCAATCACATGCGCATGCATTGATAGCCGTTTTTCAGCTTTCCATAATTGCCATAGTAAGCTACCTCACCCTATCAAATCACTCAAACATTTTGGTTATCCTTACCATTTCACTGTACATAGGCGTGTATGAGTTAGGAGACTTTCCCTATATTTTCTTAAAAACCCTCAATTAACTAGTCACTGGGCTAGTTGAGCCAAAAAAATAAATAAAATCAAAAAAATAAAATATATTATGGCCCATTTGTGTGTAAATATTTCATTGTATATAGGGCCTAAATAAAAAGATTTTTCATAATTATTTTGGTATTTATTTAAATATTTCTACCTATGGTGTGTTATTTATGCTATGTACATTGACTCACCATTACCATATTTTTTCTTACCATTTTGCATACTCTTTATTCCATATAAAAATAATTTCATGCAAGATTCTCTTATTTTTGGTGTAACTCCATCCCAACAAAAATCCAAAAAAACTAGTTCTATTTATGTGTATATTTTTTCACTATTGTGATTTTTTCCTTCCTACATCTATTCTCTATTACTCTCATAAATTAGACCACCAAAAATATTCATCTTTTTATGGTAGACTTATAATGAGAGAGATTTATTTTGACCCCTTTATATTTTTTCCACCTATATTATTTATATTTGACATCTACATATTTTTTTTAGACCCCTCAATATTTGATTTTCTTAGTTGTACTATTCACTTATATCATGATCTCAACAATATCTTCAATTATAGACCTATCAAATAAGGTCAAGGGTATGTGGCATGCATGCATGCCACATACTTGCATGCATGCACCATGGGGGGCTCACTCTTGGAGGTATTCAAAAGAATCATCCAAAGAAGGACCTCACAAGGACTTTGTGCAGTGGAAAAAAAAAGTCGGTTTTGCTGAATTTTTAAAGATCACATGCTCCCCGAATTTGAAAAGGTAATACAAACAAAGGTTGTAGCTCGTGGGCTGAACTTTTACCTCGAATTTTTTCATATTTTTTTGAGCTACGAGCTGTGAGCTATGATTTTATTGGTGGACCCCAGTTTGCCCATGCTATGCAGCCACACTCCCTCTTCCACTTTATCATTTTCCTCTTTCACACACACTTCTCCACTCATCATCCCCACCTCTCTCACCACTCCTCTCTGCACCCTACTCACCTTCTTCTCAACCTTGAAGAATAAGAGAAACCATGGTGAACTCATGTCTCCTACACACACTTCCATTCCAAAATTGACCACCTAGTCTCATTTTTCCTCATCCATATTACCCATATCTATAAAAAAAAACCACAAAATTCAGCCTCTTCTCTTGAAAGACAGCATCATGGTGATTGATTACTCATGTTCACTTACCTTGGCTCTCAAGGAAGGTCAAGAGTGGAGAAAAAACGTACCGTCAAAGCTAGTGGACCGTCAACAAGCGTCAAAATTGACCCTACTCAAGACACTTGGAGCATCAACATTGTAAGAAATCCCATTGTAAATATCCAATTCCATTTGTAAATCAATTAAAATACTAAATCTACTAATTTACTAACACTAACCTACTATGAGAAGGCCTATCACCTCCACTACAAGAGGTTATTCATATTAGCGACGCTCACACAGCTACGCTCAAAAAAAAAAATCCCGGCGTCGCTATGAGCGTCGTAAATTTCTTTGTAAATTTGCGACGCTCATAGCGACGCAGGCTGGGCTAAAATAATAACCGAGCGCGCCCAAAAACTCAGATCTCAAATCTGAGTTTTTCAGCGTCCTCAAGCAAGGAGCAGGTAATGCTCTCCCTCACTCTCTCTCTCTCTCTCTCTCTCTTTTTCTTCTCCACACACACACACACACACACACACACGAGGAGAGGAAGGAGAGCCAGGTATGCTCCTTCCCTCTCCTCATTCTCATGTTCCCTTCCCCTCTTTCTCTCTCCCTCTCTCTCTCTCTCTCTCTCTCTTTTTCTTCTCCACACACACACACAAACACGAGGAGAGGAAGGAGAGCCAGGTATGCTACTTCCCTCTCCTCATTCTCATGTTCCCTTCCCCTCTTTCTCTCTCCCTCTCTCTCTCTCTCACACACACACATACACACACACACATAGTGTTTTTGAGAGAGAGAGAGAGAGAGAGAGAGAGAGAGAGAGAGAGAGTACAAACAAAAACAAAAACGCACACACACATACATAAACAAAGAGTGCACACACACATTGAGAGAGAAAAAGAGAGAGAGAGCATGCATAAACAAAAAACGCACGCATTGAGAGAGGAAAAGAGAGAGAGAACATGCATAAACAAAAAACGCACACATTGAGAGAGGAAAAGAGAGAGAAAACATGCATACGATCCAAAAAAACGCACACACATTGAAAGAGAAAGAGAGAGAAACTAATTTAACGTCGTAGGAAACTAATTAAAATTAAAAGAACTAAAGATCTATCCGACGAGGAGTTGAACTCAAGACCTATTATTCAAGAGGGAAATGGCATAATCAATCTATCATACTTGGCATGGGTGATAGAAAGGTTATACCATTTATCTCTTTTTATTGGCACACACATCCACACACGCGCACACACACAAGAAGAAGAGAGTTATAACGTCGTAGGAAACTATCTTAAAAGACGTTAAAGATTAGGTTATATGTAGACTTACATTAAATTAGATTTAGGTTTATTTTTAACTGGATTTATGTTTATTTACGCTAGATTTAGATTTACGTTATATTAGATTAGATTTAGGTCTCCATAGAGTGCGATGCCTGCATGAAGCGGGTGAAGAAAGCCCTCAATGGAATATAGGGTATTGCTGCCTTCACTCATGGTGGGCTCCATTGATCCAAAAGTACTGGTGAAATGTCTTCAGAAGATAGGGAAGAAGGTGGATCTTCAGGGCGGCAAGAGTCACTACATCCCCGACACAATGACCATCTAGACAACCTCTAGTCATTCAACAGCAACTTCAAAGTTAGTAACAAGAGCAAGAACGGTCTAAAGGGCCAATTGCTGTCGTCAGATGTGGATGGAGATGAGGCAGCGTCACCGCCGGAAGTTAACTCTCACATCTTTAGTGATGAGAATGCCAACTCTTGCCGAGTTATGTGAAAAATTATGTGTTAAATCAGTTTTAAGGTTCTTATAATCCCTGTTAGTTTAGTTCTTTGTTTTTAATATAACATAATTTACGTTAGATTTAGATTTATGTTATATTAGATTAGACTTAGGTTTATTTAGGTTTACCCACACACACACACACACACACACACACACACACAAGAAGAAGAGAGTTTTAACGTCGTAGGAAACTATCCCAAAAGACGTTAAAGAGTAGGTTAGATGTAGACTTACGTTAAATTAGATTTAGGTTTATTTTTAGTTAGATTTACGTTTATTTAGATTTACGCTTATTTACGTTAGATCGAGTCCACGCAAGAATTACTTACGGTTTAGGGTTTAGAGTTAGACGAACAGTGAAAAGATCTACTGTGAAAAGACGTTAAGATGCTGTGAAGTGCTACAGCTAGAGAAGAGGCAAAGGGGTTTTGTCCACTACATGCAGTATCATGTAGACGTGGGTGTGTAGATTTCTTGTACCCACAAATATAGGTATTGACCAATAAAGACGAGATTATAACCCGGTGGTTCTGATCTCCGTGCACCTCTAGACCGAGGTGTGCGGGGATTGGACATGTCTAGAGAATGTGAGGTAAAGAGAGAGAGAGAGAGAGAGAGAGAGAGAGAGAGAGAGAGAGAGAGAGAGAGAGAGAGAGAGATAAGACGAAGAATGCCAATAGAATATTAAATTTGTTGTCCAGGCTATAAGTTTTTCATCCTCATTATGAGTAGTGACGAGGATGTGGGACCGTCCAACCGAAACACCTATCTCTCAACGAGGGTCTTATGTCCTTGTAATCAATGCAAGCATGCTGTGCGATGGACAAGACGTGTTTCTTTGCAGCACGTTCGCGAATTTGGCGAGTTCGATCCATCTATTATAGATCGAGTTGTTGCCAATTATAACTCGTCGGACTCTGACGCTGGCCAACAAGCAGCAATCTTGCAACCCAATAGACGTGTTCGCAGGCGCTTTGGTCAAGCAGCATATGTGAGGCCACAAGATGTAGCCTCTGACAGCTCGGGGGATGATCATGCAGAGCACATTCCCAACGAGGCAATGTTTGAGCCCGAGATTGATGAAATGATCGAGACGATCATGGATTCAGAAAGGCTTATCTATGATGATCTCAAAAGTGAAGCCAATACGCCATTGTATAATGGAGCACGTATGTCTAGATTGAAAGCACTCCTGGTTCTTCTCAACATGCAAGCAAAGTTTGGATGGAGTGACACTAGCGTCACAGCGCTTTTCAGGTGATCTATTACAATTAGTTTACTTTAATAAAACTCTAAATGTATAATGATCTGATAGATTTTTACACGACTGTATCAGTGTAGATTGTTGAAAGAGCACATACTACCAGCTGACAATGTGATGCCAGATTCCCGAGATGAAGCAAGAAAGATTTTGCGAAACTTGGGGATGGATTACAATTCTATCCACGCTTGTCCTAATGACTGTATTCTCTTCAGAGGGGAATACATAGACATGGAGAAGTGTCTGAAATGTGATTCCGAAAGATATCGAGTAGATCTCCACGGGACAAAAATTCCACAAAAGGTTTTGCGATATTTCCCTCTGCTTCCTCGCATCAAGCATTTCTTCGAATGTAAGTCCATGGCCGCCCTAGCATCATGGCATGAGGAGAATAAATCTTCGGATGGTGTGCTACGAATTCCTGCAGATTGCATAGCGTGGAAACATATAGATGGAACATGGTCGGATTTTGCCAGGGAAGCTCGAAATTTGCGCTTAGGCCTGGCTATGGATGGCGTAAATCCATTTGGTCAAAGATCAACATCTTACAGTGTATGGCCCGTTGTCATCGTCAACTACAACATTCCCCCGTGGTTGACTACGAAGAAGGGGCACCTATGGCTAAGCTTGATTGTGCCAGGGCGATATAAAGTGGGGAATATGGATGTGTATCTTCATCCACTATTGGAAGAGCTACAACAATTGTGGATTGGCATAGAGGTGGTGGATATGAGCCGACACACAGGACGACGGAATGCTTTGATCAGAGGCATTCTAATGTGGACCATGCATGACTATCCCGGGCTAACAGAATGCTCAAGTGATCTATTGACACTCCTCACTCAGACACTGTAAATCTTGTTTTTTCCCATAGTTGATCTATTATCATGTGTATACATGCAGGGCTTCAAACAAGCGGATACAGAGCATGTGTCACATGTGGACCTAGACTGAATGCACGTAGGGCACCCTCACTGAAGAAGCAAATCTACGAAGGTCATCAAGCGTATCTTCCAGAGAATCATGTGTTACGCGACGGCTTTTTGGGAAGAGAGCCACCAAGGATGTCTGCACAAGCATGGTTAGAGCAGAAGGAGATGTGCGATGACGGATTGCCTCTAGGGATGAAGAGACTATCTCTATGGTACGAGTTACCATACTGGCCCCGACTGATGATCAATCACTTGCTCGATACAATGCACATATTCAAGAATGTGGGTAATCTACTATGGGACCATCTGACCGGCAAGAAAGATACTTTGGGAGCCAGAGTTGACCTTAGAAATGTGGATCGTATGCAGCAATATTGGCCGCAAACAGCGTCTGATGGATCGATAAAACTCCCTAAAGCACCATGGATTTTCACAGGAGCCCAAGAACGCAAAGTAAAAGAGACCATTCGATCTTTGCGGACCCCCACTGGCGTAATGCACTCGCTCCGAACATGTTTTACTAAAGAAGGAAAGCTTACCGGTTTGAAGTCACACGATTGGCATAAAATGTGTCAGGTACGTTCATAGTGGACTTTAATATCATTGCATAAAATGTGGACTTTAATATCATTGTTGCACATACTTTACAGTTTATTTTACCGGTTGCCATTGAGGGATGTTTGTCTCTCGACATCCGTAACACAATCTACAAACTTGCAAAGCTGGTGCAATGGATCTCACAAAAGGAGATCAACGTAGACTCCATACCATTCGCCAAACTAAATGCTGCGGAGCTTGTGTGCATGTTTGAGAAACATTTTCCTACTACAATGCTAACCATTCAGGTGCATCTTCTTGTTCACATAGTTGATGAGGTGGAAATAGCTGGCACAGTTCATTCCAGATGGATGTTCTTCTTAGAGCGTTTCATGAAAACGCTTAAGGGATATGTGCGTCAAAAGGCACGTTCGGAGGGTAGCATGGCAGAAGGTTGGTTGGTATCAGAGTCCCTAGTGTACATTGGAGAGTGGCTAGACGGATTTGATAAATCCCGGGACATGCTATGGCGAACCATAGATGATGAGCGCATATCTGGGATTGTCATGTGCAATCTCGGTGTTGAGAAGAAGATGACGGAAGATCTAGAGGCTAAAATCAACCGATTTTGCATGCTTCACAATCCAGTGATGCAAAAGTGGATTTCACAATATGAGGATGCAAAGCAAAAGCGACAAAGGGCACGAATCGAGTGGAGACGGGGAAGACGACCACCGATGCACTATCCAGCGGTTCTGGAGAGCCTACCAACCTTCATGAGCTTAAGATGGTTGCACAACCAATTGAAAGGCGCACAACAATGCGTTGACGAAGTGACTGAAGAAGAGTGGGAGTACTCTCGGGGTTGCGCGACCAAGGTAAGTTTGCAATGTACGACTAGCAAGTGACTTTATTTATAAACGTTTAAACGGCCACTCATAATCTTTGTTCGTTGTAGTATAAGTCATACACAGTAGCATGGTGTAAAGGTCGACATTTTAGGGTGGAACGAATCGACAAAAAGCGTTTTACTCAAGATTGTGGAATCATGGCAAAATTTGAACAGTCTAGTCGACGACGTTCCTCTGATGCAGATCCTGTGGTGGCAGAACTCACTTACTTCGGCACGCTGCAAGAGATTTTGAGGATCGATTACAGAGGATTTTTTGTCGACTTGTTCGACGTGCAATGGTTCAAGATAATCATGGAGGGTCGCAATGCTACTGTGCGTAGAGGAGAGTTTGGTTTTCTTGAGGTGGATTCTACTAAGAAATGGACTGACCTAAGAGACACTTTCGTACTACCCGAGCATTGTGAACAAGTAAGTATGTAAATAGTTAACATCCCCCTTTTACAAGTTATGTGCTTGAAAGCTCTCATGTAAGTTATGTGGCTCTGGCAGGTAATATTTCATCCTACAAAGTCTACATCAAATTGGTGGTACGTCATAGAGGTAGCCCCTCGTAGTGCAAGTACGTATGAAGGCTACCATGTGCCAATCACAACGACATCAATGGAGGAGATCAGTGAAGATGCTCAATCAGAAGCCGCTGCGGTGGTGCCAGACGAGCATCAAGATGCTACTACTCTATATGGGGTGCATGCAGAGGAGCTACAAAATGAAACAGAGGATATGTGTTTAAACGGAGAGCTCTATATAGATATAGGAAGTTATGCTGAGTTATGCGAGGATGAGAGAGAGATCTCTTAAAGCCACAAATATTGTATTTGAACAATTTTGCTCCGTGTTGTAAAAGCTCTGGCTCTCTAAGTACCTTCCATGGTGTATAACGCTCTTTTCTACTCGCGCTCACATCTTTTGATTGAAAATTCTGAGTTTTCGACTTGCCTCTTCTATCACTCAATTCATTGCGTCATTGTATTTATATGCGTCATTACGTCATTGTATTTAATGGTCTTTGCATCATTGTCTACTCTATTCATTCAATATTAAGTTTAAATATTCGTGTGTTTAATGCAGGTATGGATGATGAGGAGTTTCTTTCTTCTTTGTCACCGCAGCAGAGACAGTGGTACGTGGAGCGTCATCGCTCTGGCGCATCATCGCGCGTTCCTACTCCATCCGCATCTCCCTCTCTTTCGGAGCATTCGGCGCACTCCAAAGCTTCGGCGTCGACGAGACGAGCTTCACACTCGTCTAGACACCGGCGCTCTAGTGGTGGCGGTGGTGGTTGTTGTGGAGATTCCGCCACCGATGCCTCCACACCGCCTCGTGTTCGACGAGGCTCTTTACCCTCCCCTTCTTTGCCCGCCCCCACACCAGCCACAGCATCGCCATCTACGCCAGGTTTTGCACGGCTGACTGTTCCTAGAAGCTACACACCTCTACCTACTCCGCCAGGAGCCACCCCACTCGACACTCCTCGCTTCGGGGCCCAGACGCCGGTGGAGACACCTGACGTCCGTACCCCCATCGACACGCCGCTAGAGACCCCTGCCGGGACACCCAGGTTCACGCGTCACCGGCCAGAGGGCTTGCCTTACTCCGTCGACATCAGCGGCGGCATCATCATGGATGATGACGGCAAGAAGGTGATATCGCGCATGCGTGGTCTTTGCTCTCAGCTGTTTAGACACTACATACTAAACAAATGGAGTGAAGTACCAAGTGATTTAAAAAACAGAGTCATCAGCATACTTCATGATGAGTTTCCCGTTCCAACACGGGATCAGCACTTCAATGAAGACCTGATGAAGATTCGAATGCGCGAATACTGCAAACACAAGCGTTCCGAAGTGCCAAAAGCAATCAAGAATGGGTGGAACAGGCCAGATTGGCTGGCCAAAGAAGATTGGAAGAATGCGAAGAAAGCAGCGCGCGAGAATCCCGACAAGTGGAAGCAACAAAAGGATGCAGCCAGAGCGCGAGTAGAGGCAAGGAGCTCGCACCACTTGGGGAGCGGTGGATGGGCATCATTTGAGGCCGATTTTGTAAGTGTTTTCACATTGCTCTTTATGTTCGATAGTTTAGGGTTTATGAGTTTTTTAATTCTAACATAATGAAATCTTTGTATGTTTTGACAGTGGTCGATGACAGGACGTGATCCCACACCGTACGAGCGCGAGTACGCAGGCAGGAAGGGCTTAAACGCCCTGATGGACATTCTCAGTTCTCGCGACGGCATGGTTAGTATTAGGGTTTACTCTTTTTTATTTTTTGTATTGTTTTATAAATGTCGTTATATGTTTATACTTACTGAAAGCTGTCTTATTGTCTTTTTTTGCAGAATCCGACAGATACGCCGCTTGGACGCGATGAGACGTCTGACTAAACGACGTCAGTTTAGCCGTAGCTAGATAGCATTAGTTTAGGGTTTCTCATAGCTTATGTATCATGAGACGGATTTTATACGTCTTTTTGAACCATGTATGTTATTACATTTGTCACCGCAGTTCCTTTTGCCAATCAATTCTTTATGCCTATGATGTTGTACAATTGTCATTATTACATTTGCCAATCAATTCATTTTGCCTATGATGTGTACGATTGTCAATTTTGCAAACAATGCGTCTTGTGGGTGACTATTTTGGGTCTATTATCTACCCTTGCACTTTTTTAAAAAAGTGAATCAAGTGCAATATGGTTGATGTGAATGCCCTGCCACCAAAAAAAAATTCTCTTGGGCGTCGCTATAAGCGTCGCTATTTATGGCTCTGTAGCGTCGCTATGAGCGTCGCTATAGTCTTCTGTGTAAACGTCGCTATATGCGTCGCTATAGGCGTCGCTATAAGCGTCTCTATGAGCGTCGCTATATAGCGACGCTTATAGAGACGCATATAGCGACGCTCTCGTAGCGACGATCGTAGCGACGGTTTTAGCGACGCCGGGGGTTATAAAAACCCAGTGTATTTCCGTCGCTAACAGCGTCACAAGAGCACACAACCTCTTGTAGTGCTCCACTTCTCTCCTCTCTCTCTTCTTCATCTATCCACACCAACTTCTTGATAATTCCAAGAAAAAGAAATTAGATAAGTGTTGAAAATCTAACCCAACCATGGTTAGAGAAGTAACCCTAGCCCTCAAAATTGCTATAAAAGGAGGGTGTAGCTAGCACAAATGGGGGAGCCATAGCAAGAGCACTATGCTATAGCTTGAGAATCCAAGCTCAACCTCTCTAGAAGGAGCTCTTGAGTGGAAGCTCATTATCTTATGCATATGCATGTGTTGTATTAGGGGTGATTAGCAAGGGAGCTCTATGACATTGTAAGAGAGAGTGATCATTCAATTGAGAGTAGGAAATCTATCATTTCTCCTACTAGTGTAAGCCCAACATTTGCTGAATCAAGGAGGGTGGATTTGGACTAAGCTTGGATACTTTGTCTCTCTTCCAACGTGAAGTAATGGACAACAATGATGTGTAAGTGTCTTGGTGTTTTTTTTAAAAGTTCTTGATAGCTTGTCTCTGGGTGTTGTCATCAATTTAGCCATAAATCCCACATACTGTAAGAGGGCGACAGGGTGGAGAGGACTCCCCTGGCCTTAAGACAGTGATTGGGGTGGCTTTTCTTGTGATGTGTTGTGGTGTAATTTACTCAAGCTATGTTGAACAAGTACTAATCTCACTTTGATTGGTCATGACAGATTTGTAAGAAGGTATTAATGCAACAAGCACCCCCCCCCCCCCCCCCCCCCCTTCTCTCTCTTTCTCACATATATAATTGTGTTTGCTTGATCACTCCCGATACATTTCAAAGCAGCCCGAGCACTCTCTCTCTCTCTCTCTCTCTCTCTCTCTCTCTCTCTCTCTCTCTCTCTCTCTCTCTCTCTCTCTCTCTGCGTCCTAGTTCGCATCCAAAACTAGGTGGTGCCCCAAATTTGTGTAGGGTTAGGTTGCGGGTTTGTGTGTGTGTTTGTTGTTTTTTCCAACCCCAACCCAATTGAGCAGCATGGGAGCCTAGAAGGGTCCTTAGAGGCCACTCTTCTTGTTGCCCGCCCCGGACCGCCTCAGCATCTTGAGGGCGTGTGGCCCGGGTAGGTCACCTAAGAAAAATGTAACCTGTCACGTGAGTTCAACAGAAGGGTATTTAAAGTTCTTGAAACTTACAGAAATATATATACAGAAGGGATACTATTTTTCAAATTTGAAAAAAAATTACAGATTTTAAAAGAAAAGGGTACATTTTATTCCTTAAAAAATTCATAGACAAGGGTTTTTACAAACATGTCTTGAACGCATGTGATATGATAGTTTTACACATAGTGAACCCCTCAAGGCGTGTGGCTATACGCAAGATGCTGATATGGGCTTGAAAATTCACTTTAATATTGTTAGTCAAGGGTCATTGTAGAAAAAAATGATCCTACTTGGCAATGCCTTGGTTGATATATATGCTAAATGTGGCGCACTTTAGAAAGCACAAAACATGCCTAAGGAGCTTCCTGTCTCGAATGTCGTCTCTCAAAGTGCACTAATTGCGGGATATGTGCAACAGAGGCACGGCCAAAAAGCTCTCGGTTGTTTTCAGCGTATAAAAAATGAGGGCTTTCTCCAAATGCAATCACATAAGTGTGCATCTTGAAGGCATGTGGTTATATGCAAGATGCTGATATGGGCTTAAAAATTTACTTTGATATTTTTAGTCAGGGGCTATTGCAAAAAAAAAGCCTTGCTTGGCAATGCCTTGGTCGATATGTGTGCCAAATGTGGTGCTGGATTTTGTCTTTTGGAGTGCACTAATTGTAGGATATGCCCGATAAGGGCCGTGCCAGGAAGCTCTCTATAGCTTTCAACAGTGCTTCTATTTGGAATGGTTATAAATGATTGCAAGATACAAAACAAGGACAAAAAGCTCTAAGATATTTTCAACAGATGCAAAGCGTTATCTGATTGCAGGGTATGCCTAACATGGCAAGGGGCATGGAACGTGTTGATTGCAGGATATGCCCAACATGGCAGTGGCATGGAAGTTGTGGGTTCTTTTCAGTCGATGCAAAGGGAAGGTCTCTCTCCAGATGCAATAGCCTATGCTCACACCTTCACATGACTGAGAGACTTCATGAGGATCTTGCAAATCAAGGACTGTTGGGAAAATATGCTTACGCCAAGGAAAGGCCTCTTGCATCAACAACATTCAATACTCTCACGCAGAGGTTCTCTTAGGGTCGAGAATGTCATCATCACCTGGAATGTGTTGATTATAGGATATGCCGAACATCACAGCGGCATAAAAGTTGTGGGTTGTTTTCAGCTGCCTATCCGAAAGTTGTGACTCTTGGAATGAACTGATTGCAAAATTTTCCCAATATGAGCAGGCTCTAGTCTGTTTTTAGTGGATGCAATCACCTACGCATGCATCTTGGTCGATCTTTATGCTAAATGTTATGCGTTTTGGAAATGACTAAATGTGCATGAGGAGGTTCCTATCTTGAATGCCGTCTCTTGGCGTGCATTGATTGTGGGATATGCGCAACTAGAGTAGAGCTAGAAAGCAATCAACTATTTTCATCGGATGAAAAGCAGGCTCTCTCCAGATGCAATCACATAAGCGTGCATCTTGAAGGCATGTGGCTATAGCAAGATGTGAATATGGGCTTTAAAATTCACTCTCATAATGTTAGTGAGGGGCTATTGCAAAAAATTATAGTGCTTGGCAATGCCTTGGTCGATATGTATGCCAAATGTGGTGCGGGATGTTGTCTTTTGGAATGCACTGATTGCAGGATATACTCTACAAAGGCCGGCCCAAGAAGCTCTAGGCTGTTTTTAGCAGGTGCTTGAGGAGCTTACTATTTGGAACAACATTCAATTATTGTGGGATACACACATTAGAAGTAGGGAAAGAAAGCTCTAGGCTCTTTTCAATGGATGCAAAGCATTAATAGATTGTAGGGATAGACCAGAAAGTCCTTTAAGTGGGAAGTTTGGTAGCTTGGCCCTTGCCAATGATGCATACATAGAATCTCCTTTCTTCAAAGTGTATCATGATATTTTAGGAGTTGAGGTTTTTTTGCATAGAGTTGTGGTAATACAAAAACTTAGTCTCTTTAATTGGTTTGATGCCATCTATCTTTCTCGACGAGATACAGAGCTCTAAACGACTCCCATTTCAAAACCTCTAAATAACCATTGACTAGTATAGGTTAATGGAACAAGCCCTAGAGGCAAGATCATGCTATGATTCTAGATATTCAAAGGGAGTGGCCTCTTCCATGGCACATTGACTAGTTATCCTTGTTCTATAGTGGGCATGGAAAAAATGAAATATTTAACGCTCATAAAAGATGCAATGCAGGTGAAAAGTGACTTCGCTTGAGCTTTGAGCTAAAACCATCGTCAAGGCAATAGAGCCTAGTGTTGGAGTGGCAAGAGGAGGTGGCTCTTCCTCAAATCCATCCATAATGTGGCAAAGCTTCTAAGATGTAGACTCTCCTTGAGTCAACTCTCTTGTTTTCCTTCTAAATCCATTTTTCAACACCCTTTTGTATGTGAAAATGTTAGAAATATATAATAATGTAGTAATCTCTACTATTGAACACACATGATAGCCATTTTGTTATTGTAATGTCCCCCCCACCCCCCTCGAGCTTGAACTCAAGATTGAATAGGAGTCATTATAGGTAAATCCTGCAAAGACTATTTATAAAACCTTTTAGTTGTGAATTTTTTCACAACTAAAGGTTCACAACCTTTTGTTGGTGAATTTTTTCACCAACAAAAGGGACCCTTTCCTTATTCAATATGTAAAAAAATTCAAGGTCCATTTTCCAACAACTTTTTGCATGTGAATTTTTTTTTAAACGTTTTATTTTATATTCACGCTCGTCATGTGCGCTCAGCTTTTCTTCGTACGCAGATGCAAAGCGCCAAAGGCCTGTGGCCTCTCTCCAAATGCAAAATCACCTACGTAGGCATTTCCCAACGCCTCTGCCTGAAGCTCTACACTTTCTTTATTGCTTGAGAGCTTGAAGCCCTCAAGAGGCACTGTCGTAACTCAAAACGGATACGTGTTGATTACAAGAAGCACAAAACATGCGTGAGAGGGTCTCTTGGAGTGCATGGATACACGAACCAAGAGTAGGCTCAAAAAGCCCTTGCTTGTTTTTAGCGGGATGCAAAGCGAGGGCCTCTCTCTAGCTGCAATCACAGACGCATGCATCTTGAAGGCATATGGCTATACGCAAGATGCTGATATGGGCTTGAAAATTCACTTTAATATTGTTAGTCAAGGGTTGTAGAAAAAAAATGATCCTACTTGACAATGCCTTGGTTGATATGTACGCTAAATGTGGCTCACTTTAGAAAGCACAAAACATGCCTGAGGAGCTTCCTGTCTTGAATGTCGTCTCTCAGAGTGCACCTTATTGCGGGATATACGCAACAGAAGCACGGCCAAAAAGCTCTCGGTTGTTTTCAACGGATGCAAAATGAGGGCTCTCTACAGATGCAATCACATAAGCGTGCATCTTGAAGGCATGTGGTTGTACACAAGATGCCGATATGGGCTTAGAAATTCACTCAGATACTGGACTATTGCAAAAAATGGCCTTGCTTTGCAATGCCTTGGTCGATATATTTGCCAGATTTGTGCGGAATTTCGTCTTTTGGATTGCACTAATTGTAGGATATGCCTGACAAGGGCCGTGCCAAGAATCTCTGTACAGTATTTAGCAAGTGCTTCTATTTGAAACGGCTATAAATGATTGGAGGAATGCACAATAGGATCAAGGACAAAAAGCTCTAAGATGTTTTCAACACATGCAAAGCGTTATTTGACTGCAGTGTATGCCCAACATGGTAGCGGCATGGAACGTGTTGATTGCAGATATGCCCAACATGGCAGAGGCATGGAAGTTGTGGGTTGTTTTCAGTTGATGAAAAGGGAAGGTCTCTCTCTACATGCAATAGCCTACGCTCGCACCTTCACATGAATGAGAGACTTCATGAGGATCTTGCAAGTCAGGGACTGCTGGAAAAATATGCTTACGCCAAGGAAAAGCCTCTTGCATCAACAACATTCAACACTCTCACGTAGAGATTAATGTCTTAGGGTCAGGAATGTCATCATCTGGAATGTGTTCATTATAGGATATGCCCAACATCGCAACCGCATGGAAGTTGTGGGTTGTTTTCAGCTTCCTAGCCAGAAGTTGTGACTCTTGGAATTCACTGATTGCAAAAGTTGGCTGATATGAGAAGGCTCTAGTCTGTTTTCAGTGGATGCAATGACCTATACATGTCTTGCTTGGCAATGCCTTGGTCGATATGTATGCCAAATGTGGTGTGGGATGTCGTCTTTTGGAATGCATTGATTGCAGGATATGCCTGACAAAGGCTGCGAGCCAGGAAGCTCTAGGTTGTTTCCAGCAGGTGCTTGAGGAGCTTATTATTCAGAACAATTTTAAATGATTGTGGGATACACACAACTAGAGTAGGGACAGAAAGCTCTAGGCTCTTTTCAATGGATGCAAAGCGTTAGCTGATTGTAGGGATAGAAAGCTCTAGGCTATTTTTAGGGGACAAAAATTGAGGGCCTTTGTGCAGATGAAATTACCTACGCATGCATCTTGAAGGGATATGGCTCTACGAAAGATATTGACATGGGCTTAAAAATTCACTCTGATATTGTTCGTCAAGGGCTGTTGCAGTGCTTGGCCATGCCTTGGTCAATACGAATGCTAAATGTGGTGCACTTCAAAAAGAAAAATTAAACGTGCCTGAGGAGCTTCTTGTCCGGCCGTCTCTTGAAGTGCATTGATTGTGCGATACATGTAACAGGAGCAGGGCCAATTAGCGGATGCGAAGTGAGGGCCTCTCTCTAGATGCAATCACATACGCAGTCATCTTGAAGGCATGTGGTTGTACACAAGATGCCGATATGGGCTTAAAAATTCACTCTGATATTGTGAGTTAGGGGTTGTTGCAAAATTGATGTTGATGTTGCTTGACTACCATGCTTGGCAATTCCTTGGTCAATATGTATGCCAAATGTGGTATTGGATGTCGTCTTCTGGAACGCAGTGATTGCAAGATATGCCTGACAGAACCGGGCCAGGAAGCTCTGGGTTGTTTCAACAGGTGCTTGAGGAGCCTACTATTCAAAAAAGTGTTCACTGATTGCGGGATATGCACAACAGAAGCAGGGACAAAAAGCTCTAGGGTATTTTAGCGGATGGAAAGTGAGGGCCTTTGTCTAGATGAAATCACCTACGCGTGCATCTTGAAGGCATGTGGCTCTACGCAAGATGTTGATATGGGCTTTAAAATTCACACTCATATTGTTAGTCAAGGGCTGTTGCAAAAAGTTGGTGTGCATCTTGAAGGCATGTGGTTGTACGCAAGATGCCGATATGGGCTGAAAATTCACTATGATATTGTTAGTCACGGGCTATTGCAAAAAACTGCCAATGCCTTGGTCGATATGTATGCCAAATGTGGTGCTCCTATGCGAGATGTCGTCTTTAGGAACGCACTGATTGCAAGATATGCCCGACAAGGGCCAAGCCAGGAAGCTCTGGCTGTTTTCAATAGGTGCAAAGCGAGCTGGGTATTTATCTAGACGCTATCACATATGTGTACATCTTGAAGGCATGTGGCTCTACGCAAGATGCTCTTGAAAAGAGATGTCGTGCTTGGCATTGCCTTGGTTGTCATGTATGCTAGATGTGGTGCACTTCAAAAATCACAAAAAGTGCTTGAGTCCTCATCATGGTCTTCATGCATTTGAACTAGAAGCAAGTGCTCAAAAGAAGGATTTTTATGAAGTCAACAGTGAGTTGTGTTGCTTCACATCAACAAGTCCCATATTTAGGATCATACTGGTGAGTGTGTACGTCGATCGATATGTATGCCAATTGTGGTGCCAAAAAATATCCATAGAGAGGCAAACAATCCACTAACAACCCTAGGAAAGAAGCAATACTTGCAACACAAATCAAGCATAGGCATGAAGAGTAGTCAAAAACATGGCTATGGCAAGGAAGCTCTTGGATGTTTCAACCAAATACGAAAGGAAAGACTTTCCTCTCTTCAAATGCATTCAAATGCATATGAAAGAATTGGATGCAAATTGAGATTTTCACTAAACAAAGTCTCTTGGAGTGCTCTTATAAGAGGGTAAAGGCCCCCCTACTACAACGGTCCTCTACCACTGTAAAAGAGTCCTCTCGGCTCTTCCATACCAAAGCATGGTGACACAACTTCTGTCTTTGCAATGTCCACTCCATCTCCACTATCATTTTTGCTAAGAGTAGCACGGTCACACGGAAGGTTAAATGCAACATGTGTGCATTGACCACAATCGCACGGTGAGTAAACATTATCATTTCTTGATTTTTGGCACTGAGAACGCAAGTAATGAGCTTGCTAAAAATTGCACGCTACCGTGGGAATGGCATGTTCCCTCATATTAGAAAAAATAGGGAGGATTGTGTAAACTCCCCCGTGCAAAAAGACTTGCATGTTTTCCTTTTTTTGTAAACATAAAAATGGAACAACAAACAATTAATAACGTTGACATTTTCTATGATTGTAAACATTGATCTTGACAAAACTCTAACCCTTCTTGTGGTTTTTTGCAAGGTACAACTCTGAAAGACTAAAATAGGTATCCCAAACACGCTCACGTAAAAAAACTTGCTCACTTTGATGAAAAACTCTCTTTCTCTCTCCCCTTCCTTCACTTTAATGTCTCACCTCCTAATATCTTAGACATAATTAATAGCATCAAATAATAGAACTTGTAGATTTTTGCTTTTCTATTTAGAAATGTTGAAATGACGTATACAATTTTTCAATACTTTGCTCAATCTTTATTCAATGCTAACGAAGCACTTTTCTTCTTTTTTGGTTGTGTGTTGAGGGGGAGGGGGGCCCGGACGAAGAGAGCTATGTAAAGAAGGGAGAGCAGAAGTTGATAGGAACAATCTCAAGAGACAAGTTTTGAACTCAAAGCGCAAGAGGAAACGCGCGTGTGTGTGTGTGTGTGTGTGTGTGTGTGTGTGTGTGTGTGAGAGAGAGAGAGAGAGAGAGAGAGAGAGAGAGCGCGCTGAGAGCAAGAGATAATAAGTCAAGAACAAAATTGTAGTTACATCTCTAATATGATTAAAGCTAAGGTCCCGAATAGTCGATGTATGTATGCATGTATTATGGGTGTCTATATACTAAAGCAGCTGCCTGATTAAGCGGGCGCTATCAACAACCTGCTGAAGCTCGTTGATGGGCTGTAATTGATCCTTATATGAGAAGAGTGAGGACCAGCTGCCATTGCAGAGACTCGACATATTATTCCTGTTGCTAGAGGACGCCTCCAAAAGGCAGCTATACGATGGCCATTTATAAACTTCAGCATTTAATATGTTGCTTAAATCACTGAAATTACGAGCAGTAGAACCTAATCCATCCAGTAATACACTCCTTTCCTCCTGAAAGGCACATGGATTAGCGCTAATCATACTGCTAATCTCCGGACTGCACACTTCTGAGGAGGGCGTAGAAAACACACACGCCTCTTCCTCACGCTTGCACACATAATTTCGACGAGCAGATGCAGTTCTCAAGCTCTCCATTGATGCTCCTGAGGTGCAGGCCTTTGTCTCTGAAGATGTTAAAGATTTTAATGCAAATATAAGCTCTCCATTAAAGCTCAACGATGGACTGCACGTAGCTGAAGGAGACATGGGCGCATGAGACCTCATGATGGGCTCCTCTTGCATTGACAGAATTTCGAGATTGCTGTGGGTATTCTCCTTTGTGTCCTCACGTCTGTAAGTAATTCCATGCCAAGAGTTACATTTCACACGCGACATTCCAGCATTGATCACCATGCCAAGCTCACCCATCAAGCTGGTGTCAATGTTAGTGCTCATTTTCATGGCATTAGCAGTAATGGCTGCCTTTAAATCAGGTGTAGGGGCCTCATGAGGGAGCTTACTTGCACTAATGTTGATAGCATAATCCTTTAGAGTGACTTGCTCATTAACCCCTTCCTTGCAAAGAAAGTGTTGATCAACATGAGGAGAAGTGTGGGAGGGGCATGTCGAAGATGTGGCAATGTCGATGAAAGGCAATGGATTAATGGTGGGGCCCGCGAGCTGCATGTCAACTTGCATGGAGGCTCGCGCTTTCTTCGACATGCGCACCATAGAGGCTGGGGAGAGAGGCGGCAATAATGCATGATGAACATGAAAATTGTGTAGTGAAGAAGAGGTGGATAATGATGGGGAAGAAGATGAATTAGCTGAGGCAAGGAGTGGGTGATCAGGGGGGGTATACAAGAAGTTAGTGCGAGCCTTTGAGCCTCGCATGGAGAGGGCGGCGCGGTCATATGCAAGGGCTGCATCCATGGCTGTGTCAAAGGTGCCCAACCAATGCCTTTCTTTGGTGACAGGGTCGCGTATTTCGGCTGCAAATCGGCCCCATGGCCTCATTCTCACTCCGAGGAACCTTCCAGGGTCCTTGTTGCGCCGTATGCGCTTGCCGCTACTGCCTTTGCGCTTTGATGTTGCGGTAGCTTTGCTTGCAACGCTAGCGTCAACAGTGCTAGCACCATCTTTATCAGTGGATGCATCATCTACTTTATGGAGGGAGGGAATTGCTTCTTTAATGTAATTGGCATCAGAGACATTGCCTTCACAGTCCATGATGGTACTCAAGAAGAAGAAGAAGAAGGCAAAGTATCACTGCAAGCGCCTGCACTTGCAAACTATGGCACAAATTATGGCCACAAACTAAGCCCTTTTTATCAATACGAAGACGACAAAGAGTTGGGGCTTAGCAGAGCACAGCAAATAGTAAGTGGTAATTGTAGGAGTGAAAGATGATAAGTATGCAGTATCATGAGTATTAGCAAGGAGATTGGAGGGCCAGAGAGGGATGCTAATTACTCTGAAGATTGGAGTGAGGGAGGCTAGAAGCTAATGCTTTTAAGTGTGGGTGCATCGAAAAGTTAGAAACAGAAAGGGAGCCTAGAGCATGGAGTGTGAACACAAGGGGTTATCATGAGGCTCAGAGAGAGAGAGAGAGAGAGAGAGAGAGAGAGAGAGAAAGTTATGGGGACAAGAATGTGAAGAGGTAGTACAAGAAGGGCGCAAGAGGAAGAAGAGAGCTTGTACACACACCCCTTCTCTTTGTTATATGCAGAAGGCTAAAAGCTGCTACAAGAAGAAGAAGGAGAAGAAGGAGAGCTGCACTCCTACACTAGTCCTACTAGATTTTGCACCTTCAATGTGCTTGGCCACATCAGGCCACAATTATATCAAGCCTCCAGCGAGTCCAGAGACCAGAGAGAGTGTATACACAACCGTACCTATGTGAGAAAGAGAGCTATAAATTCCTTTGCCAAAAGCCAGCCCTAAAATAATTCTACAATAGAATTCTTTGCTTCTCTCTTTCCTTTTCAAAATATAATTATAATTTTTTTTAATCCGTTATGTATAACGATGATTTTTTTAAGGTCTTTTCGTAAATTTCTCTTACTTTTATCTACTATCTTATTGGGAAGTACAAATGAATCTGGGTTTCGGAAATTCTCTCCTATTTTTTGTTTAATTATCCCGTTATTCAATCGTATTTTTTGTTTCAAATGTATTGGGAGTCCAAATGAATCTGGGGTTTGGAATTTTCTCTCATTTTTTGTTTTAATTATTCCCTTATTCAATTGTATTTTGAAAATACAAATGAGTAAAGAATATAATAATATATACAGAAAAAGAAGGCTAGAGAGTCAACATCTGTAATGGGGATGATTATTTAGCAATTGAGCAAGTGAAAGGTTTATATTAAAAAAAGGGTGAGCTAATGATTAGAGTCAACAGGCTATTTTGCAAACTCCATTACCCTACTAGATTCCAAAATCTGGCGTAATAATCCAATCCTACACTATATATATATATATATATATATATATATCAAATCGCTCAGTCTCATGTGACATGTACATGTACATAGATAGCTTATCATGGGCTGATCATGAGTGAGTGAGAGTGTCAACAATCACAACTTGCACAACTTCTTCTTACAACGCTCTCTCTGCTTTTCTCAATTGAAATCTAGAAAATTCTCTCTCACTACCAGGAAAAAAGCACCCTTTAAAAGAGTGAGTACAAAGTGTGCAAAAAGCAACTTGAAAGTTGAGATGGAGAGAGAGAGAGAGAGAGAGAGAGAGAAGAGAGAGGGGGAGGGAGATACTGTGTAGTGTGAGTTGTGTGACATATGTATATGCCTGCGAGAGATGCAGGGTGCTTGAGCGACATAAGAGAGAGACTGGGTTCGTGCTTGATCAGACGAGAGCGAGTGTGTGTGTGTGTGAGAGAGAGAGAGAGAGAGAGAGAGAGAGGGGGGCGGGGGGGGGATGTGAGTGTGCGACGTTTGTATGGTAGAGAGAGATGGTGGATACTTGAGCGAGAAAAGACAACTGATCACTCGGTTCAAGTTGGTGCTCACTGCTTAGAGAGAGAGAGAGAGAGAGAGTACGTGAGTGCATGCGTGTCTGTGTCATTCTGTGAAATGTGTGTTTAGAGAGAGAGAAATGGGTGCTTGAGAATGACAAGAGATCAGAGAAAGGGTGAGTGCTTGAGAGACAAGAGAGAGATTATGAACTCAGAGGTATATATGTCCACTAGCCCCTTTGGCAGAAAGTTAAGGAGAGAGAACAATCACACTGGACTGGAGGTGGAGGCTAGAGCCTTGGAGGGAGGGAGAGAGAGAGAGAGAGAGAGAGAGAGCGCGCCTATGTGTGTACTAGAGTAGTACTAGTTTGTATGACTTTTAGAGAGAGAAAACGTGTGTGACTCATTCTTTCATCGGCATGCACAGACTTTGTGGCATCGCAGGGCCTCCTCTTGCCTATAGTAGGGTGCTCTAGATTGATCTCTCAAGGTGGCCCTTATAAATTGGCCGATGACCTTTTATGAGCCTTAGAATAAACTATAGTATTTCTTGGATTAAGCTCAGATTAGCTTTTACACATGGTGTGTGTATCTGTGTAGGTAGGTCAGGTCCTTTTTAGGTCGGCTCTAACTAACTAAATTGCTACCCTCCAGTTTCATTTAGAGCCTCTTCAAAAAATCAATTTTTGGATATTAAACTAATGCAATATTTTTTGTCTTTTTCCCGTGCTCCAAATTTGTACCTTTCTTTTGCATAGACCCTTATGAGAGCTTATTAGGACAATGATGGTCGTTGGCCAAAACATGGATATTACATGGGTAGTGGGTGAGGGTAGAGAACTAGGACCACTACTTGAAACTTGCAAACATGGTTGACCAACTTGTTAACAATGTAGAATTCTAGAGCGCATGCATCGGAGACACTCATTATATCATACAAACATTCGATAGGTGAGAGACAAGATTTATGTGTATGTGTACATACATACACATGTGTGTGTGTAAGTGTATATATATATATATGTGTGTGAGTGTGTGTGTGTGTGTGTACATATCTAGTTGTATATGTATATTTGTGTATGTGTATATGTATATGTGTGTGCATACATATACAATTATACATGCGCACACACACACATACATCCTTAGGCTAACTCAAAAGTGTGTGTGCATACATATACAATTATACACACACACACACACATACATCCTTAGGCTAACTCAAAAGTGTGTATGCATGTGTGTGTGTGTGTGTGCATACTTATAGATTACACACACACACACACACACACACACATACATCCTTAGGCTAACTCAAAAGTGAGCAATCTAGAGTTCCCATATCTGATTGTAGTTCTAACAAGCTTATGTGGAACTAACAGAGTTATTGTTTAATCAAAGTGAAAATAGAAGCAACGAGTTAGGTGTCGTTGTAAGATTCTAAGTATATTCTTTCTTTGCATACAAATCTTTGGGATCATCACATATTTGTATTAATCATAGTTTATTGGTAATGGGGTTTCTCTATATATACATGGATGCCACATCATGTTTATCATATCATTGTGGGGGGATTTGGTATCAAATGATGTGGTAGTCATTTGCAAACACTCTTGCAAGGGTACGCTTTTCCCTCAAAAGTAGGGTTTTTTCCCTCTTCTTAGGCTCAATGAAAATCCTCCCCCCAAGCCCAATTCAAACCCCAAACGCCTCAACCTACAAGCCCTTGCCTGTCACGCAGCCAGTACAAGGTGAGTCGAGTTGATTAACACTTGAAATCACACTCGATGGTGACAAAAAGATACAAGAAAAACCATCAAAACTTCAAAAACTCAAGTCACAAAAGGTCTCTCTAGTCAAACCATTGCAAAAAAGCTTCACCAAACTCCACTTTGTTGGACTCTTTGTTGTAGCCTCAACCCCAATGGCACTGATACATGGTCACATAGTCTTGCAAAAAGCCGCATCAAGATTAGAGCGAATATGACTCCCAATCCTAAAGCAAAGATCTTATTCTAATTTGCCCTTTTTTATTTTAACAAAGATGCCAAGGATTTATCAAGTATTATTTCTCCTATTAGGACACGGTGTCAAAAAGTGTACGGTCTAACCAATGTCGGGCCTTTGGCAATGAGAGTTCGTGAAGAGAATAGTTGATTGATAGAATTTTTGAAGCAAGAGGATGAATCAAAACTCTTGAAAGTTCCAACAAGATATAAATACTTTCAAAGCAACAAAAATCTCAATAAAAATCCAAACATGTTCCATGCAACCTTGAAGCCTTGCCTCTTACATAGTCATAACTTCAAACTGTTGAAAGGAAATCAAGAGCTTACACCTTAGCATTGACCATTTTCAGAATTTGCAAAGATTTAAGAGCTTTTATATTGAATCCCACACACCATTTTGATGAAGGAAAACCCTATTCACTCTCTCACAAGCTCAAATACAAGATAGTAAAGAGGCGGGATTAATTGCACTACAAATTCATAGAGCAACCAAGATGCAAATAAACAGAAGTGGGAGAATTACAAGATTTCAGCCATCATAAGTAGTCCCCTTGCTTGTCAACTTATGAACATTGATGATGTGTCAATTTTTGAGCATTTTTCCTTTAAATGGATTTTTAAAAGCAATTTTATGCCTTTTCGATCAAAAATGATTATTTTTTAGCATAAAAACCACATGAGCTGAAAAAATCCCTAATTTTGCGAAAAATTTTCCTTAACCTCAAAGTTCATGTTGAACATCAATTTTTCACTTGTTATAATCATTCGATACACACTACAAGACGTGCTTAATAGTAGCGACGCTCAAAAATGAAAAAGCACGGCGTCGCTATGAGCGTCGCTATGTTACAAGTAACATAGCGACGCTCATAGCGACGCCGCTAGGGCTAAAAAAAATAACCGAGAGCGTCTGAAAACTCAGATCTCAGATCTAAGTTTTCGACGCGCACTCAAGCAAGCAAGGTAATGCTCCCTCTCTCTCTCTCTCTCTCTCTCTCTCTCTCTCTGTCTTTCTTCTCCACACACACACACACACACACGAGGAGAGGAAGGAGAGCCAGGTATGCTCCTTCCCTCTCCTCACTCTCATGTTCCCTTCCCCTCTTTCTCTCTCCCTCTCTCTCTCTCTCTCTCTCTCTCACACACACACACACACACACACACACACGAGGAGAGGTAGGAGAGCCAAGTATGCTCCTTCCCTCTCCTCACTCTCATGGTCCCTTCCCCTCTTTCTCTCTCCCTTTATCTCTCTCTCTCTCTCTCTCTCTCTCTCTCTCTCTCTCTCTCTCTCTCACACACACACACACACACACATTGTGTTTTTGAGTGAGAGAGAGAGAGAGAGAGAGAGAGAGAGAGAGAGAGAGAGAGAGATAGAACGAGAGAGAGAGAGAGAGAGCAAGCATAAACAAAAAACGCACACACACATGCATAAACAAAGAAAGCACACACACATGGAGAGAGGAAAAGAGAGAGAGAGCATGCATAAACCAAAAACACGCACACACACATGCATAATCAAAGAATGCACACACACATTGAGAGAGAGAGAGAGAGAGAGAGAGAGAGAGAGAGAGAGAGAGAGAGAAAAGAAGAAGAAGAAGAGAGTCTTAACATCGTAGGAAACTATCCCAAGAGACCTTAAAGATCTAGCCGAGAGGAGTTGAACGCAAGACATGTTATTCATAAGGGAAATGGCATAACCAACATTAGGAGAAATTTGGGGTTTGAAGAGGGACTTTTAAGGATTTGGGATTTATGGAGCTCCTCCAATAAGAAAAGGGCTACCGTTACGGTGACAAATTTGTTAAAATGGAGGTTTCTCTCACTAGAAGATCTTGCATATGATCTTGGCATTTAAGGTGAAACAAATTTTGATAGGCTCGAAGTAGAAAATAGCGGGAGAATATGAACCCCCCTCTCTCTTTCTCTTCTTCTCTGTCTGTGGCGCTACTCTTCTGCATGTCGAGCCATGGATTCTTGTGGCATATACAAGGCTTGCAACGAGTGGGTCATTAGCACAGGTCCGTGAAATATCTCTCTCTCTCTCTCTCTCTCTCTCTCTCTCTCTCTCTCTCTCTCTCTCTCTCTCTCTCTCTCTCTCTCTCTCTCTCATGTGTGTGTGCGCAATAGTATGAGATGGAAGGATCCATGACCACCAACTTTTGTGCTTTTCTTCTTGGCAGACCTTATGGATGTAGCCACTGTTTAACACCCTCCGACAGATTATCCATTGACTTACCCTGCTTCTTTCCCTTCCCATGTCCACAATCACTTACAACATGCTCTCTCTCTCTCTCTCTCTCTCTCTCTCTCTCTCTCTCTCTCTCTCTCTCTCTCTCTCTCTCTCTCTCTCTCTCTCTCTCTCGGGGATTAGAACTTGCAATGTAGTCTTATCCTTGCCAGCTAATGTGATGAGCAAGATTACTTTCTTACCAGGTAAGAGTTGATCGCTCTTAAATAATTATGCATTCTATTTACAATAGCTTTGGATTGTATTGTTTGGAGGCTTTTGAGAAAATTAAGAGTGTTTCTTTGTAATGTAAGTGCTTATTTAAAGATGTTGCGTGGTAGACATTTGGATTTTGGACAAAGATACAGACTATGGAAGATTTTACCTTGGTGCAGGCACTTGCTTCCCAAGTTTCTTAAGATATGATTACATTTATTTTAGGAATGTTGTGAGGTATGATGTTGAAGCTTGTTTAAGGTCTCATGTAGCAAGTATGTGTGTGAAGCTAGGAACTTCCTAAAGAGGGCCATATATGATGACGAAAAGCTGGTGGGCATTCTCTTTTGGAAATTGCAAGAATCCTTAGTATGCAGGTACTAAAAAGAGGGGAGAGAAGCAATTATGGAACAAAAGGATACCACAAATGGAACATGCTTGTATCAATCTCCTCATAATTGTATGAGCATAATATTTTCTTGTAGTCTTGTCTTCTTCTAAGACATCTCAACTTATGCACCTTTTTGTGTTCATTTGTACTGCATGTTCCAAGTGTCAACCAAGTGCTGTTCTCACAAATTCAAGTCTTTTTTTGTAACAAGTTTTTCCTTTTGCAGATTTTCTTTTTCAATGGCCTTTGCAGGGGAATAAAGAAGCTGCATTTATTGGATGTTCAAAAAATGGCAAGAAAATAATAGTATGGCACATTTTAGTCATCATTTAACCAGGTAAATCTTTTACAGGTGCGCTTTCTTAATGGTCTTTGCATTTGAGGGTAACTAGTCTATAAAATGAGGAAAAATGATCGCATCATTGAAGACAATCCCTCGATATTTGAATTAAACAGGTGGAAAAGAGACCTATTATGAGGTCTGTATTCTATACAATCCTTGTTTAGACAACAAAGTGATTTTGTAATCATTGAATATACCAAAATCTTGACTGTAGAAGAGATGTGAGGGGAACTATTCTAAGATACTTTTATGTGGCATGTTTGTTATGTATGATCGATCACTTGTGTCATCCTTAGGTAGAAGGAGTGTTGGAAAGTCTACCTATGCTTTGTAATCTATTGTATACTCTTCACAATGTTGGAGACTCCCCTGGTTCAAGATAAATTAAGTGTTGTGCTTGTTGCCTGCAAGAAATAAAATGAAGACTAAGAAGCTTAAAGAGGTGGGACCCGTGAGGAGCTTGTGATGAACAAGGGGTCAACTGAGAAGCACTATTTTGTATGCACACACGTGTTGTTTGAAAACACAAGGCTTAACACGGTATGTTGTTTGGTGATCTTGTAGGAAATATTACGACAAGCTTCCTAGCCGACTACACTTGAAGCTTGATTTCAAAAGAAGGATTTGTGCCAAGAACATAGGATACATGCTGAGAATTTGCAAAGCAACAACAGAATTCATATGGCACGAGCACATTGATTAGAATGTATGCAAAGTGTGGTGCCCTCACAAAACCACAAAAATTTATGATGAGATTCTTGTCTGAAATGTTGTGTTTTGGATGAAGTAATTACAGGATATGCTCAATGTTGTTGGTCACTAGGTATGTTGATTGTGGTGCCCTTACAAAAAGGATAGAAATTTTATAATGATCTTCTGGTTTGGAATGCAAGAATTGAAGGATATGCCCAACATAGCCGTCAAAAGGATGCTCAGGCATGTTTACAGCAGCAGATGCGAAGGGTAGGCCTTTCTCCAAATGCCATCACTTATGCACGCATCTTTAAGGTATGTCGTCGCAGTAAGCTAGCTATGATAAGATTTCTAGTTAGTGGCCCTTGGACAAATATCAAGTGCATGGGGGTTCTTTGGTCAATAATTGCTACACACATCAAGCATGCAAGAAATGCATGATGAAGGTGAAAGCAACGAGTTTTCCTTTTGTAACCGCACTCAATGCTATTTAGAAGAAGGATGGAAACTGAGTTTTAATGTGGGTTACTTCAGAAGAACTCCAATGCCAGTTTGACTCTTGTTGTTACACTTATCGCTATACCAACCAAGCCAGCACCCATGGCCAATTTGGCAGTCACACTCACACTCTCCTCTCAATAGGTAGATGTATGACAATCAATCTTTTTTCTTTTCTCATTTCTTGCCTTTGGGTTGCCAATATTCTTCTCATCATCATCATGTCTTATGTAGACAGAACTTCGACAACATTCCCCGGACTTGCTTTTGGGTGCAACTACAACAATCAAGGCAAATATGGGGCTATTGCCAGATTGGTGAGCATGGGGCAAAGGGCCCTCTGCCTCCCATCGCAGCTCAACCAGGCTCTAGGGGGCAAGAACTTCTCCAATTGCCTTGTCTCTCCAACTGACACATCCTCTAGCAAAGCTATGACTCTTCTCATGGGCAAGGAAGCCACAAAGAACGCCTCGTCAATGGGCTTTATGCCCATGCTTGTGAACCCGGCTGTGGTAGTGGCCTTTTACTACATTGATGTGCTTGGGTTCAGTGTCATTAATCGGAGGCTCAACATCCTAGCCAGCACATTTCAATAGACTCCACGGGAGGAGGGGGCATGATCTTCGACTCAGGCACTATATACACATATGTGACAAATGTTGCCTTCGTTGCATTGCAGCAAGCATTTGATGCATCTATGAGGCTGCCAAGATATACAAGCCATCCGAACTTGCCCCTCTATTACACAACAAGTGGGTAGCCAAGCACGACAATCCCACCCTTCACTCTCCACATGCAAGGACTGGATCTAGACCTCCCTCTGGAGAATTATATACCTAGATGAATCAAGGATAAGCCCAGATTCACCCTTAAAGGAAAGTGCATAATGAGGGGAACTATTGCCTTGCCATGATCCTCATTGTTGGCGGCATCCAAATTATAGAAAACATTCTCCATTAAAACTACAAGGTGCTCTACAACATTGATAATGCGCAAATTGGCTCTGCATCCCATAACTACCTGTGTATGCATCTACTAAAATCATATCAATGCTGGTTAGCCTTGCCATTGTTGGACATATCTTGGAATCAAGCACTTGATAGAGCGTATCTTGTCAAGTACTTAACCTTTTTGCTGCAGCTGCCAATACACAACAAGTCTCAAGTACAACATTCTTTCCAACAATGTATGGCTGGAAATTTGATCTCATAATTTTAAAATGTCTTGCACAATGTTGTAGGCCTTCAAGATGCGAGCATGTGTGAAATGTATTTTGAGAGAATTGTGGAGGATTGCAAGCATACATGACAAGGGGCTGCAAACATAAATGTCAATCAAATCACAACCATGTCTAGCAGCCCATGTCCTTAAATCTTTTATGATCATCCTTTTAAGCCCATTTCAACATTTTGTTCGTGCCAGGATCCTTCAAGTTGCAAGCATATGTGATACCATCTGAGGAGAAACCTCACCTCACATCTCTTTGCATGCCTTTACGGTGAATAAGAAATTTTTGTTCTTTTGCGAGCACGTCGCATTGGGCATACATGTCCACTAGAGCAAATGTTCAAAAACTTGGGCAATGCCACTTAGATGCAAGCATAGATGATTGCACCTGTAAACAAGCCTTTACTTTGCATATGCCAACACGAGCCTGGAGCTTCTTTGCCAGAGTTCTATTGGGTATATTCTTTTATCAAGGCATTCCAAAAGATGATATTTGATGCAAGAAACTCACAAAGAACGTTGTGTGCTTTTACAACATTTAGGATGAGAAGCTGAGTAAGATTTTTTTTTTGCTTTTGTGTGCACGTGACATTTGGCATACATGTCCACTAGAGCACTACCAAAGCAAGACGTGTGGAAACCACCTCCATCCCTTTATCAAGGACTTACACAATCCATATTTCACTTCTAATGGCAAGAAAATATCACCACAAATATCAACCTGCATGCATCTTACAAATTAGTCCAAATGGGGAGTGGGAAGCACTCTCATATTGGTGATATCTCACTGTTTGCATCAGCCTCCATTGGCTACAAAATCAGCATTAGAATGTGTACTAAAACCATCCAAATGCAGCTCCAACATTCATCTCATTTTCTCAGAGCCAACACAAAGACATGTGGATCTTACATACACTTTGAATCCTCCATAACTAATGATAAGGCACATAGCCCAAGATGCACACTGGGCTGGAAACAAGCCTACTACAATCACACGCAACATGGGGTTGCCCATTCCACCCCGACTATGCTGATAGACGTCTTCGCTATGGTCATATTGGGCATTATCTTGCAATCAACATGTTCCAAGAGACTACTTATTGTACACAACACTCATGACATGCAGTCAACTTGAAAGACTACATGCATTGAGAACGCTAGCAAACATGTCACCCAAACCGTTGCTAACAAACCGTCGATTTGCAAAATCTCTTGACTGGCAATATCATTCTAAATTCCCCTGCCCATGTGAACATCTTCTCAATATCATCGTGAAATCTCACCCATGTCAACTTCTTGAGCACAAGGCCCAAGCATAGGTGATTGCATTTGGAAATAGGCCTTCACTTTGCATCTGCTGAAACTGGGCCATAATCACATTAGGCATATCCTACAGTCAACCTGTTACAAGAAAAGACATCCTGTATAGGAGACTGTAAAGAACTTCTCGCGCTTTTGTTTGTGTTTGTGTGAGGACATAGCAACCAAACCTTTGCCAAGCAAGACATGTTTCTAAAATATCCCCTGACTAGCAATCTCATCGCAAATCATTCATCCATGTCCATGTCTTTGCACATGCCTTCAAGGTGCAAGAATAGGTGACTGTAGTCAAATTGAGCAGTATCCGGCAATAAACGCCTTCCAAGAGATTAAATTCTATACAAAAATCTCATGAGATCCAGTCGATGTGAGTGCATCTGTGCATTGCAAACAATCTAGCATGGCCAAGACTTGCTATGCATATCCTCCTATAAGTGCATTCCACTTAGCATCTTCTGGAAATGTCCCCAATATTCCTTACCACAACAATGTTAGGCATATCCTGCAATCAAGATACTCCAAGAGAGGACTTTCCAGCGCTCAGCAAGAACTTTTTGTGACACCACATTTGGCATACAAGTAGACCAAAGCACTTCCAGCATGAGACATATTTTTGCGACAGTCCCTGACTAGCAATCTCATAACGTCTTGTGCAACACAGTCCTTCAAGGTGCAAAAGCATAGGTGATTGCATTTGAACTATGGCGTTTACTTTGCAATTGGTGAAGGCAACCGAGAGCTTCTTCAACAAATTTATGCTGAGCATATTCTGCAACTAGTGTGTTTTAAGAGCTGGTGCCACACAAGAAGCTGATTGAGAGTTTTCATGCTTTTGTGAGGATGCCACATTTTCCATACATGCCAATGAAAGCACTACTAAGCAAGCCATATTTTTGCAAGCACATGACTAGAAATCTCCTCATCCATTCTCTAGCTGATGTTCAAAGTCTTGGGCAATGCCACAAGACTTCAAGATGCATGGCTTTGTAGGACGACACGACTTTGTGAATCTGTTAGTTGGGAGGGGTGGGGACAATTGAGTTCATATGCATCTGCAAAATGACAGTGAGGATAGGTTGAGGAGATCTAAGAGTGAGCCGCAATCTTCCCTTTAGAGAGAAAGTTGTTGGAATCCGGGGCAAGGAAGGAGAGGATGCAAGGGTACGAAGACTTCAAAGGGGCTTTCCTCACCATAGAAGCGCCTTCCTCAACTTTATTCTCTGAGCGTCGATAAAGTAAGGTCTAGAATTAGCTCTTCTTTGGATAGTCACATGCTTCTTCTACTGCCATGGCTTGGCTTTACTCTCATGGCAGACATCCTCACCATTATCGAGAGAGAGAGAGAGAGCATTGAGATGGCTCTGTTTCAGTTAGAGAGAGAGAGAGAGAGAAGCAGCATCACTTTCTCGTAACTAGGTAGGCTACCTCTGCATCACTAAAATGCACGAGTAACGAGCTAGAAGATCAAGTAAATCTTGGGTTTAGCCTACACTTTCTCTCTCAAGAAATTATGGAAAATCATTTTTTTACAAGAGACTTGTGTTGAGGTGGAAACTCTTACAAGGCCCAAAAGAGACCCCAAAATTTTCCTAATGTCTATCACACTTCGGTGATAGAAAAGTTATACCATCTTTCTCCTTTTTTTATTGGCATGCACACACACCCACACACACACCCGAGAAGAAGAGAGTTTAATTTAACGTCGTCATAGGAAACTAATTAAAGAGACCTAAAAATCTAGCCGACGAGGAGTTGAACTCAAGACTTTTTATTCAAGAGGAAAATGGCATAATCAATCTACCACACTTGGGTGATAGAAAGGTTATACCATTTTTCTCTTTTTATTGGCACACACACACCCACACACACACACAAGAAGAAGAGAGTTTTAACGTTGTAGGAAACTATCCCAAAAGACGTTAAAGATTAGGTTAGATGTAGACTTACGTTAAATTAGATTTAGGTTTATTTAAGTTAAAAATTAGATTAGATTTAGGTTTATTTTTAGTTAGATTTACGTTTGATTAGATTTAGGTTTATTTACGTTAGATTTAGATTTACGTTATATTAGATTAGATTTAGGTTTATTAATTTAGGTTTATTTATGTTATATTAGATTAGATTTAGGTTATTTAAGGTTAGAAGAAATGGTGAGAAAATTTCCTGCGCTCACAGCCTCGACAGTCCATGCGGACCAACAATTCCACCTGCATGTTCGACTGCTGCTACCATACAATAAGTCGTCATGTTCAGTTGATGGAAGAGCAAATTGAGCCTACACAGAAATTAGTGATGCAAGATGACGATTCCAAGGGTCACACACACACACACACACACCACATCCCATCAAATCTAGATTAAGAATTAAGTGCCTTGAGCAGACATCAGCTACATTGCAAGAATGGCGTACCTGCATGCTACAAACAAAGATCTACTGTGAAAAGATGTTAAGATGCTGTGAAATGCTACAGCTAGAGAAGAGGCAAAGGGGTTTTGTCCACTACATGCAGTATCATGTAGACGTGGGTGTGTAGATTTCTTGTACCCACAAATATAGGCATTGACCAATAAAGACGAGATTATAACCCGGTGGTTCTGATCTCCGTGCACCTCTAGACCGAGGTGTGCGGGGATTGGACATGACTAGAGAATGTGAGGTAGTTTACAGTGTGAACAAAGAGAGAGAGAGAGAGAGAGAGAGAGAGAGAGATAAAAGACGAAGAATTCCAATAGAAGATTAAATTTGTTGTCCAGGTTATAAGATTTTTATCCTCATTATGAGTAGTGACGAGGATGTGGGGCCGTCCAACCGAAACGCCTATCTCTCAACAAGAATTTTATGTCTTTGTAACCATTGCAAGCATGCTATGCGACGGACAAGACGCGTTTCTTTGTAGCACGTTCGTGAATTTGGCGAGTTCGATCCATCTATTATAGATTGAGTTGTTGCCAATTATAACTCGTCGGACTCTGACGTTGGCCAACGGGCAACAATCTTGCAACCCAATAGACGTGTTCGCAGGCGCTTTGGTCAAGCAACATATGTGAGGCCACAAGATGTAGCCTCTGACAGCTCGAGGGATGATCATGCAGACCACATTCCCAACGAGGCAATGTTTGAGCCCGAGATTGATGAAATGATCAAGACGATCATGGATTCATAAAGGCTTGTCTATGATGATATGAAAAGTGAAGCCGATACGCCATTGTATAATGGAGCACGTGTGTCTAGATTGAAAGCGCTCCTGGTTCTTCTCAACATGCAGACAAAGTTTGGATGGAGTGACACTAGCGTCACAGCGCTTTTCAGGTGATCTATTACAATTAGTTTACTTTAATAAAACTCTAAATGTATAATGATCTAATAGATTTTTACACAATTGAACCGTATTTTTATGTTGTGTAGATTGCTACCCGAGCATTGTGAACAAGTAAGTATGTAAATAGTTAAAGTCCCATTTTAGAATTTATGTGCTTGGAAGCTCTCATGTAAGTTATGTAACTCTGGCAGGTGATATTTCATCCCACAAAGTCTACATCAAACTGGTGGTACGTCATAGAGGTAGCCCCTCGTAGTGCACAGACGTATGAAGGCTACCATGTGCCAATCACAGCGGCATCAATGGAGGAGATCGGAGAAGATGCTCAGTCAAAAGCCGTGGAGGTGGTGTCAGACGAACACCAAGCTGCTACTCTCTATGGGGTGCATGTAGAGGATCTACATGCAGAGGATCTACAAAATGAAACAAAGGATATCTGTTTAAACGGAGAGCTCTATATAGATATAGGAAGTTATGTTGAGCTATGCGAGGATGAGTGAGAGATCTCTTAAAGCCATAAATATTGTATTTGAATAATTTTGCTCCGTTTTGTAAATTCAGAGTTATGCACTTGCCTCTTCCATCACTCAAGTTGAATAGAAGAAGAACGCTTTCTGTTACTGCTAGCCTTTGAACATTTCAAAGCTACAAGCATATTCAAGTTCTTCTACGATTCTCCGGCTCTTTAATTATTTGCGTCATTGCGTCATTGTATTTATATGTGTCATTCCGTCATTGTATTTAATGGTCTTTGCGTCCACTCCAGGTACGTATGCTCTAGGTATGTTCTCATAAGCAGAGACGACGAGCACCTCCTTCTCCTCTCTCTCTCTCTCTCTCTCTCTCTCTCTCTCTCTCTCTCTATCTATCTATCTATCTATCTACTTGTCCATGTTTTCTACTCCATTCATTCAATATTAAGTTTAAATATTCGTGTGTTTAATGCAGGTATGGATGATGAGGAGTTTCTTTCTTCTTTGTCACCCCAACAGAGACAGTGGTACATGGAGCGTCATCGCTCTGGCGCACCATCGCGCATTCCTACTCCATCCGCATCTCCCTCTGTTTCGGAGTCCTCAGCATGCTCCGAAGCTTCGGTGTCGACGAGACGATCTTCACACTCGTCTAGGCACCAGCGCTCTAGCGGTGGTGGTTGTTGTGGGGGTGGCACCACCGGTGCCTCGACACCGCCTCGTGTTCGACGAGGCTCTTTACGCTCCCCTTCTTTGCCCATCTCGACACTAGCCACGGCATCGCCATCGACACCAGGTTTTGCGCGGCTGACTTTCGTTCCCCACAGCTACACACCACTAGCTACTCCTCGAGGAGTCACTCCAGTGGACACTCCTCGCTTCGGGGCTCAGACTCCAGCGGAGACACCTAGCGTCCGTACCCCCGTTGACACGCCGCTAGAGACCCCTGCCGAGACACCCAGGTTCACGCGTCAGCGGCGAGAGGGCTTGTTTTACTCCATTGACTTCAGCGGCGGAATCATCTTGGATGATGACGGCAAGAAGGTGATTTCACACATGCGCGGTCTTTGCTCTCATGTATTTAGACACTACATACTAAACACCTGGAGTGAAGTACTGAATGAATTAAAAGACAGAGTCATCAGCATTTTTCATGATGAGTTTCCCGTTCCAACACTGGATGACCGCTTCAATGAAGATGTGATGAAGGTTCGAATGTGTGAATACTGCAAGCATAAGCGTTCCGAAGTGCAAAAAGCAATCAAGCATGGGTGGAGCAGACCAGATTGGCTGGCCAAAGAAGATTGGAAGCATGCAAAGAAAGAAGCGCGCGAGGATCCCGACAAGTGGAAGCAACAAAAGGAGGCATCGAGAGCGCGAGTAGAGGCAGGGAGCTCGCACCACTTGGGGAGCGGCGGGTGGGCATCATTTGAGGCCGATTTTGTAAGTGTTTTCACATCTATGTTCGATAGTTTAGGGTTTATGGGATTTGAAATTCTAACATAATGGATTCTTTGTATGTTTTGACAGTGGTCGTTTACAGGACGTGATTCCACACCGTACGAGCGTGAGTACACAGGTAGGAAGGGCTTAAACACCCTTATAGACATCCTGACTTCCCGCGGTGGCATGGTTAGTATTACGGTTTATTCTTTTCTATTTATTGTATTGTTTTATAAATGTCACTATATGTTTATACTTACAAAAAGCTATCTTATTGTTTTTTTTTTCAGAATCCGACAGATACGGCGCTTCGACGCGATGAGACGTCTGATTAGATGACGTCAGTTTAGCCATAGCTAGATAACATTAGTTTGTTTTTGTCATAGATTATGTATCATGAGACGACTTTTATACGTCTTTTTGAAAACCATGTCTAGTTTTTAAATAATGACAATGGTTTGTAACTATTACATTTGCAATGATTAACAATCAAGTGATTTTGTTGTTGTGTACAATTGTCATTGATTTACTTTCATCAATTCACGCTTGTCATTTTTGTACCTTTATTTTGCAAACAATACGTAGTATGGATGATGGAGTTAATGATTATATTGTCTTATGGGTGACTATTTTGGGTCTATATTTACCTTTGCACTTTTTTTCAAAGGTAAATAGACAAATGAAACATTCAATATGGTTGATGAGTGAATGCCCTGCCACCAAAAAAATTTCATCTCGGGTGTCGCTATGAGCGTCGCTATATTAGGCTCTGCAGCGTCGCTATTGATGGCCCTGCAGCGTCGCTATATTCGTCGCTATAAACGTCGCTATATAGCGACTGCCATAGCGATGTGTATAGCGACGTTTTCGTATCGATGCTCTTAGCGACGCTGGGGGTTATAAAAATCCAGCGTATTTCCGTCGCTAAAAGCGTCACAAGAGCACACAACTTCTTGTAGTGACATTTATGATGGACGCTCCTGCTCATTACTTGACAGTCTTTAACTTCATCGAACTTCGAAGGTGAGATCAGTGTGTCACCATGAAGCACATGACATATGTACATTCTCAAACCAAATAAGGCATGTTATAAAGTGAGAAAACATGCAACGGTGCCACATCCAGGGCCACAACTCCCCAAATTGGTACTTACATGACATCAATCGCAATAGACACTTTTGCATGTATAAAAATATGTATATTGTCATTTTTATTCCCATGCATCAAAAAGTATAAAAAAAGTGAGGTGAATGTTTTTATTTCATATTGTGTACATGCCATAGCATGACATCGGCTTCCACAAAACTCTAATTTTCTTATATACCTTCAAATTGTTGGCTCCTATTATTGGCTTTTGTAGCAAAGTGCTCACGCAAGTGTTCACCATGATGTTTCCATGACTTATAGCAAAGTGCTAGTCATGATTATTGCAAGATTTTTTAGGGTCAAAGCATGAATAGGTGGAAAGCTATATATGTGATATAATTAAATAGCATAGTATGACATTGGGGGTGTGGTCACTGGTGCCATATTTCAAACGTCCAAATTTATATTCTAAAAAATGTTTTACTAAAAAATTCAGCCTTCACACACCCACTTTGTTTCATGAGTAGTGTAAGGTCCCCATCCTAAAAGATCGGGGCAACATGGAAGATAGCCTTCTCTATCCTCTAAATCCGTTGACGACACCCTACTCCGATAATGCGAAGCAAGGATATGAGCAACGAAAGAGAAGAAGACTTCCACCTAATATGTTCGTAGTTGCAAGACCCTACGCCACAAGCCAGGTCGATGAGGTTAGAGGTTCTATGGACGCTAGATCCTACATTATAAGAGAAGAAATTCCCTTTCACATATTAAGGATTCAAAAACAACGCCTTTTTCCCGCGTTTAAAGGGCACGGCCGCCATCCTTAAATCCAAAATATAATATGGGATAAATCTCTAACTAACTGAGACAAAGTGAAAAGTACTCGACTAATCGAGTCCACCCATCCTTAACTGGCAACCTGAGTCAGTCCCCACTTTCCACCCCACACGCACACTTTTTTCCACATTGTTTTACATATACAAACAGTGTTCCTTAATTAATTCCAAACACAGGTTCTTTTATACAGCCCTTCAAACAATACCAAAACAATTCAAACAATGCTAATGAAGGCAACCCTATTATTCAACAAAACAACTTTTCCAATTTCTCATCATTTTGCCGCTACCCGCGGACTTTCTCTGTCTAACCAACAAAGCCTTTGCAAAGGATTTATTCGCTAACCGCGAATTGCGCAACCTTCCCATCTCGCTAACTGCGAGGCATCCTGCTACCCGCGAGGCATCTTGCTAACCGCCAGGCATCTCGCTACCCGTGAGGCATCTCGCTAACCGCGAGGCATCTTGCTAACCGCCAGGCATCCCGCTACCCGCGAGGCATCTCGCTAACCGCGAGGCATCTTGCTAACCGCCAGGCATCTCGCTAACAGCGAGGCATCCCGCTACCCGCGAGGCATCCCGCTAACCGCGAGGAACAAAAGAGAGCCGATAACCTCAGCTTTAATCTCCGCTATCCGCAGAATCATCTCGCTACCCGCGAGAACAAAATATATTCTTTCAACAATTCATCTCATTAATGATTCATCAAACATGATCAACCAATTCTTCATATCAATCAAAAACCGCTTATCAAACAATAACAATTGATTAAACAATAACAATCCAACAAACAGTAACAATTTATCAAACAGTCCTTTCACTAGTCTATGAAAACATATGCTTGTTTCATGTGATAAAATCATGTTTTTCGGACGGTTTAAGGGTTTCCCTATGCTTAGCTTCCCAAGTCAACATGAATAGCAATGCATAATTATAAATTTGTCTTACCAGATTTGAAGCGCCTGCGGCTAACTCCTGTGTTGGCGGTTGGACGGCTTCGACTTCTTCATCGATTGATGCTTCCGCATGAGGTACGTTCGGAGTTGACACCTTTCTTCCCACCTTCCTTGGTGGTGCAACGGCATGGGCGTCCTTGGAACTTCGCGTTACACGCTTCGGAGCCATAGCTTCGGAATGGAGAAAAGAAAAGCGCGTTGATGGAGAGAGAGAGAGAGTGTGTTCACAAATCGGGTGAAGGCACGTCGAAGATTGGAGATGGAGATGGCTTGAAGATAAGAGGTTAAAGGAGAGAGGCTTCCTCCGGCGTGTCGTTGCAAGAGAGCTTCTATAGATGTGTGTGTTCAAAGTGAGAGGAGAAGGGTCCTTTATATAGGCCCTAGGGGGGTGCTAAGAATACTGAGAGGTTTCAAGAATAGGAGAAGAAAAAAACTCGCGCGTCATCGTGGCTCTATAAAAAAATATATATGTATATTTAATTTTTTTAATTTTTTTAAAATTTTATAATGTACGCGAATCCTATGCGCAATTCTAAAAAGCTCTATACTTACAAGTTCCCATTCTATTTTGAAAGAGAGAAAGAAAGAAGTATCTTAATTTTGACTCAGCTCTCTTTCTTTCCTAAAAATACTATTTCTAAGCTTTTTCTTCATACATAGATTAGGTTCCCACATAAACCTATCGTTCCACATAAAAAAAGATCATAAATAAATGGATTCTGAACCCGATTTTCAATCCGATTTCTTTGATAAACTCATGATGACTCATAAAATTGAGAATTTCAATTATTTTGCAAAATAATTGAAATGACTTATATGGATAAATGTTGGATACATCAAGTAGTTGGCAGTTTCAAACACAGTGCCCCCCGACCCCCGCCTCTCTCTCTCTCTCTCTCTCTCTCTCTCTCTCTCTCTCTCTCTCTCTCTCTCTCTCTCTCTCTCTCTCTCTCTCTCTCTCTCTCTCGCGCGCGCACGTGCTCAAGGTCTACTGTGCTTAGAGCTTCTACTGTGCAAGCTTGGCTGCTTCAAGGACGATTGCAATAACCGCCCTCTTCTCTTCGAGGTATGTCTCTCCCATTGAACATGTACACTCTCTACTGCTTGAGCACGCGCGCCCCACCTGGGATCATTTAGCTACATTAAGCTGCATTTGGAGCTGCATGAGTGCCACACCTTGCTCATTTGCAACAAGAGGCGAGCTCCCGAGGTAATTTGCTAGTCCACAAGCTGCATGCAATCTTGGGGCAAATCCCATAGCACATCACCTTGAATGCCCTGCTTACAAGAGCAGGCCCATGAAGTTCTTTTTTCTTTTTAGCAGGGATGATAAGTGAGGGCACACCACGTCTCATGAGTTCATTGGATGATGTGCAGGTATATCACTTGAGACTGCATCATGGCACCTTCCTCAAAGCATCCGATTCAAGCAAGCAGCAGTCTAGTTAGGAACATTGAACCACCTCTGCATACGAAGTTTTTTCGTCTTGCCGAGGAATTTCATATGGAGCGTGGATTGCCATTGGAGGGAGTTGATCCGCGTAGCTTGACAGGAAACAATGACATCTCTGAGGAGGACTAGGAAGCTATCTTTATATGCCCAAGGCCTGTTTCGGGTAGCCAGAAGAAAGTGAAGGCATACCATGCTCGGTCGGAGTTCTTACAAAAACTTGTGTGGAGACACTGGGATGTCTACCCAGAGGGTCCCTTCATGTATGAAGTAGGGACTCAATTTGCAAAGGCCTTTGCATTGGAAAACTGCAGTGAATCTGGAAAACATCAAATTTCTTGGGCTATCTTTGCAGAGAGGGCAATGAGAGCCTCAGAAGAAAGACACAACTTGCAAAACAAGATTAAGAGGTGGGAAGAGCAGATGAGTGGTAGAGGGAGAGGTTCCAAAACCACTGCTGCCTCTACCAGATCATCATTGAAAACAGAAGGTACATCTGTAACATTGTCAAGCGTGCCTACAGGAGGATGCCTGGTACAATTGGCAGAGGAGGATAGCAGGGCACTTGCAGAAATGAAGAATATTGCAGAGGGCAGATTGCAAGACTAGAAGTCAAGACTTGAGGGTGCAAAGAAGCACGTAGAGGATCAAGTCAGAGAATTGCATAGGGTTGAGGGTGCTCAAAGCTCAAACACTTTGGCCATAAAGTTGCAAACGGAGATTGATTGCGTGCAAGACCCTGTAGCTCGACAATGCCTAATTGATTTGATTGGACAATTCTCGAGTACTACTAGAGAGAACGTTGCTGAATTAGAAGCCAATGTGGCTAAAGCAAAGGTGCATACCCTCCTACATGTGCTTCACTTTCTTTTGGAGTATGTGGTTCACTTCCATGTGGTTATGTTGTTAGAGTGTTACGGATTGTATGGTTATGTACTGTATGAGCATATTCTATTTCTGCTATGTGCTATATAGCACAAAATATGTGCTATATGGCCACAACATAGCCATCATCTTCATGGAGTGGGTGGTTATATTCTATGTGCTATATGGTCACAACATAGCCATCATCTTCATGGAGTGGGTGGTTATATGCTATGTGTGGTTATGTGCTATGTGCTTTATAGTTCAATCTAGGTGCATCATGTTCACAATAGTACCCTCATCTATTTGGAATGTGTGTGATTCTATGCTATGTGCTTTGTGTGGTTATGTGCTATGTGATACATAGCACAATGGACATGTGTAATATGTGCTATATAGTATACCTGTATGCTATATGCTCACAGTATAGCCCTAAAGTGTGTTAAATATTGATATGTGCTACATAGCACAATCTTTTTATGTGCTATGTGCTAAATAGCACATTTTGTGTGTTATATGTTCACAATATAGCCCTGGAGTGTGTGGAATAGTGAATTGTGCTATATAGCACAATCTCTATTTTTGCTATGTGCTACATAGCACATCACTAATTGTGATATGTGCTACATAGCACAATATTTGTGCTATATGCTCTGTGCTATGTCTCATATAGCCCACTGCATATCATATACCCAACAAGCTTGTGCTATATAGCATATAGAGAAAATGTTTGGGCTATATCTGGTATTTTAAAAAGTCTCTCTACTATGATCTACAGTGCATACTCTATGTAGCACTAATTATAGCACATTATACTTGGAGTGTGCTATGTGCTATATAGCACAGTGCATATCATATACCACATCAAGCTTGTGTTTATAGCATATAGAGTAAGTGCTTGTCTTATATGTGGTATTGCAAATAAGGGATAAGATTCACGTTGCATATTCTTTTCAGCAATTTGCTTTTGTTGGGTTATTGAGACTTAAATTAGATGTGTTGTCTTCTTTGTTTCACAGGCACTACTTGCAGAAGTAGAGACCAACATAGCACAGGAATCAGAGCACTTTAAATTTTGTGTTACCATGGAAAGGACTTCACATAACGTGGGAGCCAGTTTGATGAAGCCTTTTCCTCCTGTGGATTTTAAGCAGAGCATTAGCGAGGTGGCACTTAATGGGGTATACCATTGTGTAGGATGTGGATTCCCGTTCGATGCCAGAAGCTTGTATGTATTCTCCCTGCCTTGCACCCATGTGTACCATATGCTATGCTTCGCGCATGTATGTGGGGACTATGGCTATTGTGTTGCACTAGATTGCAACATGTCTGTTCCCCCTAGAGGTAAGCATATGATTGGTCTGAAGGTGAAGAGTGAGATGAAAGAATCAAGTGCAGGTAGTCACTGTGTCACTACTATTGCAGGCCCACTTTCCATTGGTAGTTTAAACTCTTGCATTTAATGAAATCATTTGCAGGTACAGACATTGCAGCAGAGACCTGTATACAAGAATCATTGAGGACCAAAACAGAGAGAGTCTCTACGCAGGCCACTGGTAGGTACCAAAATCAGTATTTATGTGTGTATTTTGGGATACTCCAAGTGAGACTTTGTAAATAGCTTGCTTTGTAGAACAATCATCGCATGCTTGCTCCAACAAGACGATGCATTCCAAAGGAAGAATGGCCTGATTACCCCAGGGATGCAGCCAGGCCTCGAAGCGGAGTCTACCCGCGGGATGCAGCCAGCCCTTGAAGCGGAGTCTGCCGTAGGGGATGCAGTACGTGGAGTAGTTGAAGACATCTTGATGGCAAAGTCTTCTGCAGTCAAATCACCTAGGCAACAACTAACTCCAAGAAGACTGTTGCGTTCTCCGTTGAGTGCCAAAGCATCACCAAGTGTGGACACTAGAGATGATGCATCAGATGAGGCAGTTGCAGATGCGGTGAAAGCAACACCCCCTCCAGCGGGGAAGAAGCCAACACCAAAGCGCAAGAAATCGACTCCCAAGAACTTAGGTGGAAGTCCCACAATGGATATACCTCTTGATTCATTTAGGAAGAGAAAGAAACCAAATGCAAAGCAATGAGTGTGTTTTTTTTGTAACTTCATGCAATTAGAAGATGTCTTTAGAAGGCATGTGCAATCCATTGCACCCCTATTGTATCCATGCTCATTGATGAATCAATTGTTGGAATTTGTTAGTGACATGTCTCTTAATTCTTTGCATCGAGTAGTTGCAAACTATTTGATTTATTTTCTGTACATGTTTAGTAATATGTTTCTACTTTCTCTTGTCGTAGATAATCAAGAAGCTGAAAAAAGAGGAACTTGCATGAGACGCACTCGCTCTTCAGGGTTTCTAGATGAGGGGTCTGTAGGTTCACTGACTCAATCTTATCCTGTGAAGAATCCAAGAAGGGGTGCTACAGCTTCCAGGGGGGTTACAAGCAAAAAAAAAGTGTCTTTTGATACAGTTGAGGGGTCTGTAGGTTCACTGGCTCAGTCTTATCCTGTGAAGAATCCAAAAGGGGGTGCTACAGCTTCCAAGGGGGTTACAGGCAAAAAAAAAGAGTCTTTTGATACAGTTGATCCCTGCACACCTACTAGTACTGTTGAATTTGTTCCAAATGTGCCTAATGCAGTTGATGTGCAGGTTGTGCATGATGATGTGCATACATATGTTGACCGTGCTAAACTTGAAAAGGGTACATTACCCACCCCCACCATAGTTGAATCTGGCATAGATGCCATTGATGATGCTATGGTAGTTGATGCCTACACAGATGCCATTGCTGATGCTACGCTAGTTGAGGCCTGCACAAATGACATTGTGGATGCTATGGAAGTTGATGCTCGCACAGATTCTTCTGCTGATGGCAATGTTAATGATGGTGGAACAGAAAGTATTGTTCATGCTATCATAGATGCCCTTCTTGATGCAGTTGTGGCTATGGGTACATATGCCACTATTGAATCTGGCACAGATGCCATTGATGATGCTACCACGGTTGATGCCTGCACAGATGCAATTGTTGATGCTACGGTAGTTGATGCCTGCACAAATGACATTGTGGATGCTATGGAGGTTGATGCTCGCACAGATGCTGGTGCTGATGGCAATGTTAATGATGGTGGAACAGAAAGTATTGTTCATGGTGTCATAGATGCCCTTCTTGATGTAGTTGTGGCTATGGGTACAGATGCCACTGTTGAATCTGGCACAGATGCCATTGATGATGCTACCACAGTTGATGCCTGCACAGATGCCATTGCTGATGCTACGGTAGTTGATGCCTGCACAAATGACATTGTGGATGCTATGGAAGTTGATGCTAGCACAGATGCTGCTGCTGATGGCAATGTTAATGATGGTGGAACAGAAAGTATTGTTCATGCTGTCATGGATGCCCTTCTTGATGCAGTTGTGCCTACGGGTACAGATGCCACTGTTGAGGATACCAGAGACATGGGTGAGGAGGTCCTCATTGAGAGAGAAGCTGGAACACATGAGGCAGTGGGTGCAAGTGATGTCACAGCTCAAGCCCAGGTGGTCTGTCCAAGTGATGCAGTTGATGACATTGTTGATGCAGAGGAGGCAAAGGGTACAGATGCCGTTGTTGAAGATATGTGAGGCTTGGGTGAGGAGGACCTCACTAAGAGAGTACCTGGAATAGGCTCAGCAGTGGGTAACGGTGATGTCGTGGCTTCTGCCGACATAGCTGAGGCATACGACAGAGGAGTTCAATCGGGAGAGGCAATGGGAGAAGTTCTCGTGGCTGCTACGGACATGAAAGAGGCAAATACACATAATACAACTGAGGCATGTATAGAGCAAAACAATGAGGCAGGGAAAGGTGCAGAGGTGCCCACTGATAGAGCAGCTCAATCGGGAGAGGCAATGGGAGAACATTTCATGGCTGCTGTGGACACGAAAGAGGCAGTTGCACATGATACAACTGAGTCTTGTACAGATCCCACTGTTGGGAATACCAAAGGTAAAAGTCCAAAGGTCCCTATGGGTCGAGCGGCTGCTACAGATACAGATGAGACAGGTACAAAGAATGCTGATAAAGAGGCCAAAAATGGACATGAATATGAGAGGCAAGAGAGGTCGTTTCTTGTGGTAATGCTAGTACAGATTGTTGCACTGCCTCCTGCGTCTTTTGAGGACAAGAAGAGAAGGGACAATTTATGCATCATACTGGATGTGAATGGGCTTCTCATAAGGAGGTATAAGGTCTCCTTCTACAAATGAATAGCGAGAAGCAGTATTCCTGATTGGGCAAGATCAAGGTATCAGGTAGTCACTGCACCAAATGCTACAGGAAAGATGCAATTTGAATATGTGGTCAGGCCCAATGCATCAATCTTTTTGCATGCACTGCTGCAAAGAGCACAAGTTGCACTATGGAGCTGCATGACCCAGGACAATCTAGCACTTGCTTTGAGTGCATGCTTTCCTAGGCTGAACAAACAGCATTTCCTCGATATTATCGGTCAAGAGGGGTGTAGAGAGGCGAGCTTCAATCTAAATGAAGTTCCTGGGATCCCTCCATGTAGAGATAACGCAAAGCCCATATTTTTCAAGTGTTTGAAAGACTTTTGGAAGCACCATCCTAAGTTCAACTCTGATAATACACTGGTGGTGGATGACACACTCTACAAGTGTCTGCTCAACCCTCCCGGGACTTGTGTCTGTCCTACTTCATTTGAACCAGCAGATATTTGTCAGTCCCCAATTTACCTGGTTAGCACATTGTTCCCTTGGTTAGTCAAGTGGACAGTCTCACCCAGCCCTAATGCTTATGCAAAGATGAACCAGTTTGAAAATCCTTCAGACAGTGTGTCTGCTCGTGTCATCAGCCACTATAGAAGTCAACGAGAAGTATGTAAGGAAGGTTGATTGTGGTTATGGAATCATGTATACAGCATTTTGTGCACTGAATGTACTTGCGATTACTATACAAAAAATTGACATGTTCAAAGTTCTCTAAACTTAATGATTGAATGATGTAATTTTATTTTGGTGATATGATGTAATTTTATTTTGCTGATATGATGTTGTCATACTCTGATAGATTCCTGCTACATGGCACACATAATAGCATAGACAGGACCATCGGGCTATTATTACACATAGTTATGCTATATAGCTGCAAGAAATACTATGACATAATAGCATAGATAGGGACATTGGCCTCTTATTACACACACTAACGCTATATAGCACACATAGTGCTCTCAATATGTAATATAGCTCTTTCACATACCACACATCATATCATAGACAAGAACATTGTGCTATTCTTACACACCTTTTTACTGTATAGCACACATGTTGCTATCTTACTACAATAGAGTCCTTTTATAGCATAGACAGGGACATTGGGCTATTATTACACACACTTGTACAATATAGCACACATAATAGCCTAGGTAGAGACAATGGACTATCTTGACACATTACTTGGCTACATATCACATATAGTAGCATGTACACAACTCCATAACACCCAATGGGTAGCTATTCATAAGAGTGAGATGATTGTAAGAATGAGACATGTTTACCTGAAATTCATCAAGAAAGTGAATGGGATGCTCTTGATAATGTTTTCTTCCCAATCGTTTCCGACAAATATCTTGGCTAAATTTTTTCAAGGTGCAACATGTTCACAATAGTAACCTCATTATCTGAAATGTGTGTGATTCTATGCTATGTGCTCTATGTGGTTGTGTGCTATGTGATACATAGCACAATGGACATGTGTAAGGAGGTACTGAATGGTGAAGGCTATATAGAACATAATATAATCCTGTTAAATAGGTATCATGCTGCTTCATAGGGCATGGCATTGTAAATGGTTTCATGTAGTTCCGGAGATAAATAATATGTCTTTGAGGTAGCATCTACCAAAGGCATGTCAAACTTGATTGCCTGAACAAGGTGAGAGTACAGGTTAGTGACTCCCCTACCATCAAGTAGAGTGTAGTGATTTGGGTCCCCCTCTTGCTGTTGATAATAACACCTTGTGACAACATAAGTGTTTTTATCACATTTGTTTTTGCACTTATCTCTTAAGATGCAATCTATCATCCACTTTCTCTTTGTACATCTCAAAAGAAAGAACTCTACACCTTTTGCATTGCCAACGTCTGCATTGACTGCAAAGTTATCACCTTCAATGAGATACTCACTCAACATATCATGGGATCCCTCAAACATTGCAGCTTCATCTTCTGGTACCTCAGTCTCTTCTGCTACCTCAGAGAGTGGTTTCAATGCCTTATGTGTCCACTTGCCTGCATATGATTTGCTGGAACAAGTTCTCCAATGGCCCTTCATGCAAGCATCACAAAAACAAGAAAGCCGCCTGGTCCTTAATTGAGTAGGATCATGACGACAAAAGCCTGAAATGCAATGGAGTGATCGAGATCCTGGTACTCTCTCACAACCCCATAGATTAGACCTGTCCACTTCTGTCTCTTTTACTAGCCAAAATTTCTTGTTTATAGTAGGACTTGCTTTAGTGGATTGTGCATAAGAGCTACATGCAGCATTGGACATTGTTCTCGTCAAAAATGCAACCACGTCTACAGCTTGCCTAAGAACAACTCCATTACTCTTGAGTTGTTCATGTGTAAGGGCTCTCTTTATCACAGCGCCAGCGCCATCATGCTCCCCCTTGCCATGGCCAGAGCCAAAAAAATTCCATGTCATCTCTGTACCTGTTAGTTGGTAATATCTAGCAACAAAGTAAAATGGTCTTCCAGCCTTGAATTGCGAGGCTGCACCATCTGACCACACCCATTGCTTCTTGAAATTCAGCCCCTGGTCTTTAAGCCACTGATCACAAAGAAGAAAACAATGTTGGACAAATAGCGTATCATGTTGCCTATCATCGGAGATGTAGAAATGCATATGCTTGATAATATTGTCATCTTCGCTGTCACGCATGTACGTTATGTGAACAAGGATGGTGCATTGATCTGTATGCCAATGCATGGATTGTACTTCATTTTGCTCTTTGAACGAGTAATTTTCAGCAAAGTCTACTACAGATATAATGGTATCTGAAGGAAACACCTTCAAACATTCTCTGTATTGATGTGCCTGCCATCTGTAAGTGAAATTGTGCTCGATGAAGATTCTGATGTCGTCTTTTATCCTCCCTGTCAGCTCACTTATAGCCACCTGTTTGAGTGACAACATCTTTCTCTTACTTAGACCATGCTTAGTTTGAACTTTAATGTCCTCGAAGACTTGCAATGGAACTGTCTTTGTCATCCCTGCAAGTTCTCGTGGACAAAGGCTGAGCTTTTCCACACCACAGTTTTTGCATTGGCCCATCAAGCAGGTGTGTTTATGGAACATATCCCCCTCAGCCTTTGTACGTACGCATGATTCCCACAACTTCGTGATCCCTGAAAACGAGTGCTCAACGGCAAGACATTCTGCATTCACCCCATGTGATTTGCAAACATTGCATTTACATGTACATGACCTCCCATGAAAACCAAAAGCAGATGAGCGCATAACATTAAATGCATCTTTGAGATACATCAGTTTGATATGATAAACACAACAGCAAGTATTTCGATCTTTCAACTTTCGCACGAACCAAGGCTTCAGCTTCTCAAAGGACCTTTGCCCAATTGTCACATGTGGGTGGCTATCTTTAAACTTCAAGAAATACTCTGTCTGCTTGAAAAAAAATGCATTAGAATTACATTTTGCTATATATC